>NC_088709.1:27681223-28281223 GCF_963576615.1 Watersipora subatra
TAAGTAATAAATGTGGCCACAGGTATGCAAATATCCCATGATTGACATTTATGTTTTAAAAATTGGGTGTCTCTGACTCTACCAGGCATATTTGGCAGCATGAATATATGCACTGTTTTAATTAATATACGTTTTAAAAGTTTTCTATTTGACAACCAGGATGGTTTCAATACTAATTACTTGATGTCAATACCATCATAGTTTTTATTGCAACTTATTACAACTTTTTTAAAATGGGCAAAATGCCTTTTTTTGCCATGCATGCCCACTAACAAGCTATTAAGGGAAAGCATAAGTTTTCAATTTTATGAATAATACGTATGATAAACTTTAGATCAAAGCACACACAGATGTGCCTGCAAATCGGTTTTCTTAAGATCTGTTGGCAAAATCCCTGAAACCCAAATTAGTTTGCTTTTTTAACCAATTGATAGAAAATTAAATGATGCAATAAAGGTTCATTACAACTAAAAATAACCAAACTAAATATCATAATTAGCTAAATTTATATAAAAAGAAAAGAATTAGAGCTTGGAACTAGGACTATCTAATTCAAGATATAAAAACATAATAGGAGGCCCTTAAATTAATGAGAAGATAACTTCTCTTGCAAAAGAGAAGACAACTCAGAATTTTGTATAAAGATTTTCAAATTTTACGCTAATGGGAGGTCCTCCATTTCAAACTACAGAGCCTCCTAACCTGCAAAATTTTCCAAAATGTTGAACTCTCCGGCAAAATTTATGCAAAATACAAAATAGATACGTATGCGATCAGCATGACGAGTAGAGTTGTTTAAGCATGTTTCTAGCGAAGCCTCCTATCAGAAGCCTCCTATTATCAGAAAGCCCTATATCGTGGATATATTTTCCAAAGTGGCCTCCTATTCAATCTAATTTGACTATATATACATATACATATATATATACTGCTGATATATATATATATATATACTGCTGATATATATACCAGCAGTATAGTATAAACACCATACATGTATATGTTATACAGCAAAGATGTATTCTGCTTGCTTTAATAAATGGTATAAAGATCTACCAGTTTTCTTGCCTACGTAGCCCATTACTGGCAGCTCATTTACTGCCATTAAAAACTTATTAATTGCTTTCCTTTGTGTCGCTTCCGTTAAAATCATTAGGGAACAACATAGGTTTGCAAATATTAGTTTTGCTTTGTAATTCTTTACTGTTGTTCCTATTGCCTCGACTGGGAAAGTTTCTAAAAGGGAAACTTTAGTTAGGGAAAGGCCTCAGGTTAACCAATCAAATTGCTATTTACTTGGTGCAATGTATTGTTTGTCTATAGAAATGGCTGTTATGATCAAAAATCAGCCATTCATATACTACAGTGTATTTAAAATTTTCCATGAGATTCTTTTCAATCGTATTGGTCGAACAGATCAGGTCAATAAATTGTGTATGCTATAAAACAGTTTGCATTCAGTAGAGCCCAACTATTCTTGAAAGTAGTTGCTTCAACCTACTTGTGAAGTGTTTTACAATATCAGCACTTGGTAGTACAACAGAAAATGGCAGCGGAAGAACCTGGTTGGTACTTTTAATATAAGTAATAGAGTGCATTAACATGGCATTTATGAGATTATTTGTTGCAAAAGAAATAATCCAACTCTGACTATATTAAAAACTGAGAATAAGGCAGTTTTGTATTTATAGAGCGCTTCAGCTATAAACGTGTGAAATATATGTGAGGTTAAAGTGTGTTGGTCTTCATAAGATAAAATAATTAACATGAAATTTCCCTGATTCATCATTTGTTTAATGAATCCTCCACTTTAGTTTTAAAATCTGGTAAAAAAGGCAAAATTAACCTGACTCATATGCTACAATAGGTAAACATAGAAACCTAGTGTAGTTAGATATGTGAGCTCTATAAATCCACTTACACTAGCATCTCATCAAATTTAGTAGTCATACACTTCCACACCATTTTACATGTACCAATCTTGGAAAATAAGTGTTACGTAAGGATATGCATTTGACTAGAGCTAATATTTAGCTAAAACAGCATTTTATATATAACTATTGATTTTCACAAATGCATAGGCTGGGCTATTGACCGCCATGAACAAATAAACATAATGTATTTTTGCGTGGCAAAAAAACATGAGTCTTAGACCACTGATGGTTATTAGCAAAGTAATCTAATCTAACTTGTATGGGTGTGGCAAAAAACGCAAATGTTTTTATTACTGATCGACAACAATGACCATGCATGTGATAGCTCAACTTTTTAATTTTTTCCTAGCTGCACAGCCAATTACTCAGCCCCAATATTATTACAATTGACCTTAATAGATACGCTAAACATTGGCTAGAATTATTTGGTCTATATTTTATATAATAGTCGGTAAGTGAAAGCACATAATTTAAATGCATGGTACAACATTGCTTTTTAGTCTAAAAATGTCCAAATCATTCGTGCTATTCTTCCAATAATTTTTAGCGGGTTTTATTGCTCTACATTGTATATTAATCATGGGGTTGGTGGTTCGAGCCCTGCTTTATGCCGATCTGTCAAAAAGCTTTCAGCAAGCTTTCAACCCTAAACTGCCGGGTCTTTCGGATTTAGACCACAACTTGGAGGCCCCGCGTACCACACTGACAATGTGGGCAAGTCAAAGATCCACATCGGTCCTTCGCACATTGGGCAAGTAAAATGGCTACCTGGCTCTATCGGGCTGGACGTGGTGCAAAATGCATCCTTTTGGGTTAATCTTACAGTTCCAGAAGAAGCCCTCGATAAGTGTTAGGACCACCCAAGGTAGCTTATAAAAAAATTCTGGCAATGTAATTCTCAATACTAGAAAAAAATGAGAACACTACCAATCATTGGCACCACATGACAGAAGCATGCCATTACATTACATTGTTTATAGCTAAAAAAGTGCCGTTTTGTTACGCTCACATGAAAAGAGGTGTTGGTCTTTAAGGTTTTTTGGTTAGATGGAGTTGTTTACTACATTCATTGGGTCTTTCTTAAAACACATGCTTTCCACCCTGCTAAAAGGTATCTTTCTTTATTAACTTTACTGCTGCTTTGCAATGGTGTCAGTATTTCACAATACCTGCAGTAATAACTCACAATGCACATGTACCACAAAATTATATACTAGCCATTGCTGGTTCTAATCCTAATCTTAACTATTTTACTTTAAAATCTCCTTTATTACCAGATTATTGTAATAGAGCTCAAAGTTTAATGCTTGAGTTTTAATAATCATAAGGCATCATGTGATCATAATCAAATAGCGCTAAGTTCACTTATATGTAAAATGCTCATCATACTTGTGTTATGTTTACATAGACTCAGCTCATGTTGGCAAAAAAATAAAACACCTGTTGCAGAGCTGAGAGATTTGAAGACATTCTTTGAAAAATGGGAATACTCGCTGTTCACTGACTTCTCTAAAGAGGAGGTTGAGAAAATGTGCACAATGCCACTAGATGAAGAAATTTGGTACACTGATGCCAACTTCAGAGCAGCAAAACTTATTTTAAAGGAAGAAGAAGGAGACGACCTAGAAAAATACATAAATCTTGCTCTAAAAAAAAACCCAAAGAGTATCCATGCAATTTGCAACCAAGGACTCTTTTTTCTTGCGCAACAACCTCCACTGCAAAAGGAGGCTAAAAAAGCAGCAGAAGAGATTGAGCAACTTCTCAAAGAAAACAAGCCTACAAAAGATGCTCAGCTAGAACAGACTTATTGGCTGCACACTCATAAAAGGTCTAAAGAGACAAGAACACAGGCTCTGCAGACTTTTAAAGACTCACTTCCTAGAGACCCGCCTTATGACTACTCACACCACTACTTCTATATCAAGATGCTAACGAGCAAATTAGGAGAGTGGCATGACAAAAAGGAGAGAAAAGAAATGGCCCAGTTTGTTGTTAACCAGCTCACCATACTTGAAGGTTCCAGCGAGCTGATATATAAGCTGGAAGTGTGGAGTTGCCTTGCGAGATTAATCCAGCAAGATGTTTGGAAAAGTCTTGAACACACAAACTTGCTAGAAGCACTAGGAGTTGAGTCTGCTGGCTTAATTGATCTTCTTTTATGTGCCAATACAATGATTGAAATTATTGGAAGGGATGAGCATGCTAACATTTATTCCAACGATTACGCAAAAATTGGAAAAGCATTTTTACAACACTCACTTCACATAAACAAGAAAGAAGAAAAAGTGGAAATGCTAGACAAAGCCCTAACATATGGGAAGAAGTCACAAGAAGCCAAAGCCAGTGTAATAGAAAGAGGACCAAACCTGTGTGCTGAGGTTTTAATTTGGAAATGGGCCATTCAATACTATGAAGAGCACAAAGACGAAGTAGAGAGCTACGTAGAAAGAATGGATCGACCAGACAAGGTGTTTCCCTTCGGTAAGGTATTTGTGACCAGCGAAAAGTAGCAGCAATTTTTATATTATAATTCAGATGACTACACCACTAGTCAGTTAAACCTTTTGATGTATGATAAGTGTTAAATACTAGAAATACAATGTAGCTGAAGAGTATTTTTTTCAGACTCTGGTGATTAGCTTTATCCATTGCTGTTCCCTCTTGTCTCATAATATAATGTGTACCCCAGCACCTGATTAGCTAACATACTCTTGCAGAGGGTGAGTCAAGGTACTGGAATTATCTTGTCAAGTGTTTCTATACTCTGAAACCAGATGGCTCTCCAACAACAAGACTTTATCTTGAGGAAGCAAAAAAAATTATCAGTGATGCACTAAGACCGCACATTCCTTCTGCTCCTACTTTTTACCCAAAGATACTGATGCTTCTGGGAGACAGCCATGAAGATGCGGAACGGTCCTTTGATGATATCTGGACATATGAGACTTTTCGAAAGATACAGCTAAGTGACAAGAGACTGTTCTATGAGACTATTGGAGAAAATGAGAAGGCAAAGACATGCTATAAGGCTGTAATTGCGGAGAATCGACGGAGGCACCATGTTTCATACTGTGTGGCCAGTAATGGAATACGCAGGCTAGAAAATTTGTAGATGTCTATGCAATTTGATTTGACTGACCTGAAGTTTGAGTGCTAATTTACTGAATAAGGAAACACTTGCTTTATATAACTGCTGATTAGAACCTTTTACCTCCTACTTACTTTTTATTGCTGATTTCTTACTTACTCTTACTTTCTTTGTCAGCTGAAAAACCTATTATATTTTTAAGAGTGATTCATTATATTTTAGAGTGGTATAATTGTTTATTATTACATAAACCAACTTAAATTGCAAGTAAATGTTTTGTATAAGGAAATATATACTCAAAGTAAGAGCATTCGATCTACTACATGTGAAACCATTGGCTTCTTATACTTGAAAACAAGTCAAGAACAAAAAGAGGTAGTTGTAATATGAAAACAGCAATGCTAAGAAAACTTGGAAATTTTTAGAGGAGATCTAGTTTGGTATCATACATGTATATATTTTGCATGTTGTCATGTACTAAGCAGTTTAATAAAGCGGTAACTTAGGCGTATAGGCTCTTTTTCCCACACCAATTGTAAAGAGAGTGATCACATGCCATTATGACCTTGCTACCTAGGAACGAACAGAAAACAAAGCAACCCTTGAGCAAATTTATGCTCCTTAGATCATTAAGTATTTATATGTTTAGCATCAATAACCATGGAGAAACAAACTTGCATTATGTAAGTGATATTACTGTAGAAGCAAAACTATTTCAAAATGTATAAAGTCTTTCCGCCTCGCATAAATAAATGGTTTTCGATAAAGAAGGCAGTTGATTCATTCAAACATGCATTATTGTTGCTAGAATGCTAGTCTTGTGTGGATCATTAGGTAACACGCTGCACACAGTTATTAGGTTATGTTATTCTAAAAGTTAGATAATGCAACAAAAACAAGATATAAAAATTGATATTTATGCAGTTGCCTAGGTTGCAATTTATACCTAATAAATAAAAAACCTTGACCTATCTTAACTGAGATCCTTTACGATTGAGGCTTTTTAGGTTGGAGTTATTTTCTTTATTTGCATAAAAGAGACATTTAAATATAACTTCATCGAGCAGCTTCAAGTCTCAAAATCTTTTGTGCAGTACTGTTTGGTTGAACCAGGTTAACATCAATACATATAGACCGGATCGAATGAAAAAATTGTATTGGTTGATAAAATATGATGAGATCTTCGTGTTTATATTAACTAAATGCAACATCAATGCTGACCTAACAGAGCAATATAGACCCAAAAATACAGACAAGTGGGTTGTAGCCTATGCAAGCTAACATATACTTAAATGCAATAACTTTATGCCTACCATCTGCTTTTGGTTCTCTAGATTTCTTCTCCGTGCTACAGAAGTTGTTTTCACATTATCTTGAAAAGGCAACTTTTGTTTTTATCTCAAATTACTTATTAAAATGTATAATTGGCAAACAATACATGTTGAATGCATTATAACAACTGAGAAACCTTCTTGGTCTTATCAGTAACATTTTCTGCCTGGTGATTACAATGAACTTACATAACATTGTTAAAGTAGTAATCAGATAGCTTGTCAATGCTTATTAGTACATTTGGTCACATTCGTATACTCCTATATGTAAACGTGTGTTAGCATGCTTGTATTAGTGTGGCATCTGTGTGCTTACGTTTGTGTGTTTGTATGCGAGCGCATACATATACATGTGCATATGTGTGACTGTATGTGCATGTGTGTGTGTGCATGTGTGTGTGTGTGTGCGTGTGTGAGGGCGTGTGTGCGTGTGTGGTTAGGCGTGTTTATAGAGGTGTTTTCATGTGTGAGCGCGTGTGAGTGCCTGCGGGTGTGTGCATGTATACATGAATGAGCAAGCGAATGTTTATATGTGTGCATTTGTGAGAGTTAGTATGCTGAAGTGTGCATGTGTTGCGGCAGAGAGCTGTTACTTGGGCTGTAGCGATAGGCCTTTGGGTCACTATGTTCGTAGTGCCTATTCTTCAAAATACTGAGGAAAGCTCGGCCACTGTTAAGGCTACCAAGAAAAAACTGAGATGACTGTGAAAAAGAAACTAGGAGTAGATCAAAGGAAAATGCCGAAGCCTCAATCTAAAGTACCATTATAAAAAGAAGAATATTCAATCATTTTGGCATAGTGGTATGTGTACCCTCTTTGTATGATTTGAATGTGGTTTATTGCTTGCTTTGCTTAAAAAACTTATGTATTTATTAAATATATAGTTCATTGGCACTTAATACTTAGTGTTGCGTTTTACTATCTTGTGGAAAATAAAAGTAGGTGGCAGTTTCCTTTACTTTGATGGCAGTTGTGGGAATAGACGATTCCAGGTCCACCTTAATTAGTTGAAAAGCATGAGCATTCCTGATCCATGGCTGGCGATTTGGAGGAGACAGCATCACTGTTCCCTGGCAGTTGGCAAACACTGCATGAGGAAGTAATAAAAAAATACTTCTCTGAATTTGATTGGCTGCTTTGTGACTGCAGTGCCGCCTAAGAACTCGGTGAGCTTTTTCCGGTAGGACCAGAGGTTCCTCTGTGTTTTGCTAAACTGTGCTGCATGAGCAGTGCTGCCCGGAAAGTTACCAATATTTCTAATACAATAAAACGTAGATGACCGACTCTCAAGGAGTGCAGACGCAGGAATGAATCAGCTTGCAAAGGTCCTTTAAAGAATAGCAATGGCATCTCGGGTTCAGGCCCCAGTCCATCAGTTTAAGGCATCTCAACACTCAAAATCTTGAGATATGGAGTACTTCATCAGCCAGTTTTAGGAAGTAACCAGATACAACGCTTCAACTGAAAAACTTGGCTTACCGCACTTTCTGCAGGCTTCTGGTAAAAAGAGGCTAGAATCTGCATACAGGCTGACTATGTAGAAGCCACATTCGAAGCTCTTTCCCTACCCCCTAGTTTGGTATTTCACTCAGGCAGCTTCACAATAAGCTGACCACTCTGAGGTGGGCCAAAGCAACCTTTCTTCAGAAGCATGCCAGCTGAGTGGAAAGGCTGGTTGGGGTAGCAAATGGCGGCCAGCTAGTCCCTCCAAGAATGACCTGGCCGATAAGCTGTTTTGTTGCTCGGTAAACTATGCCGGCCTGCAGCGAAACCTGTTGGCCATACTCGCAGCTACCATAAAAAAGGCAGTGTGTGCAAGGACAGAGTTCAAGCAGTTTATGTCTGAGGACAGAAGGTCGATCAATGTTTGGGTCTTAAAGGAAGCTCTAGAAGAACAGGCAGCTGTGCTGCAGGACCAGGCAGTTGGTCCTCTTGCTCAGCTCATGCAGCTAATGACACATGATAGATGGCAATAAATAGATGGCAGCCTGATGCACCGTCGGAAACCAGCCTTGAAGGTGGAAGTATTGGTTCAAGGTAGACAGATCAGTCAAGCTTTGAGGGCATTCCAGAAGGCTGTCTCTGCTGCCTCAGAAGTGTCTGAATAGGATAGGCCTGCTTGGCTTAGCAGCAGTATCATTGAGCCTACGCGGAAAAAAGCACTCTGTCGGCTCCACTCACTTAGTTCTTCTTTCCCGAATAGTTGAAGAAGAGACCTATTCAGTTTCTGATTGACACCGGGTGTACCACAAACATACTACACAAGCATGTGTTCAAATACCTCTTAAGAGACTTGGATGAAAGTGACAGTGACAGATGGGACTAAGACCTGGAGTTGTTTGTGGTGAAAAATATTGACGAAAATGCTATTTTAGGAATGCCCATCGTGATGGCTCAGTGGTGTACCTTGGAGTTCCAGCAACTCGAGGTGTCTGAGAGCAGGCGTTTGACTTGTACCTATAGATACATCTGATTGCTGCTCAGTAAATTTCATTTAGTACTGGTCCTGGGGATGCTAGCCAGACCCGAAATAGTTGTTTCATGCAAGGTGATGACCAGGAACTACGGCCCATTGGGAGTGATTGATGGGTGTTCGCATGGACCGCTTCTGGCCATGACTTTAAACTAGCCTGGGTCTATTGAAAGTATCATAGTACAGTGGTTCTATCTGAAAAACCTGTTCTTCACTTTTAACCCTTTGACCGGGTATAAGCCCCCCCAAAAACAACCGAGACTCGTGTAATTTATTTTCGAAATTTCAAAAAGAACGATATTTTATGAACATGCATAGCTCAAATCTTAAATTTAGTTCAATGAACAAACTTTTTTGTACATATACATTCATTCACATCTCTACTACTCAAAAAAAATTACAATCATGTGCAATTGTCCCTGTATGGAATGCTTGGAAGCATCTTTTTCGGTAGAGTCAAACGCTATAACGTAGCCGTGCGAGCCACCATAACGATCGTTTTCTCTTAAGATTCCAAGTATATTAAAAGTCCAAAAAAGTTTACATCACTTCTATCATTTGAATTAATTTTATTCTGATCAGACAAAAAATCACTAACGATCGCAGGATAAAATAATCTTTTATTTTACCGTTTTGAAAGTCGAGCCGATGTTGACTGGTTTTTCCAACTTTTAATCTTTTCCAAGGAATCGCGATTTGTTTAGCTTTTAGCACAAAGCAACGCCTTTCAGATAATCGTTTCATATTGTAAATCATCGACTGATATCTTGTTGATGATATTTAAAACTTACTAGTGTTCATATCCTTTGTTTAACGTTACTAGACGACAGCTTTATAAACGTCTACCGAAATAGACATGAATGTCGTTTCCCCACGCAACCGGTAAACGACATTCTGGTCGTTTCCCCTGTCAAAGGGTTAAGCCACTAGTACAGTGGGTACGTACACCAAAATAGAGGATCACTAAATGTATGACAAACCATCACTCTCTGACTCGGGGACCACTCCTCCGGGTGCAGATTTGCCAAAAGAAGGGGTGCCAGCCCACCTAACAGATATGTATATGACGGCCTAATATAACTGCGCAACACCGAGACAGACTGAACGACTGGCATAATTGCTGACATGCCATAAAGGCACATTTGGAAATGGAGATAGGAATATGGGACAAATTTTCAAAGTGGAGCATTTCATTCTACTTCAAGAGAAAACCCATTTTACTTGCCAAACATGGCAATAGATGAGCCCCGATAAAAAAGAAAAAGATGAGCTTTAAGTTCTGGAGCTATTGGACAAAGGAATATAAAATTTCTGGTGTAGCGTGAAGCTTACTGCTGGTCATTGTTGGGAAGAAGGATAAAAAGTGGCGTTACTGTGTCGATTCCCCGCAGCGGAATGCAGTCACTGAGCAGGACATCTACCCTTTTTCCCAGCTCAACGACAGCCTTGATGTGTTTTCTGGCTGCTGTTACTTTAGCACACTGAATCTAGACAGTGGCTACTGTCAGGTACCGCTGAACATAGACATACAAGAAAAATGGGCATTCGCTACACACTTTCACCTCTTGAAGTAGAAAGTCTTGTTATTTAGACTCAGCACCAGCCACATTCCAGAGGTTAATGGAGCTGGTGTTACACAGTTTGCAATCAAAAACACTGCTAGTTTACCTGGATGATAACACAGTCATTGCCCTTTACCCCTGGAACTCACTTACAGCAGTTAGAGGAGATGTTTCAGCTGCCAAAAAAGTCAACTTGAAATTAAAGCCATCCTAGTTTGAGCTCCACTAATGGCAAGTCCTGTATCTAAGTCATGCGGTGAGCGCAGCAGGGTTGACTACCAACATGCAAAAAACCCAGGCAGTTCAGCTCCGAGAGTTCAAAAAGTTACATGGCTTTTCAGGAATGGTAGAGTTTTAATGACACTACATACCTGACATTTCCACTATAATTATAGCTCAGCCTCTAAGTCAGCTTACAAACAAAGGAGAGAAGAGTGGAAGAAGGCCAAAACGAGCAAGCGGTCTTTTACAAAGATGAAGGAGTACCTTTCCTTGGTCCCGATGTTAGGGTCGGCCATACATCATGGACACAGCTGCTAGTGACTGCAAAGTGAGAGCTGAGATATTCTAACTATAGGGAGGTTCCGAGAGCATGATAGATTTCCTTAGTAAAATGCTGACCCTGAAGGGAGAAACTACTGTGTGACCCAAAGAGCTGTTTGGCATGGTAAAAGTCATAAAACGTTTTTGGTCCTATCTGTACGGTGCACAACTTTTTTATAAGTGGATAACACCTTTCTGCAGGGGCTGTGTTGCCAGAGGAAGCCCTCTAGCCAAATAGCCAGGTGTTTGGAAATGTTGGCCAAACTCTAGTTTACATTGGTGCATTGAGCCGGTCCCCAACATTGGATTGCCGAAGGAATCCGCCAACAGACCTGCAAAGATTGCCAGCAATACAAGCTCATGAAGGTAATGGACAGAAGACTAAATTGTAAAAAAACTCACTCAATAGAGAGAGAGGGAATATTTTGAATTACTCAAGAGAAACCCAATCACCGTGCTGAGGGTGGCCAGCACCGCATGCAAGACAATCAGTCGAATAAGCCCATTCGCTGCTACGGCAGCCAGAGAGCCGACTCAGGACCAACTGAGGCCACCCTGAGACTCCATGACGGGAGAAGACTCTGAAGACTCAAGAAACCACCAGAAATTAGCTGGTGCAGATGCAAGTTAATTGTCAAAGACAACCAAGTACCATGATGTTGAGCAGTCAGGAAGCTGACTTAGAAACAACTAGAGCTAGAAGGCCAAGAACGCTGCCAGCTGCATAAAACTGGTTCATTCCTCAGGCTATAACCCAGTGTAGTACTAAAGACTCAAACCTCTCCTCATGGCTAGCCACGATGGTGCATGGTATGCTCACTAGCCGACTCACACCCTTGCTCACGCTAGGGTGGGCATGACGATCAGCCGGCTGCGACTGACCTGGTACGAGCCAAAGATGACCACCCCAGTAAAAAGTCTGATCAAGTGTTGTCAGGTATCAAGTATGGTGAAACCAAAATGGGCGGAGACGGGCGTAGACTGTGTGTGGCATAGAGAGGTGAGAATGATGCGAGAAACTCTGAGGGGGAATAAGTGGATTCTGGTGCTAATGGACTACTTTACAGCATTGCAAGATGCCATAGCCTTCCAGAGGCTACATTACCTATGGTAGCAATTGCATTTAAAAAATTAGTCATTGGCTACATGAGTTTTCCAAAGCATATCCATGCCAACCAGGGTACACCGTTCGAGAGTCAACTGATGACTGAGCTGCGTCAACTCTGGTGGAGCAAGAAGACTCACACTGCTGTGAGTCAATTATGTCAATGATGTGGTCAAGCAAAACAATTGACAGCTATGAGACTCCTGCAAGCCCTACTGCTGACCCAGGGTCCAAAACAAATAACCTGAGCCAAGGAAAGAAGTTAGAGAGTAAAACGAAAGTAAAAGTATAAAAGAAAGAATATTTAATCGTTTCAGCATAGCAGTATGCGCACCCTCACTGCATGCTTTGAACTTGGTTTGTTGTCTTCTATGCATGTGAAGTTTTATATTTATTGAATAATTATGTGTTTCATTGGCGCTTAACACTTGGTGATGTTGTTTGACTGCCTTGTGAAAAATAAGGGAACAGGAAGTTTCCTTTACAGTATGCTTCTGTGAGTGCATGGGCTTGCATGTGTGCAGCCGTGTATTCAGATGTGTGGTCACGTGTACATGAGTTCATGTGGTTATCGGTTACATTGATGATTTAGTGTGTTAGTGTAAGAGTGTTGTTAGTGCTTAAGTGTTTTGGTGTGTTCGTGTTGCCGTGTTGTGGCATTGGCGGGTTGGTGGTTTGCGAGTTGGCATATTGACGCATCGGTGTGTTGGTGTGTTGATATGTTGGTGTGTTGGTGTTTTGGTGTTGTGGCGTGATGGTATTTTAGTGTATTAGAGTGTTTGTGTGTGCCCTGGTGAGTGCAGGTGTGCATAGGCGTGAGCAAGCTTGCACAGGCAAGCGTAAGTGCAGGTATGCTCAGGTGTGCACAGTTGTGAGCAGGTATGTAAATGTGCACGCAGGTGTGTGTGTGTGTGTGTGTGTGTGTGTGTGTGTGTGCATGCGTGCGCGTGCATGTGTGTGTGCGTGTGTGTGTTAGTGTTGTAGCATTTTATTGTGTTTGTGTGTTAATGTGTTAGTGTGCTGAAGCTTTAAAGGGATGTGTTATGTGTTAGTGTGTTCGTCTGGGGTTTTAGTGGGTGTAGATGTTGGTGTGAGCAAGTGCAACTAAAATTAACTGTATCCAAATTTATTTGACTTCCTGATTTTAAAAAAATTACTCACATTTGCTGGCCTGGTTCTTTTTAGTTTTGTTTACAAAAGTTAACTCATGATTACTCAATGTAAATTTTCTGATGGCTGCCCTTGATAGTGATAAAAATGAGATGTAGCAAAATACTTTATCAATTATAGTAATTAAATTTGTTGCCTACTCAGGGCTTAAGAGTTCTATGAAAACTATGTTAAAATGTTTACCTTGAAGATAATCGCGTTAAATGTTGAAACGTTGTAAATCTAGATAAGACATCAGCCTGCAACCCAGGCCTGGCTGTTTGCAATTTAAAACTTTAGCTTGAACAGATCACCGTAAATTCTGTGAAACAATTGATTACACTGAATTTATTAGCAAACATTGAAGCCTAAGGTCGATTTAACCTTTGCGCATCATACATTGGTAGAATTAGTACTTTAAATAGGTTTGATAAAGAACTATGAAACTTCTAAGTTGATGTTTGAGGAAAAATGAAGTGATGCATAACTTTTACAAGCATATTTACAAAAGTGTGGGAAAAGTATCACATACCGACAACTCCAAAATGGTTGAAAAAACAAAAATAAGCCAGAGTTATCTTCTCCACGCAAAAGTCCCCGTTTATTAAATAAAAAAATCATACATGTGTGTCAGGTGAAGTACCCAAAGTTAGTGTTAAATTGTCTTGGGCTATAACTGAAAAACAGATAAAGTGACAGCTCCCAAAATCAGTGCATTTGTAAACCCAACAAAAAATGTTTTAATATGTTATTTTTTAAAGCTCCTAATGATAGATGAAAATTGTCCTCAAAGTGATGGTAAAAATATCGCGTCCCCAATTGCATGCGTTTACAAGACCGTGTGTGCGTGCGTGTGCGCCTGTGCGTGCGTGTGTGTGTGTGTGCGAGTGTGAGTATGTTTGATATGTGGTATTTAATCGTTGCATGTATGGTTTAGTAATTTTTTATTAGCTACTTTGTTTCGTAAAATTGCCCTTCGAGAATTGAATTGCCCCCATTGGAGAATTTACCCTCAGTCTTTTGTTTAGACTTTTGGGTACTGTATTTCAGTATTTAGGGTAAGTGGCCTCATTTATTATGAGCATTTAGTATGATTCTGACAGGCTTTGTGTATGGATGCTAGTCACCAGTTCTGAGGTCTAAGGTTAAACCTAACAAAATAATATTCATGTATTCAATTTTTACCTATAAACTGTCCTTTTTGAATAGTTGGCATATATCCTTGTTTGTATTTTTTCAATTATTTTTTAGCGTTGCTTTGTATGCAGTTCTTTTATTGTTTTTGTAAAGTACAATGCTGTGTTAGACTTTTTGGCATATTTATGTATATACATGGACATATATATATATATATATAATAGATAAGTTGTCAGGCCTACTGCTAACAGCACTCTACGCTCTAAAAAGTGCGGAGTGTTATAACTAACTAGAGTGTGGAATAGGTTAATGTTACTTATCTTTGTTCCAGATTGATGTTTTATTCTGGGGTCACGACAGGTCTGTTTCGTGCTGGTGCACTCTTCAGGTGACTTGTGTTGAATGGCGGGTGGAGTTGCCTCTCCTGATGTTGTTGGTGGTGTCTGTAGCTCCGCCTCTGCCTGGATCGTATTGGCTGAGTAGGTATTTCTTGGAGTGTCTGCATGTATTGTTTATTTCATTTCTTTTGTTTAAGGTGGCTGTTTCTGGCCTGCAAATGATGTAATATTTTTCACTAAGGCACAGATGACATTTCTTTGTTTGGTTTGAATAAGGTCTAGCTTTCTGCATAATTTTCCATTTAATCCTGTAGCTTGCATTGTCATTCTTAAGTTTCCAGATGTGTTTACTAAGTTCTGTGCTGTTTTGCTTGTCACTGTGTGTGAAAGAGGCTGTGTGGTTTCTAAATCTGGATTTGAAGTCGGTTGTGCATAGTCCTATGTAGGTGCTCTCGGTGCCCGTATCTTCTCTAGTCACTATGGCCTGGTATATTATGTTTGTGGTTAAGCAGTTTCCATCTAGTGGGCAGTTGTTCCTTACTCTACAATTGCAGGCCCTGTTTGTAGTTGTGCTCTGCTGGCTGCTCAGCAGGCGTCTGTTGTGTGAATCTATGTGCTGTTTCATGTTCGGCATGCAAGAGTAGCTGAGTTTTAGTGTGTGTCTGTTAAATACTTTGTGCAGTGAATGGGTAGGCGGGAAACATGTATCTATAATGTTTATAAATTTTCTGCCTATATTTGTCTGTACGTCGGCGTTAAAAGGGGGGTTGTACCATGTTACGGGTCGCTTACGCTGTCTCTTGTTAGTCGCTGGCTGGGTCGGGATGTGTTTATATTTAAGTGTATGGTTATAACCACTGTCATTGAGTGCTTTTTGGTAAGGGGGTGCTGCTTTGCTAAATTCATGCTCATTACTGGACAGTGTAGTTAGTCGCAAATTAATGTTGTGTGGTAGATTTTTTATTACAGTAGGTGGGTGGTTACTGTTTTTGTGGACATAGAGTGTTGTATTGCTAGGTTTGGCATAGGGTGAGTAAGTGTTTGCATTAAGGTTAAAGGTTACGTCAAGGAAATTTACAGACTTTTTATTAGCTTCGATGGTTAATTTCAGTTTGTGCTGGTTAAATATTTTGCATATCAGTTTCTTGAGTCGTTCAATATTTTGTGGGCAGGCTGTACTGATGGCTAGTCCATCGTCTCTGTATAGTCCTATGTTTTCTCGAAGCTGTCTGGGTAGCAGCGACAACATGTATGTGCCGACTAATTCGCATGTTTCCGCTCCATCAAAGCTGCCCATTGTTACGTCAAAGGTTTTGTTGCTAGAAGATTTTTTTACCCAAGTTTGGTCGTTGTGTACTAGTATGGAGTTTTTGGCATGAAGAATTATTTGCTTGTCTTGGTCAGTAATTTTGACATAGTTGCCAGCGAAGTCTAGTGCCTGTTCGAGTAATTCTTGCGTTATAGATGGGTAAAAGTCTATTACGTCGAAAGTTAGGAATGAGCAAGAATGTTTATTTTTAATACATTTAAACCAATCAATTACGTCGGCTGTTTTCCGCCATAGATTAATATTAGTTTTTACTGTCAGGGTTTTGTTGATCTTCTCAAGAATTCTCTTGCTGATTTTGCCTATTTCTGATTTAGTGGGATTTATCAGTCTGCAAGTGGGTTTGTTTTGGAAGTTAGGTTTGTGGTCCTTTAGTGTAATGAAAGCTGTTTTCTCTGCCAATTTCTCAATTCTACTATCTAAGTCTAGCGAAGTGGCAATGTTTTTGTCTATATTAGTAATCTTGTCAGTGTGGCTATCTGGTGCGAGTTTGTAGGATTTGGTCACATTACTGTGTGTTAGTGAGGTGTACTGGTCTGGCTTAAGTTTGTAGTAGTTTGTAGTCTTGTCGGCTTTGACTAATAAGTCAGTGCAGGTTTTGGTTTGTTTAATGTCAGTTTTCAATTTAGTCTGGAAGCTGTTGCTGTAAGGTTTGAATTTTATGTTATGTATTAGGTCTATAATTTTTTATTAAAAATTATAGACCTAATACATAACATAAAATTCAAACCTTACAGCAACAGCTTCCAAACTAAATTGAAAACTGACATTAAACAAACCAAAACCTGCACTGACTTATTAGTCAAAGCCGACAAGACTACAAACTACTACAAACTTAAGCCAGACCAGTACACCTCACTAACACACAGTAATGTGACCAAATCCTACAAACTCGCACCAGATAGCCACACTGACAAGATTACTAATATAGACAAAAACATTGCCACTTCGCTAGACTTAGATAGTAGAATTGAGAAATTGGCAGAGAAAACAGCTTTCATTACACTAAAGGACCACAAACCTAACTTCCAAAACAAACCCACTTGCAGACTGATAAATCCCACTAAATCAGAAATAGGCAAAATCAGCAAGAGAATTCTTGAGAAGATCAACAAAACCCTGACAGTAAAAACTAATATTAATCTATGGCGGAAAACAGCCGACGTAATTGATTGGTTTAAATGTATTAAAAATAAACATTCTTGCTCATTCCTAACTTTCGACGTAATAGACTTTTACCCATCTATAACGCAAGAATTACTCGAACAGGCACTAGACTTCGCTGGCAACTATGTCAAAATTACTGACCAAGACAAGCAAATAATTCTTCATGCCAAAAACTCCATACTAGTACACAACGACCAAACTTGGGTAAAAAAATCTTCTAGCAACAAAACCTTTGACGTAACAATGGGCAGCTTTGATGGAGCGGAAACATGCGAATTAGTCGGCACATACATGTTGTCGCTGCTACCCAGACAGCTTCGAGAAAACATAGGACTATACAGAGACGATGGACTAGCCATCAGTACAGCCTGCCCACAAAATATTGAACGACTCAAGAAACTGATATGCAAAATATTTAACCAGCACAAACTGAAATTAACCATCGAAGCTAATAAAAAGTCTGTAAATTTCCTTGACGTAACCTTTAACCTTAATGCAAACACTTACTCACCCTATGCCAAACCTAGCAATACAACACTCTATGTCCACAAAAACAGTAACCACCCACCTACTGTAATAAAAAATCTACCACACAACATTAATTTGCGACTAACTACACTGTCCAGTAATGAGCATGAATTTAGCAAAGCAGCACCCCCTTACCAAAAAGCACTCAATGACAGTGGTTATAACCATACACTTAAATATAAACACATCCCGACCCAGCCAGCGACTAACAAGAGACAGCGTAAGCGACCCGTAACATGGTACAACCCCCCTTTTAACGCCGACGTACAGACAAATATAGGCAGAAAATTTATAAACATTATAGATACATGTTTCCCGCCTACCCATTCACTGCACAAAGTATTTAACAGACACACACTAAAACTCAGCTACTCTTGCATGCCGAACATGAAACAGCACATAGATTCACACAACAGACGCCTGCTGAGCAGCCAGCAGAGCACAACTACAAACAGGGCCTGCAATTGTAGAGTAAGGAACAACTGCCCACTAGATGGAAACTGCTTAACCACAAACATAATATACCAGGCCATAGTGACTAGAGAAGATACGGGCACCGAGAGCACCTACATAGGACTATGCACAACCGACTTCAAATCCAGATTTAGAAACCACACAGCCTCTTTCACACACAGTGACAAGCAAAACAGCACAGAACTTAGTAAACACATCTGGAAACTTAAGAATGACAATGCAAGCTACAGGATTAAATGGAAAATTATGCAGAAAGCTAGACCTTATTCAAACCAAACAAAGAAATGTCATCTGTGCCTTAGTGAAAAATATTACATCATTTGCAGGCCAGAAACAGCCACCTTAAACAAAAGAAATGAAATAAACAATACATGCAGACACTCCAAGAAATACCTACTCAGCCAATACGATCCAGGCAGAGGCGGAGCTACAGACACCACCAACAACATCAGGAGAGGCAACTCCACCCGCCATTCAACACAAGTCACCTGAAGAGTGCACCAGCACGAAACAGACCTGTCGTGACCCCAGAATAAAACATCAATCTGGAACAAAGATAAGTAACATTAACCTATTCCACACTCTAGTTAGTTATATATATATATATATATATATATATATATATAACTATATTTCCTAACTAGGAGGCTTCTATCAATATATAATCCATGTTAGGAGGCTCTGAAAAATTAGGAGGCGTCCAGGGAGCCTCCTAATTCTAGCAGTGTTTATAGTGCTTAGCAACCCTATAGAAGTATTTTAAACATGATTCCCATAATTGCCTTATCTATCTATATTCATATATATGGAAAAGAGGAGACAACTCCAACAAAAATGTGTAATTTTCTATCAATAAATTATAAACTCTAGGAGGCTCCTATATATGGAACTAGGAGGCATATATCAATTTTAAAATATTCTTACTTTTAAGTGTTTTGGTATCGTTTCAGTTAATAGCACAATCTATTTAAAAACATATTGCAATAAGCTTATGACTAATCATCAGCCAATACAAAGAATTAGCAGCTATGTCGGATACAGTCAGTTTTGCTAATATTCATGATAGCTTTATTAGATTTGAAAAATAAAGTTGTATATTAACAAACTACGATACATTACAATTTATTTGCTGACCCTCTTTATGGTTTTCAAGACTGCCATTTAAGCACTCCCTTTTTTTGCACGGTTTCTCATTGATCTGCTCTTTTTTGTGAAAATTCACAATAATTGCACGTTATGGTTTCCACTGATGTTTAAGCATGGCTGTAGTAAAAGTTTAAATAAGTCTATAATCAGTACAATTCATATTTTTGCTGCCGTTGCATCCAGCCACAAAATAAATCTTTTTTTGAAACTTTGCATCCGAACGCAATACCTTAGAGATGGTTTTTTAGTCGAAGAATTGATTTTTTAAATTTATTGAAATAAAGTGGCAAAGGTATAACCACAGTATATAACAGCTAGCGAGATGTGGCTGTTATAATGTTGCTGTGGCTGTTAGGACTATTAGTGCTTCACCAATGTAGTCTACTAGAGCTTGGTAGCAGCAGAATAACTACATGTAAGGGAGCACATCACATTTGGTAAGTTGTTCATGTTATTTTAGTCAATTTACAGTTTATTTACTTGAAACATACAGTTGTAGAAAAGCAGTATAATTTTTATTTAATATTGAAATAAGACTAGCGTGAAAAAAGTATGTTTCAATTATTATAATTTTTAAGGAATGTAGCATAGAACACGTTTGATATATTTTTTATGTCAAATGTTATGTCATCTAACTGCTGATGTTGTTCTGCATAGAAAAGTCAAGAAAGTTCAGCATTATAATACCATAAATGAGAATATCAAAACTTTTTGTAAAATTCTTATTTTGGACTTTTTTATTGTTACACGAATGTTCAGTTTTGTAACATCAACACAAACACGCCAGCTAACAATTAATAGTTATTTTAGTGAATCAGTTAAATCTCTAACTTTAATCTATTTTCAGTTATTATTATAATAATTTTTGATGCTTTTTTATAATGATAAGTAAAGTTATTAATGTTGTTCTACCAACAGTCAAAACTGTTATTAGAATAACATGGTCATTATGTTATGGTATTATTGTTATCATGAATGGTGAGAGTTTGCGTATTTCAGTTATGATTTTGTAAGTAATAGTAGTACATGCATAGGCATAAGCAAGTAAGTGGGGTATATGCAGCCTTTGAATTTTAAAACTTTTAGTATTTAGTTTGAATCTTGTGTAGTAATTGTGTAGTAATTAAGAGCTTAGCTGTTTTATAGAGCTTCAGTAGTAGGAGGCAGACATTCAAGTATGCCAAAAAACCTAACCAGTGAACTAAAATGTGTATTTTGCATTCATTTTGGTTTTTATATCTGTTTATGTTATTTGAATTATCTATTCATTTTTAGTAGAAACTTGGTAAGCATTATTGCCAGTATATTCATCAGATGGCAGAAAGTATTAGACAAAGTTGGATGTTCTTTTCTAGAAAAGGTATGTTGCTAATTACACGTTGGTTTGCATAAAAAATATGTCAAAATAATCAAGGTTTCATCTACCGAATTTTATAATATTTTTTAACATGTAAATAATTATAGATTACAAACTATAAAACATTATATCAGAAAGGTTGTATTTTGAAATGTAGTAATGTTTGACGTTTTGGCAAAGTTATTATGATAAGCAAAACTTTAAATTCATCAACACAAAATATACTGTACAAAGTTTTACTGTAACTAGCAAAAGAATACCTTACGTAAGAATGTAACAGTATGCCCAAAAGTAGTTTTTCTTTGTATAGTTGCAAATAATCAATGACGCTTCATAATCAAATTAATCAATTAGTTATAGATAACTGCTGGATGAGAAGCATTGATGGCCCACACCAAAGACTGATTTGCAGACATCAAATTAAAGGTATGTGATATTGCAATAAGTTGCTGTAAACTAGCACATTAAACATGCGAGCCAAAAATTAGTGTGATAATTTGATATAGCCATAGCTTCAGTAAGAAAAGTTGTCAATTTTTACAGGCATTGTATTATTTTAAACGCTTACATAAACCATTATGCCAGTTTTGTGCTCTATTCATCTATTATTGGCAGATTACATAATATAAATAGCGCACACCAACCAAAGGAATGTAGCATAGCAAAGAGATTTAGTATTGCTCTTCTTAGTCTTTATGAGTCATGGTTGCAATTGCTTAGCAATTGCATAATTATATAAAATTTAGTTTTCTATGGTTACCCATTATCACTTTTAGTTACTCAGCCAACACTGAGAGTAATTATTAGATTTGAGATATCATGTTTAGAGGCAGGAGATTGACAAATATTTTGTTGGTTTTTACTCTTACCCTACCATATGCGAATTTATGCTAAATCTATCAGCAACTGCCGTATGCACATTTTTGCAAATTTTCCAACAATTGCGTGGTCACCTAATTTTATTATCCGTTAAAAACATAACAGATGATTTTAAAACTTTTATGGTATTGTCAGTGTGGTTCGAAAATTTCTCTAATATATTAGTCTAAGATAACCAAGCAGTTTCAAATTTGTTTTTGAGAATTTCCAAAATAAAAATGGAATTTTTTGTGTAAGTTTTGTTAAGTATCGCGCAAGTCAGAAAACAGATAATTACTTACATGTATGTTGATTACATTATAGCCAATTCAAATTCAGGTTTTTGTGATTACACAGATAATTAAAGTAGCAGCAGTGACTCTGATGATAATGAAAATAATAGTTTTGTAAGTGTAAGGGACATTGTAGAGCATCGTCTTAGCTTCGTAGCGATCGTAGCTTCACATAGCTTTGGCAGTGCACAAAGTGAAGGTACATTGATTTTTGCTTAGCACTATATGTTAACATTTTAGCAAAATAAAATATATTACAAAAAGTTTCTAGATAAACTTTGAAGTTGAAACAAAATTGTATACATGCTTCATGTACATATCATGGAGCTAAATTGGCAATTTTCGGTGAAATGGCTGGCGGTAGGCCGGTAGCTTAGTTTGTACATGGGTGGCAGTAAAAGGGTAAAGCTATAAAAGAATTAGCGATACAAGTGTATGTATTTCCTTTTGAATGATTTAGTGAACTTTGATGATTAAGACAATGAGTTTGGCAAATGATATATATGTATAAGATGCTGCTGAAGTTGCGCAATTCAACTCATGGCTTTTAATTATTAATTCAAAATGTTGAAAACACGCGATAGGAAGGACCAGAACACTACTAAAACTCATAGTTACTCAAAGCTGAAATACAGTAGGTTTTATACAAATTGCTATACAATAACAAAACTGCAAAACTATTGGTAAAAATATAAATAGCAATATATATTATTATTTTTGGCCTTCGGTATCGGGCAGCATGTATGCAGTTTGTTTGCTGGTGTTAACAAAAGTTTTACTAATAAGCTACATAATTTGCTCAATTATTTGTGTCAACTTTAAAATTTAAGACAAATGTAGTGTTAGCACTTTTAGAATATACTACAAACAACGCAGAGGAACTTTTTGTGGCATATGACTTGAATTGAAAAGTTCTCTGAAAATGCAACTTGTATTTGCCCATTTTAATACTTTAAAATGTCAAAGGGAGCTCATAATGAAAGCAACTTTAATATAATTTCAAGATGCTCAAAGCGGTACGGATGTTATGTTGACAAAAAATAAAAGGTCACTCTGTACTATGGCTAGTAAGTATTTACATGTATTTAGATTTTGCATTGACGCTTTCAATTAGGTAGTGTAGGAAATCTATTTACATTAGCTAAATTACCAGCATGTGCAATACCCAGCTTTGTTACCTATCCATCACAAACATTTGCCAATGCTAATAATAATTCATTGCTATTTTCAAATCTGATTACTGAACCAAAGGTAGTTTTAGCAGTATAAGAACCTATACTTCTCTTCCTATGGGTCTACTCACTGTTTTGTAGCAGCAAAGGCCATTGTTTTTAAAAGGTCTGTGAGAATTGTATTACTTATTTTGACTTCCATTGGTGCTCGTAGCAAATATAATTTTAGTACAACTTGCATCAATAAAGTTATTATTACTTGTTTGTAAAGTATTTGGAGCAAAACAATATTTTATGTGCACAACAAACATTTTTGCTGCAAGCTTACCAAAACAAAATAAAACGTTTATTTTTATGTTACATTTTAATTAAACATCATGTTCTGTTCAGTTATTGCTGTCAGTACTATGCAGTTATTGCTGTCAATGTTCTTTGTGCATTCTTAGCACACTTTTATGTTAAACTTCCAATGCATTAAACACTTTAGAAATAAAGTGTCCAAACAGGGATGCATAACATGAGATTTGTCACTGGCTTGTTTTGACCTATATCTAGCACTCTTTTGCCAAAGGTGTCTAGCTTTACTAAAAAATTTGGTAGTGAAATTGTACATAAATTCATTGCCAGCATACACGTCAATCATGATGCCTATGCTCTTATTATGTGTGTTCTACTATTGCCTGCTTAGCTAATTCACTTTCTACTTCTCAATAGCCTCAGCCTCCGAATGAAAGCTATTGTTGTTATTCCTATTCTTTGTAACTTTATAATGAAGGAGGTTGTGGTTGGGCAGCTCATTTGCTTTTAACTCTATTAGAAGTATTGCAGCACAGGTATAACTGCAGTAATAAAATCTGCACAGAATTGCATAATGTGGTCTTATTCTCCAAGGTCTTCTCACTAGCAGAAATGACCTATGTACTTATGCAATTGTGGTTTGTGCTTAAAGTGACTCATTCCCCTAATGTGGCATGGCTTGCTATCTTCTTGCATGCTAGTCAATTGATTAAATAGATTGTAAGAAACCAGTCAACCTCTCACTCCTACACAACCTAAAGACTTATCACATAAGTTCAACTTTCTAGCGAGATATTAGCCGCTAAACTTTTTGCTTTTTTCACGCGTCTAGCCATTTAGGGTTTTGCAGCAGCAGAAGAACAGACTAAGCATGTCACAATTGGTATATTTGTTTGTCACAATTGTTTTATATTACTCTTGCCAATTTTGTCATTGAATTAATTGTACCATATTATGGTGAAAAGGCATCATGAAAAGTATTTTACTTCGCCTCAATACCAATGCAAAAGGTTAGACCGGCAGTGGCCATTTTTGACCTTTAGGGCGAGCCACTTTAAATACTATTTCTAAGCAACTTACTCATGTCATCAAATTGCGACGGCAAACAACAATGCATAGGTTTTCGCAGCTAATTTGGATTTGGATTTTACTGCCTTAATTGCAGGATCGTAATATTGTCAAGTTAAAAAGGTCAAGAAACCCCAACTTTATAATGCTAAAAGAATGCAATTATTACTAATTTTCATAAAATGATAACTTTGTAATTATACACAAGGGTAGCTTTGTGAGATTAACCGACACACATTAAAATAATTATGGTAATATATAGCATGGTAGCCAGCAATTGATGAATATATGTGACTCTGTCGATGCTCCTAACTTTTGTAACATTTTAAAAAGCATTAAAATAATTATGGATGCTTTTTATTCTGATTAGTAGTGTTAGCTGATTGATAGCACCAAACAGGCAGAATTATTAGTAGCCAATACTATACTGCCCTGAGCAAGCAAAACGCTGTATCTTGATATTTGTAAATTGTTCAGCACAAGCACAAACGCGTTTTGGTCGAGCCTGGCATCAGTATTAGCAGTATTTTAGTTGTTTTTTTTGTTTATTATGGTGAGATATCCAACAATCTTTACCGAAATCTTTTTTTGTGAAACTTTAAAATCAAAGGAGTTATTTCACTTAGGGCATTTTGTTTGCTTAAATTGACAATGACAGTAGTTTAAAAAAGATCAAACGCTTTTATTGAAAATAATTTAAAACAAACAACTGAGTGCAATAATGTCAGTATTTAAAAAAAGCAAAACCTTCCAATGGACATGTAATTAAAACAAATTTTTCATCAAATCTCTGAGTCGGATCTTTAAATCGAGACTTTGTCACTTAGATATCGTCCTGTCATAATAAATATATTATGATAAAAAATATAGCAATAAGATTGAGCACTTAGAAGTGCACTAGCTTGTATGAGCTGCCTTAAAATAACCAAATATATATGCTTTAGTTTCGCTTCCCTTTGTTTATATACTCTTTGATTACATAATGCTGCTCATAATGTCCAAGTTTGTGTATGTTCAGGCCAATCAAAACGCTGTATCTGCAGATAGAGCGCTTTGATTGCCACTTTATGTGTGGTAAATGTGGATAGGGCGTTTTGCACATTGTGAAAAGTGCTATTTCTGGTGGTCTCAGATATATGAAATTTCGAGACATGTTAGATCTCAACCTAAATTACATATAGGCACAAAAAGTGAATTTTGAAAAACTTTTCAGATAGGGCGTTTTGCTTGCATAGGGCAGTATAAAATTATGATACTGTATTATTTTCATTGTAATTAACAAGTTGATGCATTTTAGTCATAATTTGATACAGATTTAAACTAGAGGCTGAGTCATAAGTAGGTGGCTTGAGTAAATGAAACCCTTTAAATTGTTGAAGCTTTAAAATCTATGTTTCAATTTTGTAGAAGAATATCGCATGAGATAAAATATTACTGCTTCATAGAATTTTAGTAATGGGAGGTATGGGCACGGATTTTCTGAAAACCCTAAAAACATCAGGCATCTTTTGCAACAATTTTTAATCTGCATAACATCTGTTTGGGCTATTCAAATTGTTTTGCTTATTTTGGTAGAAACCTGGTCACCACATCCAAACACTATATCCACCAGATGGAAAATGGTACGAAGCACAGCTGGACGCTTTCTTGAAGGGGGTATGTTGCTGATTAACGGTTAATTTCCACAAGAGCGTGCCACATTAATAAAAGTTTTATTTCAAAAAGTTTATAAGAAATAAGATTACTATAAAACCTTTGTTTGAATGCCATGGCACTGCATTTTTTAACCCTTCCAATTATAGTGACAGAAATTGTCAATTGTGTTTCATAATATATGTTCAATCTTTATTAGCTTCAACTATATCTAAAACCTTTTTGTTATAGATTTTATTTTTCCAACACGTTAAAAAATAGTACTATTCAAAAAACTTAATGCATTCCTACTTCGTGCATTGCTAATGCTATGTGAAGCTACGATCCCGTCGAATCTCGAAAAACTATGCTCTACCATGCTCTTACGAAACTATTACTTTGACCACCATTGGAGTCACTATTGGAGCTGCTACTTTAATTATATGTGTAATCACTAAAATCTTAATCCGTCAGTCATCAACAATCATCAATAATGTTATCAACATAAGTAATTATCTGTTTTCATTTCTGGATGTACTTGTGAAAGCTATAATAGCACTAAATATTTTGATAATCAGAAAGAACAAATGTTTCTTTTTATGTTGAAAAGTCCTAAACAAAAATTTAAAATTGTTTCGTGAGTTTAGGGTAATTTTACAGGGAAACTTTTGGACAACACTGTCAATACCATAAAAAGTCTTAAAGACTGTTAGTTATGTTGTCAACGAATAATAAAATTAAGTTACTACACAATTGCCAGGAAATTCGCAACATGCACATATGCCGGTCGTCCATTGATTTTGCCTAAATGCGCATGCAGCGGTGAAAGGGTTAATAAAATATTATGTAATCTCTAATTGAATCCCCATTTATTTAAACGCCTCTCTACTAGACCTGTACTATAATAGATGACGGTTAAAGATAGAACGCCACCGTTCAAATGAACGTTACTTCTTTTGAAAAAAACACATAAAAACTATATAACACACAAACTAAGCTGTGATCCAGTGATAACATATACACTGGGCGTTGAGCTTGCAAAATGCCATCGTTAACTGCTTACTCTAATGCTGTAGCATGTGCAAGAAATTTTAGCCTCAAATAGTAGTACAGATTTCATCATATTTGCTAAACCGTTTTTTCATATATGCCGAACTATCAAGGCCGCTTAAACAATAAAATTATTATCAGCCTGATAGAGATATTAATTATTTCCATGGTGCTGCTTTCAAAGCTTCAACGGAAACACTGTAAAGCTTAGAAGTTAGAAAACTCGCTTCAAAATGCATTGACAAAAGTATTTAATTGCTATTGTTGTAACTGAGTCATTGTTAGTAAAAATTTGTCAACATTTTTCTATCCATCCTGTCCAAAATTGGATCCAAAGATCAAAGAATGTTGAAGTCGCAGTCAGCTGGAAGTGGTTGTCAATTAAAGGGTGACACTCTAGTTTTCAACACTTCTAGAGTAGCACTCAAATGAACATGGCCTTCAAATTAAGATTCTACCTTATGTCAACTTAGCTGTATTTCAGAATGTTATAATATTGGAGTTTTGGGTCAAGGTTAAAATAGCAAGCATAACTTTGTAAATATCGACGCAAAAAGATTTTAGCTTTAAATGAGGCTCTGCTTTCATATATTTGCAAATCACTAATGCATGAATTTAAAAAAAGAACCCAAGGGTATATTTCTCTTTGTGTAGTAGCATCTAATCGAAAATGCATTGATTTTAAATAAGTGCAGAGTGACATACATGGATTATCAACACCAAAGAGTGATTTTCAGACATCAGATTAAATGTAGGTAATGCTATGATAAGTGGCTTTTAACTAACACAATGTGCATGGGAACCACATGTGATTATTTTGCTGTAGCTCAAATGCAGTAGAAAAAATATAGGTGTCTAGCTTTTCAAGTATTTCAGTCAAATTTGTTGCCTACATAAATGCTGACACTAGTCTTTGTGTTCTGCTGCTGTCAGGTTACAAAACATAGCTCTTCTAGTCAGAGGCATTTAGGTATCTAGGGCAATCTAGGCATTAGTGGTTTCAATGAACACCTGAACAATGCGTGTTTAACCACAGTGCTTGACCTCATAGGTCAAGTATTGGCCTAATTAATGACTCAATAAATAGCTACCCGTCAGGTCACACTAAGCTTAGCAGCAATCGTTCTGAACACTGGCCATTGAAACTGCTCAATGAATGTTAATCCTGATCATTTCTCTAATAGTTTGAAGCAAATAGAAATCCAAACTGCTCTATCGCATGCACACAAGTGGCACACTATTTAGTTTCATAATTAGCTACTAAAGTAGTATATAGAAGTGGTCATCAAAGTACCTTCTACAGTATATGTGTGTTTTGAATAACAATACATCGGTTAAGTATTATATTACTAAATTAGAAATGACACTAGCGAGCATTTATGTCCTTATTGTTCACTTGTATCTGAGAAACCGTCAATTATGTTTTGACTTGCCGCACATAAACCAGCTTATTTCACTTTTGAATGGAGCTGAGCAATGATATGTGATTCATCAAAACCATAGCTTATCAGATTTTTATAAATGATAATTCACATTATTTACTATTTCGCTCAGCAGAAAACGGTAAAGTGCAGAGGAAATAGCAGAATTTGACAAGCACTGGACTGAAAAATCAGGCAAACTGCCAACAAGATCAGTGTTGGATGCTATACACTCAACGCTGCCTAACAGAAGTGTTATAGTGATTTGGGCTCGAGCCAACAACTTGCTAAAGAAGGCTGCGAGAAAAAATGCCAGCTGAATTTTTTATGTTGTTGAACCTTCTTATTATCATTGTGTGGTATTTGTCAATAAATGTGCTCTTTTTGAAGACTAAAAGAGACCAACTCTGCAGTAATGCACTTGTATAGTTATTTTGTATCAAGCAGTCTTAGCTATTATTTTATGTACAGAAAATGTGCATAAAACAATGACTATGATAGATAATACAATACCGACAATAGATATTATCTGTTGTACTGCACTGTACACTATGATGTATTATTCAAGAAACAAGCTCTAAGATAAATTATAATAATTCTTTTTAAAGAAAAACCAAATATAGGGAAATATGCCTCAGCAGCCAGTCTACTGACAACTTACTGTCAAACCGACCAGCCCAAAAAATTACTTAGAATGCTGTGCTTGACTAAAAACAATCAGAAATTCACTACACAATGAGAAAAAATATCTTTTTGGGTCATTTTCCAAATATAGGTGAATGTGTCTGAGTAGAATGTTTTATCAATTTCTTGACAGTTCAGGGCATTATTATTACTGGTAAAATGCGAATAATAGCACTCAGTATTACTATTGATCAATAAAACCACCCACAGTCAAAAGATCTAAAGTTAGAAAAAATTTGGTACTGTGCTGGGTCCAGCCCGACTGATCATTGCTAACAATAAATTGCAGTAAGAAAGAAGTTTTGAAAAGCGAAAATGCCCTCAAGATAAAATGCTATTGTGTTTTTATTGGCTCTCTACGTGACATTAAGTTTTTCCCTGGGTTCTACATAGGCACAATGGGCTTGTTTGGAATCTACCCAATTTATGGTGGTGTGGTATTGCGCCGGTTTTGCAACCTGACACACCATTCCCGAGTGGGGAAATGTTTTTACTTAACGTTCTAAGAGTGGCTTAAGATGAATAGAAAGACATTGCTGTTATTGTATGTTAGATTGAGTAACTAAGTATGTTGTGCAAGTAATTCATATTATTACTATTACAGTAGATAATATGCACAGCAAGCAAAAATGTGTGTGTTTCATTTTAGCTATCACAGCAACTGAGTTGCGTCCATGCATTGTTACCAACTAATTTTTTTAAGTTTTTTATGCAGTGCAGCAGCGATATGAGACTGAATAAGAAACTATAACATAGACCATATTTATAAATATTGAGTTACATTATTCGTTTATTTTAGTGAGCAGACATTTATGCAGCCTAAAAGAAAATTGAGAGTTCAAAAAGCCATGATCGGAAGATTTAGGCAAACTACCAAAAATGACAGAGCTGTATACTGTTAAAAGAAATTGGTGTTTGAAAATTATAAAGATGACTTATGCCCGAGCCCACAACTTACTCAAGAAGCTGCAAAATTAAACTGGCAGCAGGGTCTTCTTGTTGTTGAGGCTTTTGTAATATCGCATTAAACTTGACGTCTGAATAAATTTACTCCGCTTGGTGACTAAGCAACGACCATTCTATGGTACTTGCCTAGTTGAATTTTTTGGTATCAAGCATGGTGGCTGTTGTTGTTTTATATACAAATTTATTGAATCCTAGGTTAAAGTTTAACATACTATACAATGTGTAAGTTTTAACAACAATTAAATTATTTCAGAAAAAAATACTTGGAAATGTGCAACAGAGGCCGGTTTGCCCACAACCCTTGATCGTACCAATAGGCACAAAAATAAAGTAGATTCTATAGTAAAATGTTGAGAGTGTTTTTAGATAATTTTGTTACTTTTCTGATATGTCATAAGTCAGAGAAGTCATTTTGTGTATAAGTTGCTAAAAGAGAACAAGGTTTTATGGCTTCTTAGCTAATGTGTGCAAGTTATGCTATCTTCTTAACATAGTACATAATCGATCATAACCTTCTGAAGTATGTGCACTGTATACATCATAAGTACTTCTAAAACCAATATATAAGGCAAATAGCTTTTTACATATGTGAAAGGTATATCGCTATAAGATACAAATTGTATAGTTTCATGCAACCTTCTGACTAGTATATAAATTATAGTTGTTAAGTAATAATAACAGATAAATAAGTTATAGCAACCTACTAAATGATATATAAATATCAGCAGCCTCTTAAATAATATATAATTCATAGCAGCCTCCTAACTGATATATAAATAGTACTGTAGCTACCAACTATATGAAACTCAGATTATAGCAGACTCTTAGTTGATCTATAAGTGATAGCAACATCCCAATTTATGTGTAACCCATGGCACCTCTGCATTAATATGTAAGTTATAGCAACCTCCTAAATGATATATAAATTGCAGCAGCTTCCTAATTACTATATAATTCATTGCAGCCTCCTAACTGATATATAAATAGTAGCTACCAACTATATGAAATTCAAATTATAGTAAACTTTTTTGTGATCTATAAGTCATAGCAACATCCTAAATTCTATGTAACCCATAGCAACCACTGCAATGATATGTAAGTTATAGCAACCTCCTAAATGATATATAAATAGCAGCAGCCTCCTAACTAATATATAATTCATAGCAGTCTCCTAACTGATATATAAATAGTACTGTAGCTACCAACTATATGAAATTCAAATTATAGCAAACTCTCAGGCGATCTATAAGTGATAGCAGCATCCTAAATTATATATAACCCATAGCAACCTCTGCAATGATATGTAAGTTATAGAAACCTCTTAAATGATATATAAATAGCAGCAGCCTCCTAATTAATATATAATTCATTGCAGCTTCCTAACTGATATATAAATAGTACTGTAGCTACCAACTAAATGAAATTCAAATTATAGTAAACTCTTTTGTGATCTATAAGTCATAGCAACATCCTAAATTCTATGTAACCCATAGCAACCACTGCAATGATATGTAAGTTATAGCAACCTCCTAAATGATATATAAATAGCACCAGCATCCTAATTAATATATAATTCATAGCAGCCTCCTAACTAATATATAAATAGTAGCTACCAACTATATGAAATTCAAATTTAAGTAAACTCTTATGTGATCTATAGGTCATAGCAACATCCCAAATTATGTGTAACACATGGCACTTCTACAATGATATGTAAGTTATAGCAACCTCCTAAATGATATATAAATATCAGCAGCCTCCTAATTAATATATAATCCAAAGCAACCTCCTAACTGATATATAAATAATAGCTATGCACTATGGAAAATTCAAATTATAGCAAGGACTTAGGTGATCTATGAGTGATAGCATCATCCTGAATTATATGTAACTCATAGCAGTCTCTGCAATGATATGTAAGTTATAGCAACCTCCTAAATGATATATAAATAACAGCAGCCTCCTAATTAATATATAATTCATAGCAGTCTCCTAACTGATATATAAATAATAGCTATGCACTATGGAAAATTCAAATTATAGCAAGGTCTTAGGTGATCTATGAGTGATAGCATCATCCTAAATTATATGTAACTCATAGCAGTCTCTGCAATGATATGTAAGTTATAGCAACCTCCTAAATGATATATAAATAACAGCAGCCTCCTAATTAATATATAATTCATAGCAGTCTCCTAACTGATATATAAATAATAGCTATCAACTATGGAAAATTCAAATTATAGCAAGGTCTTAGGTGATCTATAAGTGATAGCATCATCCTAAATTATATGTAACTCATAGCAGCCTCTGCAATGATATGTAAGTTATAGCAACCTCCTAAATGATATATAAATATCAGCAGCCTCCTATTTAATATATAATCCAAAGCAACCTCCTAACTGATATATAAATAATAGCTATGCACTATGGAAAATTCAAATTATAGCAAGGTCTTAGGTGATCTATAAGTCATAGCAACATCCTAAATTCTATGTAACTCATAGCAACCTCTGCAATGATATGTAAGATAAAACGACCTCAAAAATGATGTAAAAATAGCAGCAGTCTCCTAATTAATATATAATTCATAGCAGCCTACTAACTGATATATAAATAATTGCTATCAACTATGGAAAATTCAAATTATAGCAAGGTCTTAGGTGATCTATGAGTGATAGCATCATCCTAAATTATATGTAACTCATAGCAGTCTCTGCAATGATATGTAAGTTATAGCAACCTCCTGAATGATATATAAATATCATCAGCCTCCTAATTAATATATAATTCATAGCAGTCTCCTCACTGATATATAAATAATAGCTATCAACTATGGAAAATTCAAGTTATAGCAAGGTCTTAGGTGATCTATAAGTGATAGCAACATCCTAAATTATATGTAACCGATAGCAGCCTCTGCAATGATATGTAAGTTATAGCAACCTCCTAAATGATATATAAATATCAGCAGCCTCCTAATTAATATATAATCCATAGCAGCCTCCTAACTGATATATAAATAATAGCTATCAACTATGGAAAATTCAAATTATAGCAAGGTCTTAGGTGATCTATGAGTGATAGCATCATCCTAAATTATATGTAACTCATAGCAGTCTCTGCAATGATATGTAAGTTATAGCAACCTCCTGAATGATATATAAATATCATCAGCCTCCTAATTAATATATAATTCATAGCAGTCTCCTAACTGATATATAAATAATAGCTATCAACTATGGAAAATTCAAGTTATAGCAAGGTCTTAGGTGATCTATAAGTGATAGCAACATCCTAAATTATATGTAACCGATAGCAGCCTCTGCAATGATATGTAAGTTATAGCAACCTCCTAAATGATATATAAATATCAGCAGCCTCCTAATTAATATATAATCCAAAGCAACCTCCTAACTGATATATAAATAATAGCTATGCACTATGGAAAATTCAAATTATAGCAAGGTCTTAGGTGATCTATAAGTGATAGCATCATCCTAAATTATATGTAACTCATAGCAGCCTCTGCAATGATTTGTAAGTTATAGCAACCTCCTAAATGATATGTAAATATCAGCAGCCTCCTAATTAATATATAATCCATAGCAGCCTCCTAACTGATATATAAATAATAGCTATCAACTATGGAAAATTCAAATTATAGCAAGGTCTTAGGTGATCTTTAAGTGATAGCAACATTCTAAATTATATGTAACCCCTAGCAGCCTCTGCAATGATATGTAAGTTATAGCAACCTCCTAAATGATATATAAATATCAGCAGCCTCCTAATTAATATATAATTCATAGCAGCCTCCTAACTGATATATAAATAATAGCTATCAACTATGGAAAATTCAAATTATAGCAAGGTCTTAGGTGATCTATAAGAGATAGCAACATCCTAAATTATATGTAACTCATAGCAGCCTCTGCAATGATTTGTAAGTTATAGCAACCTCCAAAACAATTTATAAATAGCAGCAGCCTCCTAAATAATATATAACTTATAGCAGCCTCCTCACTGATATATAGATAATTGCTACCAACTATGTGAAATTCAAATTATAGCAATTTCTCAAATGATTTATAAGTTATAGAAACATACTTTATTATATGTAAATCAGAGCAGCCTCTCAAACAAACAAGTTATAGCAAACTCCTAAATGATATAAGTTACGACATCTTACTAAAGGGTATGTAAGCTATGCCATGCTATGTAATGTTTCCATTGTAACTATTACATAAATTACAATGATAACATTCTAATTTATGTGTAATTTGTAGCAATCTGCTAACTGGCAATCATTATTTTCGCTTACTCATTGAGGAGGAATTAATTTACCTTCAAATTGATATGTAATTTACAACAACCATCTAGACATTCTCCAAGTTTTGACAGTTTTTCTAGTATGCATATATACAAAGTATGATAAGGCGATAAATATATATTGTATGATACCATATTCTCCTTAAATTTCCATAAAAATATATAATAATTAGGAGGTGAATAAATATATATATATATCTACAATGTAGATAAATTAGACCATATAGGAGGCTTACCCATATATATTTGCGTTAACTCCTAATCCCTTATATTACAAAACCTCCTAACTGGTATATATTTATTCAACTCCTAACTCTGAAATTTGGGTATATATATATATATATATATATATATATAGTCAAATTGTAGTGAATAGGAGGCCACTTTGGAAAATATATCCACGATATAGGGCTTTTGGATAATAGGAGGCTTCTGATAGGAGGCTTCGCTAAAAACATGCTAAAACAACTCTACTCGTCATGCTGATCGCATACGTATCTATTTTGCATTTTGCAAAAATTTTGCCGGAGAATGCAACATTTTGGAAAATTTTGCAGGTTGGGAGGCTCTGTAGTATGAATTGGAGGGCCTCCCATTAGCGCATAAATTGAATTTTTTTATACAAAATTTGGAGTTGTTTTCTCTTTTGCACAAGCAATTATCTTCTCTTTAATTTCATGGACTCCTATTAGGTTTTTTATGTCTAGCATTAGATAGTCTTAGTGTCAAGGTCTACATTACTTCTTTTTATATGAATTTAGCTAAATTCCATATGATATTTAATTTTAAGGATTTTAGTTGCAATGAACCTTGATTATTAGATAAAATGTTTTAATAATAGGTTGCAAAAGCCAACTAATTCGGTTTTCAGGACTTTGGTCAACTAATGCCAAAAAAAAGACTTATTGGCAAATATTTTTGTGCTTTGATCAAATGTTTGTCATATTGTTTATCCACATGAAAATTTTATTTCACCCTTTATAGCTTGTTCGTGTTAAGCAACACAAGAACTAGCATTTTGTTAGTTTTAAACAAGTTGCAATAATGATCGGATTGGTATCGAGATCATCATAGTTTTCACATAGAAACAAATACACTTTGTGATCATATATTAAAGCATCGCATATATTCAAGCATGCTGCAAATATGCCCGTTACATTCACAGAGCTAAAATGTTCAAAACATAAATTTCAAACATGAACTGTGACCACTTTCGTTACTGAAACATGTTCATCAAATCCAATCATTGCTACTAGCAGACAAATTGGAAAAGATAGCATGTGGTGGCCTTTGAATTATAAAAAAATTTACGATTGGAGCCTTCGATGAAACCAAGGAGTAACTTTGAACACACTGTGAAGATTACATAGATATTCATCTCGCATTTATCAACATTGGTCAACACTTTCATTTCAAAATATCATTCTTAGTCAAAAGAAAAAAATGAATTCATAAGCGGCCCCTTTGGGGAGTAGAGTTTAGAGATGTTATAAGCTTAATATAGGCGTGTCAAACAAATAGTTTAATTGAGTGCAACAATGACAAAGACAATATTATTACAAACAATGAGTTTGTATGAACCTAAAGGTCTTTTGTGAAAATGGAACCAACCATCAAAAGCAGCCCGAACAGTTGTTGCAATACCAAAATATTGAAAATTGAAAGATTTACAAAGCATAGCATCAAACCTTTTGTCAACAAAAATGGATTATCTGATTTATTTCTGTCAAATAAAGTTTTAGAGCTTCAAAACACTGCTGCTACAATAATTGTCCTGCGATTTGTGTGAGCAGTCCCTTGCATGTTGAGTATAGTGCAATATGTTATGGTTAGTGTAACCAACGGCTAGGCACAATTTTTTACAATAATATTCTAGCAAGACATCTCTAAAGTAATTGGCAAGGGAACTTTGCTGATTGCAGACACGCCCAGTTGCAGAAAGAACTTCAAGCTTGGATGTCTTTCCTGTCACTGGAGACCTTTTTGGAAATTGAACAACAACCTGTCGTTTGAAGGTCAGGCATTCTAGACCACTATGCTTCAACGGGTAGAGTTGCTGCTCTTCCTGCAAAGAAACCATTTAGTAAGTTGTATAGTTAAAAATTAGGAGAATTTTGAACCCTACCCATTTTACAGACTTTCCCAAAATATCAAGGAGGTTTTCTAACATTAATTACTAAAAAGTGTGTTCCATCACGTTGTTTCAAAATACTTAGGAAATGGACCTGAACTTTAAAAGGAAGCTCTTGCAGCGGGTTACTTTGGCAGCACTACTACATGTAGGTGTGGCACAGAAGATGTCTTCCTACTGAAACTGCATAATTACATTTCTCCTAAAGATATTGCAATTCTAAGTATGCTGATGTTCCACCTAACAATAAAACTTTAATCAATAAGCTTTTCTTTGAAAAAGTTTGTTTTAATGTTGTGGTTAACACAAATCATTTCGCTCAGTAAAATTAAAAACAATGATTATCATCAGTGATTTATTTCAAGCTAATGCTTCTTTGTTCAAATCTTAGTTAAGAATGGTATCATTGAAATATAATATGTAATAAATAGTTGGATTAAGAAAAGCTCTATTTTACAAACCAACAATTACAGCGGTACTGTTCCTTTCCCTTCTAAGCAAAACGCACAAAAATCAACAACATTGTACACATTCAGCCTGTACTATTATGAGAACAGTATATGTCCATCTAAAGCCACAGTTGGAAATCAGAAAAAAAAAATTGTGTCACATAGGATTTAAACTTGCAAGATTCAACGCGTTAGACTGACACAATAACAATTGTGCTAATTGACCTTCTTGCAATAGTTTGCAATAATTGAATGTTTAATTATTGCAACTGACAATATTTTACCGCACTCTAGACTGCCATGGTATTTTTAGTACAAACCAAGTTTAGTCCAACTCTTGAGCTGAATAAAATTATTAACTGTCTAACAGTCAATGTTTTTTCATGCACAGATTGACTATTTAATTGTATAAAAATCCCTTATTATTCAGTTGGCCTTTAACACTCTAAGGTTGGTGTGTTTAGATATGCCTATTGCTGCCATCCATGTACCAATTAAGCATCGGCTTACTGTCAGTCATTTTACTGAAAGATCGTGATTTTACTTCATGCTATGTTCACGGGTTTTTTAAACTTCAAACTCTAAAACATTTTTGTAACATTTTATTTTGCAAACGTGTTACCAGAGCTATGCACCAAATCGACATGTTTATGCTTTGTGCATTACTAAACCTATGTAAAGCTGTGATCGCAATGAAACTAAAATGATCATCTCCAATTTTACTTACACTTACAAAACTATTATTTCCGTCAGAACTTAGCAGATTACCGTCAGAGTTAGTGCTGCGTCTTTCATTATCTTTCTAATTACTAAGCCAGATTTTGAATTGGCTGCAATTTCATCAACATATGTAACTCTTTGTTTTTTAAGTCGCGAGGAACTTGCGAAGGCCATAATAACGCTAAATAGTTCAAATGTTGAAAAAAAGATGAGCGTTTCCGAGTTGAAATTTTCCAAACAAAGACTTAAAACAGACTTGCGAATTTATGCAACTTTCATAGAAAAATATTTAGACAACACTGTCAATACTATAAAAGTACTAAAGGTCGTTGGTTATGTTATCAACAAGTAATAAAATTAAGTTACTATGCGACTGCTTGAAAATTTGCTATAGTGTGCATATGACAGTTGGCCATACACTTTGCATAAATGCGCATATGGCAGCAAAAGGGATATCTTGCTATGAACAGTTTCTATAGTTACATGTTTTCCATGCGCTTCTGCCTTGCCAGTATTTAGGTATTTTATATAATAAAGACATTTAGCTTTAGCTGCTACTTACCACACTCCTAACTGGCAATAGTTTGAAACACCAGAATAGGGTTGTAGTCTATAGCACTAAGCTATCGTACAATACTGTTTTGAATGCATCTTAGGGTGTATCATCTAAGTACTTTTACTATCGCGAAATTCTGCTTGCGACCTGAAACACGGAGGTGAAAAACACTGACTGAAACATGACCACACAGTGGGATGCCAATTTAAAAGCCAAGCAGAACTTCATTGAGACAGCTGATCTAAAAAAAGAAACAATATTTACTTGCAACAGGCTGAAACAACATTTACATACAACAGGCAGTGCAGCTCGGCACAACATACGCGTATAGCCAAGATCAATGTTCTATGGCTCTTACAAATATGTTTGTACAAAACACATTTTTATTGAGTAGCTGATTAATTAGCCTGTCATACGAGTACCTATTTGAAAGAAAAGAATCATCTGCCTGCATTGAACCAATAGAAAACATGTTAACAACCCTCACCGACCTGGGATTTTCCGTTTTTTGGGAGCACATATTTTTGTTCTCGCAATTTCGTTTTTTACTACAAGTGTAGTAAAAAAACCTTGGTAACTTTAAAGGTCTGACACGGCTGGTTACTTAACCAGCCGTGTCAGACCTTTAAAGTTACCAAGGTTTCAGAAATGGGCAATCAATAGACTTTTGAAATTGGATTACTGATTGCTTCCTATGTTATTAGCGGAAAAGGCTGAGAACACGACCGAGCTCACACTGCAACACACTTTTAGCTTTTTCTTTGCATCATTATATGTAATAAGTTCTGTTGATTGATATGTTTATAAAAATCTCATAGGCGGTTTGGTTCAAAAATAGGGGCCATTCTAACCTGAGGGCACACACATTCATTGGTAAAAGTTAGGTCTTTAACAAAAGCCATTACATTTATGAGAATAGCGATTTGTATAACAAAATATGTTGTATTCTAATAAAAAGTGTATTACGTTGTTCTATATAGATTGATATGGTAATGATGCTACCACTACCAGGCACATTGGCCTTTTAGCTATAACTAAACAACCATTTGTATTAACCGTTTTAGGCAACACTCTTGCTCACTTAAATTCTTGAGTTGTCTGCTCCTGTAATAATATTATGTTTTCCAAACTATGATACAATTAAAAGTGCTCTTGTGAATCCTGGTCATCAAATGTTTTAGCAATTTTTTATAACATCAAATGGCAATTCAAATTTCCTCTCTTCCAACAAGATCAATATTTTTTTTAATCCGTCTTAGCATTTTCAACTTATTAAAGAATGAAGTAATAAATTGTTCAAAAATCATGAACTTGTGGTATGACTACTACTCTATTTCTTACATCTATCGCAAAAAATTATCGTCGACTTTTACGGACCTCAATTGCAATTTAAGAAAGCTTAAGATGAAGAGCTAAATATATAAAATAAGTACATAGATTCATTGCAAGTTTACCAATTTTTGATGAGCTGAAATAGAAGTAGCATAAGTTGAATCAGTGCTTTTATTGAATAACAACAGGTTTTATGTAAACTAAAATCATTTATTGTAGGCAGGTGACACTGGAGGCAAATACAAACAGACAAGATCCTCACGCACACTTTTCGATCAATGCGGATTTTATTTGTATTATTAATACTGATTACACTAAAACTATTTAGTTCTTCTTATATGGCCAGTGATCAAATTTTGAAATCTCACATTGCAGATGCATATTAACCGACTTAGCGTTGGAAGGCATTTGACACCACAACGATCGTTTTCCCTATATTTTCCAAGTTTATTAAAAATCCAAAAAGTTTACATCACTTCTATTATTTGAATTATTTTGATTCTGATCAAACAAAAAGTCACTAATGATCGCAGGATCAAATAATCTTTTATTTTACCGTTTTGAAAGTCGAGCTGATGTTGACTGTTTTTTCCAAATTTTATTCTTTTTCAAGGAGAGGCAATTTGTTTAGTTTTTAGCACAAATCAAAGCCTCTCAGATAATCATTTCATATTGTAAATCATCAACCGATATATTGTTGATGATATTTAAAACTTACTAGTGTTCATATCCTTTGTTTAACGTTACTAGGCGACAGTTTTATAAACGTCTACCGAAAGCGACATAAATTTTGTTTCTTCACGCAACCGGTAAACGACATTTTAGTCGTTTCTCTGCCAAAGGGTTAACACTAAAATAGTACGTCCAGCAAGTCCAGCAAAATCAAGAAAAGTTTAGACCAACAGATTTTGCAAGCAAATAATTTTTTTAACAAATATGCTTCAAGATGTCATTTCTTACAGAAATAGTTTTTTCAGTTGTCTAAGCTAGGATTATTAAAAATAAGTCAGCTTGCTTTATAACTCGCATGTTTTTAGACCACTTTGAATTACTCTTTCTAGGTTTAATGTTTTCTTCCAAAATACGCATGATACAACTAAAACACAATTAACACTAAAATAATATGTCCTAAGCTCCAACGAACAACACGAGCCTTCAATTGCTGTGCAGACGGCTTTTCTCCAAAAATTGTAATCTATTTGAAGAAGGTTCAATGCTGGGACAAAAAAAACATGAAGTTGCCCTTTCGAGCACTTTAAAAAAATTCAAAAAATTTGAGATTATATAGACATTATTAAAGTCCTTTAAATAGCTCAGAAGTTTCTAGTAGAACAGATTTTCAGCCTTGGTTTACACGATTATGGCATGTGCTTTTACAATAAAGTTACTCTGCCATTGGCATGCAAGTGCCACTGCGCCTGTTTGTTACAGTTCGTTTTTGTAACACTATTCAAGAAAACTGAAATAATTACTAGCTCAGCTAAAATTTCAACTTTAATGCTCATATCAACCGATTAAACAATTAAAAACATTCTGGTTAATTGGCAGTAGACATGAATTTGGAGACAAACAAGAAGGTGAAGTAAATAAAAGCAACAAAAGACTGATTGATACTTGTTGTTGCTAACTAACAAGGTGAAAGCGGTGTCTGTCTGACTTTTCATTTATCCATCGTCGGGATACAGTTAGGAAAAATATATATTTTTGATGAGACTAGAGCTCATAACATTCATCTGGGTATATCAATACTCCAATGCTTGCACCAATAGGTAGCTTTCCAATTTTTGGGAGTTTATGAAAGGCTAGTCATTTTTTCTATTTTTTGACACAACTGACATCTTCTAATGGCAAACTAGTTTAACTCTTTTGCTACTGCATAAAATTCTGACCGAATGATTAACCTTCCCAAATTAATTCAAACGGTTTTTCGAAAATAAGCGATATACCGCTAGTATTTAAGCAATAACTCAAGAATGAAAACAGATATTATTTTACTGTAAAATGCATCTTATTTAAAAGAATGTTCTCTACAAGGTAAGCTTAGAATTGTTTAGTGAATCTCACTCTCACAATTTTTCTGACGCTTTGTTTGCGATAACGATCTGGTTTTGCCGTTTTGAAAAAATGATTGGAAATTGAATAGTTGAACAAAAATAATGTATATTGGTTGCACCTGACTAGCAACAAGGTGGTCTCGTGCGAGACCAGACTTTATTAGTCTAGCTAATATGTAGGTTTCGTAATGAAAAGCAAAGTGAAACCCTATTGAAACGTCAATACACCGGCTTACTGTCTGTACTTAAATTACTGTGAAATGTTAGAATGGTTGAACTGCAAACGAATTATATTGGTTGCACCTGCTTGGAAACAAATTTCTTTAATTGGAGGCATAATTTGATGTGTCTAGCTAATGTGTGGGCTTCCTAATAAAAAAAGTGAAACCCTATTGATAAGCTGATGCATAGGCTTGCGGTGGCAAAAGAGTTAACAATGTACTAAAATCTATAATAGCGAACCTTATACATACTCTTATTGCTCCAGTTCGGCAAGAATGTAAACTATATTTTTAAAGCCAGCTATAAAATTCTCGTCATTGAATTTGAGAATTTGCACCAACTTGACACTTTACTTCATGTGAAAGTATTTATGTTGCATCAAACAAAAGCTTTACATAAATTATTTTTAGGTGGAGTTCCCGTTATAAGAGGAATGCATTATAAGAGCATTTACTGGACAGATATTCCAACCAGATAAAGTCCAAACTATGCCCATACACTTGAAGTTCATTCTTTGAATTACCATACTGGGATTGAAATTGAAATACGACATAACAGTCAATCAAGAGAACTTCAATTTATTTATCATACAGGAAACAAATACATTATGTTTAGAGAAAAATGCAAGTGTTTTAACAAAAAAAGTTTGAGCCATGTACATGTATATATAGTACATAAAAAACTACTTTTTATTTTGCGATTTCACTTTTCACAAAGAACCAATGTCCCTGTGTATCACGAAAAATGAAGGATAACTGCAAAAGATAGCTATGACAAGCAGAACGGGATTTTGAGCAAAAATTGGATTTATCACAAACAGATTGTAAGTAATACTAATATGCGAGTCAATCTATTAACCAACATGAATGCCATTGAAAGTTATAAAGGGTATAGCATGGGGCAAATTATTAACTCTTTCGCTACCATAAGCCGATGTCACGGCTTCCGAGGTAATATAAGTACAGACCATAAGCCGATGTATTGGCTTATCATGAGGGTTTCACTTTTCTTTTCATTACGGAGCACACACATTAGCTAGACAAATCAAACTCTGTCTCTACCAAAACAATTTGGTTGCCAATCACCCGCAACCAATAGAATAATTTTTAGCCTAACAGTTTCATTTCTACTTATTATCAAAACAGAAAAACCAGATCATTATCGTCATGGCAATAAGAAACACACAGCGTTCATTCAACGCAAAGAAAGCGTCAGAACATTTGTGAGATTGGGACTCACTAAACAGTTTCATAGTTATTTTGTAGAATTTTTTTGAAAAAGATGCATTTAACAGTGAAACGGTAGGTTTTGATTTTTGTGATATTACTTAAATACTAGCTGTATATCAGTTTTTTGAAAATTTGTTTGAATTAATTTTGTTTGGTCAGAAATTGATGTGATAGCGAAAGTGTTAAATGTATTTGCCAAAAATAATATAATTGAATTTTTAAGACTAGAAGTGATTTTTTATCTCTATAATTGTAAAATACCTCTAAAAAAAAAATTTTTTTTCACTAAAGCTCATTCTACGTTTCTCAATATTTTGGTCTATAAACACCGTGATTTACCTTCACTAAGTTCTTGTGTCCACTCTCTTCTGACCAGAAACATCCCAAAGATGTATGTAAGCTGTTTGAACCTTAAATTGCCAGTTCTGTAGATAACTTGACTAGCATCAAAGAGGATGCAGGACATGTTATGGCAGCACTCTGCAATGATTCATAACAAAATAGAAATAACAAGTTTTTTTTTAATAGAACCTTTTCCGATTTACATTAACTGTTTTCAACATACGTTTACAGCAAATCGTTTGCAAGTTCATTGATTGCTGCAGAAAAAACAAAAACTGAGCAAGTAGAAGTGTATTTGGTATTCTAGCCCTGACATTCAATCACAGTTTTTATATTCCTCACCGGTGTAGTCTTTAGGCATTAGAAGAGCATGACTTAAGCAATGTGAACAAAATTTCAAAAGCGATCACCAAGTCATGAAATCGATTGTCAGTTGTCTGACCTTGATTTGGACTTGGCTTCTAGATATTATTGTAAGGTAAAGTTTAGAGCTCGTCACCATGGGTGTTAACTGCAAGTTTCTGTTCCTGTCTCAGACGCTACGCTAACCTATAGTTTGTACAAGTGCTATCGCCGGTAAACAGGTAACAGGAATGCAAGAACACGACAACTATAAACATGCAAGGGTGAATAGGAGCTGTGTACATAATTGAAATTAAGCAGTTATTCACAGGGCATAGTCCAATTTGTAAAACATAATAACCAGAACCTGACGTTCAACCGAATTATTGTTAACCTTTTCCACACCGTTCCCGTTAATCTTATGGGCTGAGAGCGCAGTCTCAGCGCACCAAACCCGTAATTGCCATCAGATCTGAGTCTTCGATAGGTATTTTTAAATTCATTTATTTATTTTAAAAATGGCACTAACATTTTTCATTAATATTTTAAGGAGATTTAAAAGATATCATACTACTGTTTTGAGGCTGTAATTACTCCCTTCTACGCATGTGCAAAAAGAACACTTTGTTAGAAGTTGAACGGTCTTTATGGAAAGCTGATCATCATGAACGGATGCGATATTTGAAGCGCTATTAAAAAGATTTGTTTACAGGAAGATAACGACAGGTTTGAAAGTGAAGAAGGGGATTTTAGACCAAAAAATGTGAGGAAGCCGATGAAAGTAAAAAAGAGAATCAACAAAATGAATGGGATTGCGAAAGTGAGACTGAAACGGCCGGTGTTGAAACGGCTAATAATGACGGATATCAAAGAGGAGCTGATTTAAAACCAAAATAATTACATTTTGCTAACAGTTTGGCAGGAGTATAAGTTTGAATTCTTAAACAGGTAGGTGTTTTTTATTATTCAAAGCTTTTTAAACATCGGTCACTATAAATATTATTTTGAACGAAACAAATAAATATGGCCTTCAAAAACATTGCGATGCGTCGGAGCCTGTTGATGATAAAGATTTGGCGAGTTGTTTGTTTAGTTTTGCATTTAGGTATTCTCAAAAAGCCTACTATGCTGCCTTACTGGTCCACTGTGACATTCCTTTATTATCTACGCTGATTTTTAATCAATTTAAAAATTGAAAGAAAATTAGAAGCAAGCTTACACTTTATTGACAATTTTGAAGACCCTACTGGCAATAAAATGTTCAAGTTAGAAAAAAAATTTGCCATGACATGCGACTGGTTCTATCCTGTTTTTCACTCTGATAAATTTATATCTGTAGATGAAAGCTTGCTGGCATTGGAAGGATGGCTCAACTTCAGACAGTATATTCCATCTAACAGATCTAAATTTGGAATTAAGTTATTTGCTTTCCGTTGCTGTCTCTGGCTATGTGCACCAGTTGTCTGTATACATTGTTGACGATCAAGCTGAATGCACTGGCAGCGGAGTCACAAGTGGAATATATTTGTGCAAGTCATGTTTTGATCTTTACCATGCTAACTAAATTTATTTACAAATGGTATTTTATTGTTTCCGCAAATGCTTCACTGCTTTGTATTGCTAGCATTTTTACATAAATTTGCTAATCTATTGTATTAGTTGTGCATTGGTGTGCTGTATTTGTTGCACACTTTCATCTTCAGAGCAGCGGTCTAATCAAAAAGTTCTGTTCTCATATTGTTTTACAATCTAGTAGTCCATGATTTGCTGTTTCTGCTCATAATAAATGTTACTTCATGTTTTTTGCTGCTTCACCAAATGTGTGAATATAGGCTCACGACTTAATTCTTCTTGCACACAACCGGTTAATGTTTGCTGCAGCAAATATGAACCTGTGCATTGACTTTATATGCAAAACTTTTACATAGATCTATAGTCTCAAGAAATGCATAAAAACTAGAGCAAAAAATCGTAACTGCATATAATTATATATGTCTAGCTGCCAAGTTTTTGCAAGCTGTGTGGAGGAAAAAATCTCATTCTGCAGGAAAATTTCTCAGCTTCCAGATGCATATTTATTCACAGTTTTGTGCCAATTTGCACAAAAGTTGGAGCAACCTTGTCGGGTGACTGTCTTGCGCTGCTTATGGACAAGGCGTCTTGAGCATTTCCAGTGGCGCTCCCGCTATACATTGGAGCTCATAACTCCACTTTCAATGCTCTTGGACGACTATTTTTTTTTAAATTGTTGTGAACATATAAATCCATGCAGGAATTATTTATACAACATTGCAAAATTGCTTTTAGTAAATATAAAAACAATTGAAAATGAACGACAAAAATAAAAAAACTCGTCGCTTCAACGAATTGAGAGTTTTGCAGGAAAGCAAATGCAAGCTAGCTACATAAAAAAAATCAGCTTGTAGAGAAATTTCTCAGCATTCTTGTGCATGTTAATTTATGTATCTACCTCAATTTTGATGAAAGTTGATGCAGTTTTTACGCAGTGGTATCGAAGGCTCAAATAACCATAGTAAATGCTCTGGTGCGCTGGGGGAATTCCAGCCGTAAGCCCGCGGTCACTAAAGGGTTAGTAAGAACTCTGCACCACCTTCATGAAGCTAAAAAGTCATACATAATAGTTACATATATATGGAAAAAGAGACTAACCAAAAAGCAGCAACACTTATTCAATACTAAGAATGATTAACAAAGCTGAGAATATTAACCAGCATAATGCGCAGTAGCACTGACATACATTTGCTGCTTGAATGGTATGTTTCCAACAAAAAAAGCGGGTTCATTTTTTTAAAAAGATTACTACTCCCTAACAAGCAAAATGATAACAAGCCACAGAACTACGAGTTAGCAACCTAGGCAGCTAAGTTGTACATGTAATCCAGATGAGTCTATTACGGTTTTTAGCAAGGCAAATAATTAACCAATATTTGAGTGTTCACCAAACTAAATTTTCTTTAATGTGCCATTTTTAGCGGCACAAAGAAATCAAATTTTTGATGATCATGTGCACCGACTTGAGGCAGGTGGTAAGAGTGAAACAAACTAGATTTGTTCGACTTAGTCAAAAGCGTATAAAAGTATTAGGCACAATTAGCCACATCAATACTTGTTACAGAAATATCTATCATACTAAGATAGAGTTTAAAATCATTTCTATGAAAAGCCTGTTGCAGTGGCTTCTTTTTGTCCTGGGAACATTTAAAATCCTTTAATAGAAAATGCAAAACCTATATAAAATATATAGTATAATATAAAATTAAAACTGGTAGCAAATTTATGTTAGCGATGACATATTTTTATTGTAGTTTTACATTAGCACTATTTGTTCTAAACAGTGTGGTAACTACATGATGTATTTAACAAACTAACGTCAACTCCTTTACTACGAAAGGAATTTCTTTACTGCGACATAAGTAATTAGTGACACCTAATTTCTAAAATGAGTCTGTATAAATGGTTATAACTTTAAACCACATGATCTATTAACAGTCTTTTTATAGCAAATTAATCAGTATAATAATACGTTAGTTGATGTCGCGATAACTATAAAAAATGTGTTGCAGAATGAGAGGGAACACTTTTCGTTCATTTTGAAATTACCGTGAGGTGAGCATAAAACTCGAGTCAGATGATTCATGAATATTATTAGTTTACAATATATTATTACTGATAAAAATAATTACTCTCATCAGCACTATTACTCAATAAAATTACCCAGTCCATAGAACTAAAACTAGTAAAAATTTGTGGCTGTTATGCCTCCGACATGACTGTCATTTCTAAGAAGAAATTGTCATAAAGCAAGTATTCGCAAAGCGAAACTACACTTGGGTTGTAAACATATTTTTATTGGTTCAACATATACAAACAATTGCTTTTTTCATTCAGGTATATATACAGTAAAGTAATTTGTCAATTACTCACTAATCATAAACAATTTGGGTCATGATCTCAGAAACCATGGTTAAATCAGTGGTTTGAGATTGGGAGTTATCTACACTACTATCAAAAGGAGTGAGTTCACAGCTATTTTGCAAAACAAAATTTTGATTCTACCTCAATTACAGCAGGTTTTATGGTCAATAAACTGAATGCATGTAATTAATGCATGCTGAATGCTGAAACCATTAATGCCAAAACATAGTTCCGAGAAAACAAGTGTTGAAGTTTGAGAAACAAAAACTAATGCACAATTGTGTTTACATTTCAAAATGTCATAGCAACCAATATCAATCAAGATGTTGTGATATTTATCTAGATTTCTGAATTTATATCCTGAAAATTATGCTGAAGTTAAAAATCTAAACAGATTGTAGCTGGTTGTCATAGAAATAGCTGTATATCTAAAAAAAATGTATTACTTATTCAGTTAGTGCAGCTTTATAGTCGGATAACTCAACTTCATGGTTTGCGACTTGACCATGGTTTTTGAGATTGCGACCCATTCGTACAAAAGCTTGACAAAGCCACATCATGCAGCACTTGGTTATGCGAAAACACTTTGACTATCTTTACTGTCCTACTAGGTTCACAGTAGCTCAGGAGTTGAACAATTTGATTCGCACTGAAACAGCTTCGTCAAAAGAAAACGGAAGCAATCAGTGTAAAATCTGCTTTGTATTACTTTTACGTCATGCTTTGCTGTATTTGAGAATCATATTGTATATGTGTATAATTCAAAAAAAAACAATACCAGAGGTTTCAAAGCTTTTAATATTAATCGAGCTAATTATTATTATAGCTAATTTAATTCTTAAATGATTAAAAAAATAACTGAGACAATTTATGCGTAAATTATTGGTGAGCTTGCAACAAAACTTACATTACAGTTATTTAGTCTCAAACCATTTACCGTATCTTACTCTGCTGTGTTGTAAGTGCAAAATATGGGGAAAAGTGATCACAAGATCTTAAAAGATCAAAAGCAAACAGTTAATCGCAGCCATCACAAAAACGTCATAGGTTGGAATCCCTTTACGAAACGGCTAAAATGGGGTGTAAGTTGCGCAGTGATGGCTTCTGTTTAAACTTTTTTGCAACCTCATTTGTCAAAATATTTTTACAAATTTACCTCATGTATTCAATAAATCATGTCTATTGTCCTTAGGTGACTATTTCCTGATCATTGTAATGCTGTCACTTTGAGCACTGATATCTCAAAACCTCGCCTAAAAATTATTTTATTTTTTAACTTTAGTTCGAAGGAATGTATACCATCCTCTGATGACATGAGAAGCCTGTTGGTCACCTGCGATAGTCAAAGGATTCTGCAGAAATTGTTCATGCTTTTTGACAGGAATTATGGGTCACATGATCAAATTACGACAAAAAAATTACACCAAGCTGAAAAAATTGTAAAGTAGCGAGCATTTATAATTGAGCATGTATATTTGATGAGAGCTTCCCGGTAGAACCCGAAGTGTTTGTCATAAACTAGTGCTACGAGACGTTTTATACCGAGGCTGTGATTGGCCTTTAATTTTACGTGATAACACTGCATGTCAGAACAATAACTACATTGAGTTGAGTACGTAATCAAAATACAGGGATTCTAACCTACGATGTTTTCCTGATGGCTGCGATTAACTGTTCATTTTTGAGCTTTTAAGAGCTTGTAATTACCATTCTACAAATTCTGCACCTACAACCCAGTAGAGTAAGACATGGTGAATTTTTTGATACCAAATAACTGTAATGTAAATTTTGTTGCGAGTCGACCTTTAAATGCAACTGCATTTTGACAGCATGTTTATAAGCAGGCTTGATGTAAGAAACAGAGTAAGAGTCATACCACAAGTTCATGATTATTGTGGATCATGTCCACAAATTATTACTTCACTCTTCAATATGTTGAAAATGCTAAGAGGGGTTAAAAATTTATTGATCTTGCTGGAAAATAGGAAATTTGAATTGCCACTTGATGTTATAAAAAAATTGCTAAAAGTATTTGATGACCAGAATTCACAATAGCACTTTTAATTGTATCATAGTTTGGAAAACACAATAAATTATTATTATTAAATAGGAAAATTTAATTGCCATTTGATGTTATAAAAAAATGCTAAAAACATTTGATGACCAGGATTCACAAGAGCACTTTTAATTGTATCATAGTTTGGAAAACATAATATTATTACATGAACAGAAAACTCCAGAATTTAGGTGAGCAAGAGTGTTGCCTAAAACGGTTAATACAAGTTGTTTTTTAGTTATAGCTAAAAAGCCAGTGTGCCTGGTAGTGATATGGTAGCATCATTACCATATCGTTCTATATAGAACAACGTAATACACTATTTATTAGAATACAACATATTTTGGTATACAAATCGCTATTCTCATAAATGTAATGGCTTTTGTTAAAGACCTAACTTTCACCAATGAATGAAGTGTGCCCTCAGGTTAGCATGGCCCCTATTTTTGAACCCGCCGCCTATGAGATTTTTTATATACACATCAATCAACAGAAAATTTTACATCTAAAGATGCGAACAAAAAGCTAAAAGTGTGTTGCAGTGTGAGCTCGGCCGTGTTCTCGGCCTCTTTTGCTAATAAAATAGGAAGCAATCAGTAATCCATTAATCAATTAATCAATTAATCAGCTACTCACTAAAAAAAGTGTTTTGTACGGAAAACTTTGTAAGAGCCATAGAACATTGATCTTGGCTAAACGCGTACGTTGTGCTGAGCTGCACTGCACAGCCTGTTGTATGCACTCAGTTAATGGACTACGTACAAACCTGCTTGTGTTTTAAAACGTTTCAATTCTGAGAACCCAAATTAAACTCATTAAAAAAATCAGTCAAACTTTGCAAAAATGGTTAATATTTTTATATTAACATTTAAATATTAATATTTAATAATAATATTTTAATAAACTTTATACTAAATTTATACATAGTTGAAATACTGTACATAAATATAAAAAACGGATAATTTGTACATACAACTTCATACATTAGTATTTTGCATCCTAACTATTGTTTTAGTTATTTTTTTGATTGCCAGTGCTATGGTATTTTGGTTTAGCCAACTGCCCAAGGTAATTAATGACTGCAGTCTCCAGAGCCAACTATAATCATCAAAAGATCAAGACTAAAAAAACAAGGGCTCATAAACTCACCCTTTAGCTTTTTTAAAAACTTGTAGACCGATATGATTGGTTCTATGAGGAAATGATCGAGGGACTATAGTTCGGTGTGGAGAGCTCATCTTTATTCTCCAGATCAAACAACTTCTACAAAAGTAAAATGTTTGTAACATAATATTAAGTAAGAAAGTTGATGACCACTTTATGCATTGAGCCTCTGACCACCTTTAATTTGGTATTTGCAGACATGTTGAAAGTGGGCTACCGTTAAACCTATATTTGAATGCTAACTCTATTTTAATGGTACTGCTATTTGAGACCACTTAAAGCAATTGTTTGAAAAATTGAGGGCCATTTTTTATTGAAGGATGGGAGTAGGACTGAAAGATAGAGTGTTGTTGCATCAAAATAGATGCGTTATAGTATTTTTTTGAGGTATTATTATCGCGTTTATCAAAAGTTAAAAAAAAAGTTTGGGGTATCGATCAAGTCTAAAATAAATTAAAATTATACCGCAAAAAGGTTCACTTTATGCAAATAAATTCAAAGCAACAGACAAATGGCAACGAGTGTTGAAACTAATGTGTTGAAAGGTCTATGCGAGGTCATTGAGTAAAAAGCTTATTAAGTGAACTAGTTAAGGATGACCTACCAGCCCTTGAAAATCAGGTTGGTTACGCATCCAATGACTGGGAAGAAGCGTTGAACTAGCATTTGAGATATGTTCATCATTGTAACATCTCTCAGGAAAGATGACTTTAATGACTACGTAGGCCTAAACAGATAACAAACTACTGATCTACGACCAGTTGATATGTTGGTGGACATGCCGATAAATTTGATATAGGCATACATAAAGTGCTTGCCAACTGGAAAGCAATACATGAGCTGTTATGGATGAGCAGCTTTCAATGCAAGCAGCTGGGCAAATGGCTTTGTACTAGCCTTTGTTATGAAATATTACCCAAGCCTGTGTCAGTAGACAGTTCGCACCTCTGGTAGTTAAAGTGCTAAAATTTTCAAATAAATTAAGTAATTCCATGTCAATAAGATAATACCATAGTCGTTAAATATAAATATAAACTTGTAAAAATTCATGAATTGATGATATGTCAAGTTTTAACGCTTTGATCCTTGCCGATCTTATCAATGCGTGTCAGTAAACCTGGGCAATATTTTCAGCGATCCAAAGAATAGTATAACGATATTTGATCAAACACTAGTAAAAAACCTACCACCGATGTCATCAAACAGAAAAAAATGGTATTTCACCATTGTTCGGGCTGAAACTATAAACTTTTGTACAATTTTAAAAACTCGTAAAAAAATTTACAGATCATATCCATCCAGCACACGCTCATCATCATTTCATGACTCAAAATATACTGGAAAAATATAGTTAGTAAAATATTTTCCACCTACAACACAACAAAGTAAGACTTGGTTAATCTTTCCATACTAAATAACTGTAATATAAATTTTGATTCAAGTAAACCTTTAACTCTTTCACTACCACATTAAAATCTTACCGAATGAATATTCTGCCCAAATTAATGAACCAACTTTTTGAAAAGCTGATATACCGCTAGTAATTAAGCAATATCTCGAGAATAAAAGCAGATATCACTTTACTGTAAAATGCATCCTATTCAAAACAAAATTTTCTACAAGATAATTACAAGGTGATTTTTACTCTTGTACAATATCGAACGTTTTATTTGTGTTGAACGAACGCAGTGTGTTTTTCCTTGCTATGACGATAACGATCTGGTTTCACCGTTTTGAAAAATAATTAGAAATGGATTAGTTGAAACAAAAATTTTTTAGGTGCACAGGATTGGCAACACAATTGTTTCACTGGAGACAAATTTTGATTGGTCTAGCTAATGTGTAGGCTTCGCAATGAAAAGAAAAGTGAAACCCTATTGATAAGCCGATATATCGTTTTACGGTCACTACATTTATCACCGCGATTTGTTGACAATATTTAGCTAAAAATATTTACATTGATAGCAAGTAGTTGGCAACAAGGTTGTTTCACTGGAGACAAAATTTGATTAGTCTAGCTGTTCTATAGGCTTCATAATTAAAAGAAAAGTGAAACCATATTGAAAAGCCGATATATGGCTTACGGCCTGTACTTGAACTACCACTAAAGCTGATATATGGCTTACGGCCTGTACTTGAACTACCACTAAAGCTGATATATGGCTTACGGCCTGTACTTGAACTACCACTAAAGCTGATATATGGCTTACGGCCTGTACTTGAACTACCACTAAAGCTGATATATGGCTTACGGCCTGTACTTGAACTACCACTAAAGCCGCTATATGGCTTACGGCCTGTACTTGAACTACCACTAAAGCCGATATATGGCTTACGGCCTGTACTTGAACTACCACTAAAGCTGATATATGGCTTACGGCCTGTACTTGAACTACCACTAAAGCCGATATATGGCTTACGGCCTGTACTTGAACTACCACTAAAGCCGATATATGGCTTACGGCCTGTACTTGAACTACCACTAAAGCCGATATATGGCTTACGGCCTGTACTTGAACTACCACTAAAGATGATATATGGCTTACGGCCTGTACTTGAACTACCACTAAAGCCGATATATGGCTTACGGCCTGTACTTGAACTACCACTAAAGCCGATATATGGCTTACGGCCTGTACTTGAACTACCACTAAAGCCGATATATGGCTTACGGCCTGTACTTGAACTACCACTAAAGCTGATATATGGCTTACGGCCTGTACTTGAACTACCACTAAAGCTGATATATCGGCTTACGGTAGCGAAAGAGTTAAAACCAGTCTTTATTTTCATTGGAGGGTCAGTGAATGTCTCAATAGCTTAAAACCTTCCAGTTAGCAAAACCAGAATACATTGAGATCAAGGCTCAGAGGCTAACCATGAGACTAAACCATAAAAATACTCATTTTAATATTATCACCAGAACTATATTGAATGCAAATTTTGATTTTTTGTAATAACAGAGAAAAACTATTCTAAGTAGTAACTCTATGTTGTTATTATTGTTATATGAAACAATACCATTTTAAAGTTCTTGTTGGCATAAGTAACAGTAAAAAAAACAACAAGAAAGGCGCACAGCTAATGGCTAAGTCCTGGCAGTTGTTGTCTAAATTCGAGACCATATGAATGCAAACCTGGAAAGAAAATATGGAAAAAAGTTAGATCGTTTTATCTGGTCAGTACATACCTGCAATCAAGAGCAAGCCAGGCATTGTAGCATTATTACGAAACTCAATATCGGACTCTACAAGAAAAACGACAATTGATTAGCATCAATTTATGTTGGCAAGTTAGACAGTACCTCACCAGTTAGACAAAGACATGAGTAATGAGTGTAACCAGTGCCGGCATGTGGTTTACAGCGATTGATGAGATTAGCTCTTTCTCTGAACTAAACAGCAAACAGGTATGAGATTACATAATGCCATACACTCAGCTATATACAAAGGGGTGTTTAAATAATGCTTCTTACTAGTTTAAGACCTTTATTTCTTGAACGGGGTTCTATGTTTGGCTCTGAAAGCTAAAGCTCGAGACAAAAACTGGCAAACTAGCATATTAATGTGTATACGAAGAGCTTCACAATTTTGCATGTACCTGTATCATGGTTCGTTAGACAATCTTCAACAAAATGTTTACAAACAAAAGCAAGGCTAAGTCAAAATAGTCATTTTCTCTCAAATAATATCTGCTACTGTGAATGTTTACATAACCAGATAAACTCATTCGCACCCATGCGCGAGTTAACGCAAGTTAACATGCGTATTTATAACATTGTCAGGCACTCAACGCGTGTTTACTCGCGTCTGAAATTTACCAACTCTTTGCATCATTATTTTTAGTTATAAAATAATACTTTTAATTCACTATAAAGAAAAATTTCTGGCCAATCAGACAAACTTTAAAATATGCTTCTGTGACATCTCCGACAAAAGTTATAACCCGATTAGTACACCTATCTCAATATCTACCAAAACCGGAAATCATCATGCTGACTTGAAATTTTATCGTTTGTGATAATCTTTTTTCAACTTCAGCAGTAAATATGCAGATCAAAAAGTGGTAAGACACTGAAAGACTGCATAAATCAAATTAAAACATTATTTTTAATGTTTCAAAGTTTCTATTAACTTTTAATTTTGCCAATTTGAATCGTTATGCTCGAATAAAAATGCATTCTTCACGCTGCCAGCTGTAGTCAGACTGACGTTATCTTTCAGTTTCGATAGGATCATATTGGTTCTGAGAGCTGTCTATGATATCTGAAAAGTCAAGAACAGAGTTATTGAACATATTTTTATTATTTGAAACATTTTCATGAAGTTTTATTCGTGTTATATTGGCATATAGGTTTTCTTGTCCCAGCTTAGTGCTTTATGTATGTACGAAGATGTTGGTTCTAGTAAGTGTTTCCGATCAAGTTTTATTATTCACAGGTGTGTTTTGCCACTCTCTAGCTAGCTCTGCCCTATAAGCCTGACTCTTATTCGCTCCGAGAGCCACATAATGCGTGTATAATGAGTCTGTGATAATATTGCAAAATACTAGATAAACCGCAGTGAAAACATTGGCCTTGCCTTTAATGTGGCAGCAGTGAATAACAACCCTGTCATATTTAGCCATACCATGTCAATTACCTTTTTTGGTCGCTATAACTTTATCTCTATCTCTTTCTTCAAGTATATGGAACAATTCAAGTACTGTTCCATATACTTAAATTGTAATTACAGGTGAAAATGATTTTCTATCATTTTGCAGGTACAACTACAAAAACATTGAATCTTAAATCCAAAGAATAGAGAGTAAACTTTTAAAAACACTACCCTGCTCAAACTTAATTTAGCAAATAGCATTGACTGAAACATGTTAGATATCCAGTGTTATATTTCAGCAGCCTAATTTAATCCATAACACCAGAATAGTAATTGTGATATTAAAATACAATTATAATTATTTCCATAGATGCATTAGTCCATAGCAGGCATAGTTGTTGAGTATCGCACATCTTTCAAGCGACTAATCCCAACATTTATTCATTGTGCTTCAATAATTCATGTGCCAAACTCGAACTCAGAAGTCAAAATTCTAGCAAACATGATAAAAATACTCAAACTTTCTAATGCCAAAAATTGAGAGAAGATAAACTCACATTTCCAGTGAGTATAATTACTCAGGACAAATATTAGGGGAGAAGTGGGATATATGGAAACAGGGGATACATAGGTATCCCATTATTAGAAATTGTTTACTTTATTTTAGTTTTCTATTGCTTGTATAATATTGTCCAATCCAAAAATAGGTCACTGCTGCCATCTTAGTTTCTGTCAAAGTGAAAATGTCAAGCATGGAGGTAAGTTACCTTTCATCAGTACTGTTTCGTAAATTTACTTAATATTCTAGCAGGTTTAACATGCAGCAAATGAATGACGTTTACTCAAATTTTTGTTTTTAACATAAATAAACATCTTTTAACCGATTTGAGACAAGATTTAAAACTAATCTGTAAATAACTTGAGAGTTATGGCACTTTACAAAAGTTATAAGCTGGGTATACATGGGCCATTAAGGATGAGGGTAGTTGGACCAGTTGGCCCAACTAATCTACTGCAATGCAAGCGCAAAAACGGATAGATGGGTCAAGCGGCCAAGTATAATTTTATCATAACCCATTCAATTTACGCTTTTAGCCAATACCATAGTTTTATAAAAAGAAAGCAGCAAAAATCTATACGTCAAATAATGTTATGGGTAGTGCTGTAATAAGATATTAAATGAAAAGCTTTCAGTTATATGTATAGCCTAAGATCATGAAATTTGCCCTTATGCCCAAGTTTCCTCAAGTGGTGGCCTCTGAATCCTCCATACTGACCCATGCATCTTTCTTCAAAGATAGATGGCCCATTGACTTTACTATATGAAATTATTTGAATGCAGTTGAGAGAGCAAAAGTAAAACCATGTTCACCGATGCACTTAACCAAGCTCTAAGAGCATGCAAAATTATAAATACAACGCAAAAAAATCTTAGTTATTTCATATTAAAAATGTAACTCTTTTATTGGCTCAAGTATCCTACTTCTCACCTACTCTGCACTAACAAAAAACAACCACAATACAAGGACAGCACAACACAGAATGGGTAAGGTCTGTTGGTTAGGTTATTGAAAGCTGGCTGAAATCATCATTGTTAAAGACAGGGTTTATCTCTATACGAGGGTCAGTGTATGTCTCAATAGCTCAAAACTTTTAAATTAAACAAAAACAGAATACATTTAACTCAAGGTTCAGAGGCTAACCAGGATACTACACCATGAAAATATTCATTTCAATGTTATGACTAGAACTATATCGGTTGCTAAATGATTTTTGGTAATTACAGAGAAAAACTATTTTAAATTGTACTTTTTTTGCTATTATAATTACTATATAAAAACAATGTGAATATTAAATTTTCTGTTGGCATAAGTAACGATAACAAAACAACAAGAAAAGTGCAAAGCTAAAGGCTAAGTCGTCGCAGTTGTTGTCTAAATTAGAGACCATATAAATGAAAGCCTGGAAAAAAAAATTAAAAAAAGTCAGATTGTTTTATCTTGTCAGTACATACCTGCAACCAAGAGCAAGCCAGGCATTATAGCATTATTACGAAACACAATGTCACACTCTACAAGAAAAAAAGACATTTGATTATTAGCATGCATTTATGTGGACCAAGTTAGAGAGTACATCACAAGTTACACAAAGACACATAAGTAATGCATGTAGCCAGCGCCAGCCAACAGAGACAGTGATTGTTGACACCCTGTTGACAGTGATTGATGAGATTAGCTCTTTCTCTGAGCTAAACAGCCAACAGGTATGAGATTACATAATGCCATACACTAAGCTATATACAAAGAGATGTTTAATTAATGCTTGTTACTAGTTTATGACCTTTATTGCTTGAACTGGGTTCTATGTCTGGCTCTGAAAGCTAAAGCTAGCTGGAGGCAGTACATGTCCCGCAGGATACTGGAGAAATATCAAGCAAATTTTGGTCATTGAGTTTTCTGATGATAGGCTACACGCAAATTTGTTGCAAACTAGCATAATAATGGGTATACGAAAAGCTTAATTATTTTTAATGTACCTGTTTCATGTTTGGTTAGTCAATCTTCAAAAAATGTTTTAAAAAAAACAAGGCTTATGGCAAAATATATATTTCCCCTTAAAGAATATATGCTACAGTCAATGTTTACATAACCACATTAATTATATCAATCAATAATATAAACATCTGCAGCAACAGATTTTCCTCATGCCATGTGTATCTAATACGCTTCACAAAGCTTTGCTAGCAAAGCTTTGCTGGCACTTAGTTCTAGGCTTCTAGCATTATAAAACGTTTATTTTACATGAATTTTTTTGTCTTGAATCTCTATACCGAAAGGTTAACTACTGCTAACCTTTGCCTTGAAACGGTAGCTTTGATTAGCATATAGCAGGCCTACGGAACTAATTTTTGTATGAGTATTACAATATAAATTATATATTCTTTCAGAATTCAATTAAAAACTCTTTCTGTAAACCATTTTTAATTAAACTTTTGTTATAGATCTTTGAATCACTTGAATTTTTGAGAAGTTGGAAAAATTTGGGATTTTAAGGATATAACGTAAAGCATGCATCCGACAACCAGCTAGCAATGGAAAATTATTCAGTGATGCATATCTACCAATGTCTACCAATGATCGCAACACTCGATTCCTGAAAATCGCTTGACATATGAGCTTGACTTGACTTGAGTATGAAGCAAATGTTAAGCTACAGTCATCCAAGCTTTCATTGAAAGTCGTATATTTTTGTTACTTTGGATGAGCGACAACAACAAATCCTGTAGCCCAATGTAGTCCCCAAAGTTCAAGGTAAAGTAAAATCTTAAGCAAAAGCACACATACCTGCTGCTTTCATTATCTGTTTCATTTCTTAAATACAGTTTTATCCTACTCACGTTGGTCTAAATCAGAAACTTGCAGCCACATAGATCTTCTGCCAGCTCAGTTGTCCTCCATTGATAATACTTGCACTAAAAAGCGTTGCTGACATGAGATGAGTTAAATGAGCTAGATTTGAAGCTTAGATTCGATCCCGAGTGCACTCCGAGTTCACGCAAGCGATAGTAAATCCTACAGAAAGAAATGTGGTTATCAGCACAATTAAATTAGGTGTATGCCCATACGCAGCTACGTAATTTGTTTAATTTTTGGCTGTTGGATAAATGAAGACTCAGGGTTTACACAGCTGTCTGCAGGTTTGAAGCAGGCCTTACCTTAGCCTATGCAGAAAAAGTATTGTAACTCTTTGATGATTTCAATATAACAGAGAGAGTTTACTATCAGGCTTGTACATTTTTGATGGTTTTAATTTATACGCTACGCTACAGCACGTACACTAATATGTATAGACAATATACATATATGTTTAAAACAATAGCTGGGAGAGACTTGCCAAATTATTGGTTTAAAAGGCAATGATGAAAGCGTGCATAAAGTTGAGCACAATTTTTAAAAAACAGTATTTTTGTATTGTATAACATGTTCTAGGACATACAAGTTTGAACCATACAAGTGATTTTAATGCCTTGCCAACTCCTTTTAGTAATCTCTGCTATCTGGTATGCCTATGGGATTTATTTGAAGATCTTAGGGCTTTTTGCAATGCTTAAAAAACAGCACACATTTCACAAGCTATTGGCAAGCGAAATGCATCATGACTAACTGCTTGTCAATGAGAGAAGTTTAAAAAACACTAACATTAAGCGGCAATGAATTTTTTTTTCAAATCAGTCAATTTGAAGTTAATTACGTGATTGCAGCAACATGCCCTATCTAGGGCAACAAGCCATAATGGAGAGCTAGATTTAATGATGAGAAGTTGTGGTTCATGTGACTCTATTTAACCCAACTGGCTCAATGTGAAGTCTGCATTGTGAACTACATGACATGTAAATCAATATAAAACAGTTGCAAATACTTCTAACAGATTAAAATATACATATTGGTGCAAATGTTTTAGAGGCAGCTCAAGTGAATAGAATTAGCCATAAATTGTAAAATAAACATGAAATCAGAAATAGGCAGTGAATGTAACAAATATTAATGTGTGTAAAAGTTCAACAGTTTGCTAAAAATGAAATACACAAAATAATTGAGAAAAAATTGCCTTGTTGCCTTCTGTGGCTCGTATTGGTAGAATAAAATTGAAAATATTGTAGACTTTGAAACTTAAAAAAAAAACTTTATAAACTTAAAAGCTTTATCACCAATAGGGTAAGCTTGTTAAGCCATATTGCTCAGGACAACAACTGCCGCTTTACTGACCAGGTCTAGAGGAGACAGTAGACCAAGATGAGCCGAGAATGCGTAAAACTAAACAGAATTAGTGCACATCTCTGTGCCTAAAATAGTCCTAGTCTCAGCCACACCAATCGCAGCAGAAGCAGCAGCAGCTCTCCATCTTATTCATCCCAACAACCAAAGACTGGGAAGATTATTAGTATTTAATAAAAATGTACCTGTTATATAGTCAGGACACATCTGTTGAAGTAATTATCTATTACACCTTGAAAACAAAGAAGTCTGGGGCTGATGTTTGCTAGAAATATGTTTAAGAAATGGCTAAAAATAATATAAGTATTTAAATTTATTACATATATGTTAAAGCCTATAAAGTAAAAGCCTACTCATATTAAAAGTTTGATTGCACTGAAATATCACTTGCTACTGCGCTATGATGACACAGTGTAGTGGCAAATTGTCACTACCATTGATACAAGGTAAAAGATTTGGTAAAATGCTATCTCAGCATTACAGCATCTACTGAAATGTCAGTATCTAGGTCATTTTCAAATGACATCCACTGCTTTCATTTAGCTACCAATTATGAAGCCTGGTTATGTAATGTTAAACCAATGACTCATAACACAGAAAATCCCTCTCGCTACCCCTTTTATCTAGCTAGTCTGTAAATCATAGGCCAATCATGAGAACATATCATGTCCTATGCATATATAACAAAGTTATTCACTGCAACTGCTTGCTGTTTCATTTAATTTTTTTTCATATTTATTAGATAGAGCTATGGAAAAGCTAGAAACACTACACAAGTTTTGTTTCAGATTGATGATGTTTGATAGGTATAGAATTGGGCTCGATGTACCTCGGGTTTTTTTAATCTCTGTTGTCTAAAGCACGTCAACAGACTATCCTGCATACTATGCCGCAACTTTGATGCCACAAAATATCCTGATCTCACAAAAGGTTTGCTATTAAAAGTTGTTAAGTTTTTGAGTCATTATAATTGCTCTTTTCTTTTATTTCCACACAACATCACTTGCTTTTACCAATTATTCCATTAGCCAGTAAAATAAACTTCATACCAACATGTCAATATCATGTAACTGCAAGGTTTAAAGACAAGGTCACAAAACATTTTTATGTTATTCTAATCACTTAGCTTTGGTAGGGGATTACGTTATTCTTGCAGATTAAGCGGATTAACAGTTGACATAAAACCATGGTCAGGGTTGTCACCATTATGAGAAAACATAACTACTCATTAATGAGCACTGCCCTCACTTGTGCTTGGATATAAAACTCATAGCAATTTCAACAATTGCCAGTCTAGACATCTATATATTTGCATTAGCCGTGCAGTAGCACTAGTAAGTGTGTCACAGCCATGATGCTGTCAGGATAATTGCATTACAAACTTTTACTATGGGTAGTATGCACTATACATGCTGTACAAGTATTTTATAATGCATACTAATGAGTATTGATTCAGTGACAGTATTACCTTCTGCACAGTGTGCAATGCTAGATACAGTGGAAGTGTTGCTAAGGTACATTTCGTAGTGTTACAAGCAATAAAAACCTCTGCATTACGGTTGATTGTACATACATGCACAGTACATTTTCATGAAATATCATTCCAAAATCAAGTATAGTGTTGAAAATTGCAACACCATTGCAAGATGTGGATGGTATTAAAATTTGAATGTACTTAGGCAAACAAGTTGATCACCACTAGCATATTGTAGCTTATATGATTGGAATCTGGAATATGATATGGGACTTACTAGACAAGTTCAGTAGTGCTAACAATAGTATTGGACGATCTTGTACAAAGCAGTACAGATGCTTAGAAAGTCAGTAGTGTCAGCTGGTTCACAGTATCATTTTCATACTAATTCACAATTGCAGTACGCATGCAGTTTCAAGTTTTTAAGAATGTGCATTAGTACTATGTATGAATTGCTGGGTTTTAGGTAATGAGTCATGAAAGTAAATAGGCAGTGGATGAAAGTAGGAAAATTACAGTAGGAGCACGGTTTAAGTAACAGAAAATGTCCATTTTGCCTTGTAAAGTTGTAATGCGGTGAAAAATTACTGTTTACTGAGCTGCAATTACACAGTACAGATTTAACGCATCACAACTCTGAACCATTCACACAAATCAGCAGTCTGATTGCATTACAATTGTTTAGCGGAGTTTAATCAGCAAGAGCTTGGTTTGAATGGGTCTAGTGTTATATCTAAAAGTACAAGTATACACCACAAAAAGTTGCATTGTTTCAATAGACATTATTAAAACTGCAAATTAATAAAATGTTGCAAGTGATCAACATTTCACTGTAAGTTTAAAGTCTGTTGTTAGAAAATTCTGAACAATGTTCATACTCCTTGAGATAATGTAATCTTTAGTTTTGCGCAATGAGAATGCCTAGGCAAGTAAATGCATTCAGCTAGTTTATAAACAATGCTTACATTAGTAGTGCTGCGGCTCACTGAGATTTTTTATTTTTATAAACAATCATGAAAACAATGTAGCATAGTAACACACTTGCGTTGGTAAACTAAAATTTTCTTTCCTAACTCAGAGTCACGAAAAACTTCAAAGGCTGAAAAGAAATTAACTTCTAAAAGCTTTCCTTGAAGCAAAGCAGTTGCTACTGCTCAAGTATGTAAATTTGATGTAGCTTGTCATGTTTTCACTTTTCAGACCCCAACTATATATCTTACAAAGGCTTTAAAGATGTGGTTGCGTCAAAAAATTTGATTTAATTAAATTAAGACCCATAAAAGGCTGAAACATCAGCTACAATTTGATGCCATTTTTGTCTTTGAAGACCAACCCTGTTCAGAGATAGGCCTATATGCATTTAAGTGGGGCCCGCTTTTAAAAAGCTCACGTTCCAGCGGGTGCTTCTTTCGTGACGTCACAAGCAATATATCTGAAAAGAAACCACGAGCGATAAATATGAGGTAGCTTCCTTAGTCAATCATCAGCGTAGAATTTTTATATAGGCCGTAACAAATGTTGTCAGTCGTAAGACGCGTTGGCTGTGATCTCAAATTTAGGAATATTACTATATTATTAAATCGCATGGACATCGATATTTACTAAATTAATTAACATCGTTACTTTAATGAATTACTCGATCGACACGTTTTATTGGCGAACAACATGATTGTAAAAATTGCTGCGAAGGTGACTGTGAGTTTTCTTGGCATCAGGTAGTAAAAGTTCTACGGAGGAAGATTGGAAAATGGAGATAAATTTATCTTTTACTATGATTCTCCTATAAAGTTTCCTGTTGAGTTTACATTCAGACTATATTTCCCTGTTTGAGGCTGAAATGTAATTTCCTGCGCGTGCGAGATACGTATGTACAGTGAATTTTTGATGGCTTCTTTCTAATCTTTAGCATCTAGCAATACAATGGCTTAGATTGATGAATATACTAAAGGTAATATTTTAGTACTCAATAATACATGTACTAATTAATAAAATTATACATTTTTGCTATCACTAATTATCTTTTTATGTTTTTTTATCGGTTCTCCTAGCTACATTTGCTTCAAATTTTCTGTGGCAGTTTTATGTAGTAAATTAGATTCATGATTTGACTTTAGATGTTCACTTTTCACTTGTAGAAAGTGAAGAAAATCGATTGATCAATGCAAATCTTTAATTTCCAGAACCGAAGCTCCGAATCGTTGGCTTGGCGTACTTGTGCCTTTGTTAAACGTTTATTCGTTTTTAAAATTACACTCGCAGTCTATCAAACTCCCAATTTGAAAGCTTTCAGTAGATACGCTTTAGAATGACATATTTATGAATGACATATTTTTATTGCCTTTGTGTTACTGATTACAGGATGTTTATGTCGTCCCACCATCCGAAGCAGCTTTGTCAGTATAGAAACTGCCATAAAGGGAAAAGAGAGACTTGAATGTGTGCTGTATAAACCATGTTTTGTTTAAGTTTCTTGCAGTAGATGAATTTGTCTTATTGTAACAGCTAAAACTATGTGAGTGGCCACGAATTGATGAATATTTTTAATAAAAGCTTTATGCCGGGATGAAAATATTTTGCTTGTAAAAACTATACAATAGCATTATATTGTTGACGATAATGCAAAACATGATTTACAGAATATTGTATTGAATTGGATACGGTATATGGATGTCCGCAGAGCTGGAGAATGTGAGTTCAAATCCAGTTTGCAGCAGACTTCTCATCCTTAAAACTCTATCCCTATGTATATTATTTTCAAAGGTAGTAAGAAACTAGTTTTCAGTGTTGGCAATGATACACGGCCCCGCACCAAGGATAGGCGACGGACATAATGTGGGCGGGGCTTTCGGGAGGCTGTATACAGTGTCGTATAGGGACATGTCCCTATACGACACGGGCTGTATATCGTTAGTGTGGGTAGCGGCGGAAGTGTGCTGATACAAAGACCTTATTATACAGTTAACTTGACAGAATTACCGTAGACCGGTAGAATTGGTAGTCGGTACTCAAATGTTTACACAGCATTTAGAAAAAGTGAGCAAGACTAATTTTTAATTTTTGTTATTTGAGGCCTTTGAAACATTCATAATAATGTATCTGTAGTAGGGTTTAATATTTTATTCTAACCAACATGAGCAAATACAAAATAAAGTATATGCCGATAGAGCCGCGTAGGACTAGACTTTTATCGCAAATAGCCGATGTGAATACGAGATATATTGACAGATAAATCCACTTGTGACATCATTTTGGGCAAGTCTGGGCATGTTTTTTTGGCCTGAGCGTTTTTACGGCGACCATATTTTTCCGATTTTAATCTTCAAATATCTTGGCAATGAGATTGCCTAACACAACATACAACATATCAACTGATAGAGAAAAAAATGCTTTCTTTTAGGATCAACTCAAATTTGACACAACCACATTTTTAACAGTAAAAATCCTACCAACAGAAAACAGTATAAGCCTACAAGCGTTGCGAGGTAGCATCATATCCTAAAAAACAAATGAGCTAACAACGACTCTTTTTTATATATGTTGGGTAATATGTGATGTGCTCTCATGTATGACACAACAGTTGTGATGCAGTCCACCAAAAAAATTCACAGACGTTAAAAATAATCACTTTTTGTCAGATTTAGCTTTCTGTAGCAGAGTTTAATGTATGACACGAGCTAATTAAAGTTATCAAAGCGTTTTTCATGAAAATATTAAAATGTTGATATCATCTACATGTAAATTGTTGCAACTTTTACCTATTATTTATTGAGTATAACGCATAACTAATCTTGATGTCATTATTTGGCAAATAATTTCCATAAACTTTTTGAAACAAATATTTTGAAAGGGTCCATTACATAAAATTTTAAAAAGTGTTTTAAAAAACTATTGGCATTTTTCAATTTGTTGAATTTCTGCATGTGGTTTTATGTGATTTGGTTGCTGGGATGTTTCAAAATTAAAATTGTTAACATTTAAGTGCAATTATAAGGCTCAGAAGAAAAAGATTTCTCCAAAAATTATGTCAATCGTTGCACTTCCTGTTTTTTCCTCCCGTGATGCCATCGGCTATTGCAGCCAAGTTGCAGTGTTATGCATCTTTATTGACATACATCTTATTTTGCGTTTGCTTATGGTTGTTTAAATGAAAATTAAAATATAGGCCTATACTTAGACACATTGCTATAGCTGTTTCAAATTTTTCTAAAGATAGGTTGATTAGAATTAATCCCATTGTTTTCCATTAACTACTGTATGAACACATGAGGAATCATTGATAATGAGACAGTATGTGTATTTTGATAAACAACAAGCATGACTATTGATGTAATTTTTGAGGTCTGGGCACATTTCTTTTCTTGTGAGCATTGTAACTGGAATTGAGTTTCGCAAATTTTAATCTTAAAATATCCTGCTTGTCCGAACTCCGAAAACCACCAGCAAAATTCCATATGATAAAAAAACTTCAATACTTTTTGATTAACTCTTCAAATACTTGACAGGTAAAATTGCCTTAAAGATATTAAAGCAAATGAACTATGTATAAAAATTGAGACTAAAATGTCACAAGCATCTTAATTACTGTTTAAACCATATAAGAATTGCTGACATTTCGGGAAGCACAGCGAGAGTTATATTAACGTGAAATAGACAGCAAGGAGAACCACACGTTTTTAAAAAGCTTGCGAAAAATCATGGCAGCTTTGACTATCCATCATAAGTGGCCTCTGAGCACAAGTTTTCTCATCCTGCATATATGCAAAAGCTGCAAACAAGATGCCTAGATGCTTGTATAGGCAGTTCATTAGCTCAGCCTTTTCATTAGCCTTTTCATCACCCAATACAAATTCCAACCAGTTCTATTTGTAGATGGATGAGAGTGTAAACTAATCAGTGGTAGTGTTCTTTTAAATAATTTTTACAAATTTTTGTTGCTCTTTGCTGATTTTCTAGCCATAGTACAAGATTGCTAGGAGTGTTCTTGGTCAGTGTGACGACCTAATCTTCTAAGCTCTCATTATCCTTGTGTTTTTCTTTTAACTGTCTCTGGCAGTAATGTTTCATGAATGGGCCAAATTCTAAAAACTATATCTCAGCAAATTATCACAGCAGGAATTTATTTTTCAAAAATAATGTTTGCGTTGCAACTTTTCAGTCTTAACCTATTACAGAAAATTTTATTAAATTTTGCATGCTTGTCACACAAACTAAGCAAACAGCCCATTTATTCAGTAGTATCATTTTTTAAGCGACACAGATAATTGCTTGAGAATAGCAAAGCACATCTGCCCTTTATCTTTGGTAAACGATATTGTTATGAAAGTAATGTGCAAGCTATCTTCAAAACTAACTGTCAACCATGGTAATGTTATGCAGATGTAAGTGTGTCATGAGTAGATTATCAACAAACAAGTTTTTCCAAACTGTTTATATATACCAGTACAGCCTACACTAACAGATGTGTCAATAAAGTATAGTGAGTATGCCTAGGCAAACAATTTAAACCAATTGAAGCTGAATGGTCGACGCTGGTAGCGGCATTCTTGGGAATCAGTTTGCATGTTGTAGGTTTGACTTCCCTATTATGCAATGTTTATCCCAAACCTCCAACCATGGCTTGGAACCAAGGAGGTCCAGGGCTGTTATTACCAGAAAACTAGTAGCCTACCCTGTCAGTCTGGCACGCTGAATTTGCAAAATTATTACACATAGCTGCAAGGTGGTTAAGCTGAGCCATTGTTAGGGTGCACAGCTGCTCCGCCAAATATTTTGAGTTCAATTCTCCGTGCAATGTTTTTCCTAACCTCTATATTTAGCTTTAGACAGATGGACAGACATGGCTTTTATTAATATTTTTAGTATCATTCTAAAAACTGTCTTCACAACCGAGTGGCTGGTAGTAGGTGAGCCAAGGCCTTAGCTTGAGGAATTTGACTTTAACGAGTCCTTCTACTGAGGAGTCTTCCTTAAAATTTGACATAAATATTCCTATAAAGTATACCTATATGAGTATAGTCACTGATATGGACCATTACATAAAGAGGGCTCTTGTTTGTAAACTAAGGAAAGAGAAGATAATTGTGACAACTTATGGAGAAGTGCTTTCTGCAAATCCTACTATTTTAACTGATTTTAGATTCATCAGTATTCATAAGAAATCTAGCTCTTAGCAGCACTGTTTTCTAAGTTGTTTGAAAAACTGTTGAGCACTGCCCTCAGAGAGATATGAGAAAAGCTAGCTGATTAATGTCTCAATCACTCCAATTACTACAGATAACACTTTCGCTTGGACATTCTCCAGCCTTCAAAGCTCAAATCTTGCCCTTTGTACATCTTCTTAATATCTTTTTTTTACTCTTGCATCACCTGGGATGGTTATATAACTAATCTTAACCCATGTTGTTTCTTTTATGATTAGTTCTAAACCTTTCATTTTGTCATTTTCAGACACTGGCTCTACCCTATGGTTATACCAATATGCTGTGTGTGGCATGTGATGCTTCTCACAGAAAGTCCAGCAACCTGCTGCAGTCACTTGATCTTGTCGATGGTTGTATTATGTTTGTGCAATCTTTGAGCACTCATTTACAATATGGCTGGTACATCTTTTGTCTTACACAATCTGAATTTAACATCATTCATACTCTCCTCAATCCATGCTTTCCTGGCATTGGTTTGCAGTGCTTAGTCTTGTGCTGCTGTTATTAGACTATCTACCTCTTTCTAAAGGCTTCTTCTTGTCATCCACTTTTGTGTCCCCGTACTCTCTGATTACTTGTTTTGATTTGTTATTTTTCATTCATCAGTTTCGGTGTATATTATCTAGCATAGCAAATTTCCGTTTTTCTCTAAATTCTATATTTGTATTCCTTCTTCATTATTAGTTATCAGTTCATTTAAAATATGTATAATTTCTTCACTCTGGTCCTTGTGTATTTCTTCAGAATGCGGCCTTCATACTTTACAGTTATTATTGTTATTATTATTACTAGTCCCATGGCAGTCCGCTGTATCTTGAGGAATGGTCATGTGTGTCGATAATGTGCAGAGAATAAGTATATTTTTGATTATTCTATCCTTAAAGAAGGCAGCTCATTATTGCATGCATTAAGGTAGTTGACTCTTAAGCTGTATACCACACATTTGAAACCAATAAAAACAACGATTTCTAAATCTCTAACCCTGGCTTCAGAGGCCCAGACAAAAATTCCATATACTATAGAAATGATTGACTAGTGTCTGTTCTGTTTGATGTGCTGTTATTAAAACAGGTAGAAAAAGAATGCTTGAACTGGTTCTTCATTAAATGAAGTAATGCGCTTAAACACTCTCTGCTTGATAAGGTAGCATTTTATTGGCAAAAGGCAATGTTTTATTATTTACAATTATATAAATATAAAATGCTAGTAGAAGCAAGAAAATATCTTCTTTGTAACTATTGATGCATCATTGTAGTAGTAGCCAATGAACTAAGACAAAATAACTGGCGTTTTGCTGGCTTCATCGCAAAACTAGCTGCATGCGATTCTCACAGTATGTTTGTTCAATTGTAGACAGAACAGTTTAAGCTTGTTAATTAGTGGCATGCTTAATGGCCTGTTCATGGTTTTCTGAACACCTGTTAAGAAGTCGATTAACACTTTCAAGCAGTATAGGCCGTGCGCCAAGGCAGTTTATCTTGCATTTCCATTTGCACCGTTTTTCAGGGGAAATTTATGCAGTGCTTTAGACTAATTGTTGTATGGATAATTCAAAGCTGAAGAAGTGCCGTAGCTGTCATTTCCACTTCTATGAGAGATTTGATAAAAATGATTTTTTAGGATTTATCTCCCCTGTAAAAACGATTCTTTCCATAGAAGCATCAGATTAGCAACTTTTTCATCAAAATTATTTTGCAGTGATTTAGAATGTCAGGCTGAAGTCAAAATTTACTTTCTATCTACTGTTGAACATTCCATATCCTATGATTGTTACATGCGCACTTAAATTATATACATGTACATACGTATATGTACATAGGTATATAACCTTAGATTTCAATAGCTTGATTTTACAATTCAAAATAAAAAACATTATAACTATGTTTTATAAACTGACACTGATGAATCATACAAAATAATAAAAACACATTGTGAACATTTTGTATGTGTTTGAATAATGGTGTTTCTACTTTCGTAGAAATTATCTTTTAAATTTATTTGTTATTGTATCGTATTTTTTTAATTATGTATCAATATGTTGTTGATTAATTAACATTAATAACCAAAGACAAATTTTTTAGCGTAGTTCTGCATGATCATACTATGTTTGCATAAACTTATTGATGTGTGCTATTTATTTTTGGCACCCTTGGGAGGTAATAAAATACAAACTAATTTAGTTGGTTTTAATGCATTTACAACTTTTTGGATAAAAATGTTAGGTAAACCAGCTGTTCTAGTACCTACCATTCAGTCCCTTTTTGCCATGACCATAACCAGTCAGCCAACATCCACATTTGCAAACTATATTTGTTGTGCAATAAATAAAATGCTTTGAATTTTTGTACTTTGTGGAAAAGTAGCCAATTTACAGACAAGTTCGAAAGATAGACTACCATCATCGAAATCAAACCATCAGTTTTGTGGTTTTATATTCCCAAACCACTTCTTGGTAATTCAATTCATAATTGGTTTGTTTTTCTTTTACATCACAAAACACTTTGATTTCATGCCTGATAAAAACCTGCCTATAAAAGCTCTGCTGGCAGCCATCAGTTGTGCATTTTATGGCAAACTTTGGTGTAAGGAGACTTAACTTTTGTAGTGTGAACAAATTTTACCAAAGAATTCATTAATTTTGGACACAAATCAATGAGGAGACAACTCCAAGTTCAAAACTACCTCTAACGAAATTAAAAATATATCCACGATAGGAGGCAAAATTGTTCCGCCTCCTATTATCAATTTGCTATACACATTTTAAATAATTTTTATATATACGAAGGCCTCTTATTAGGGGGCCTCCCATCCTACATATTTTGAGTATATATATATATATATATATATATATATATAAGAAAAGGTAGAAAAATATCTCCCTCTTGGAGAAGAAATTGAAAAATGCTGGAATGTAAGAACAACCGTAATCCCAGTAGTGATTGGGGCACTGGGCGCAATAACACCGGCGCATAAAATGTGGCTTGCCCAAATACCAACAACAATCAACTCAGGTGAGTTGCAGAAAAGTGCGCTATTGGGAACAGCTAAGATCTTGAGACGAGTGCTCAAACTCCCAGGTCTCTGGTAGGAGACCCGAGTTAGAGCAGAATTTACCACCCATACGGGGTATCCGGGGTGAGGAAACAATTTTTTTTTTATATATATATATATATATATATATATATATATATATATATATGCTACGGCAGAGCTTTATGGCCAGAGCCTGTGTAGCTGATCTTACAAACACCCGCATGGCCCAGCCAAATCTCTTTAGCATGACCAAAGACTCAGCCACTTGTGGACAGGGTCAGTAAGTTTCGAAGATCAATACATGCATCGCGGCAAAAAATAATAAAAAGAGGAGAGGTGTGCACCGCATGGGACCGATATAAAAAGAATGAACTTATATTGATATGGCAGTGTAGTATGTGCACACTTTGTGCATGCTTGTGAGGGGATCGTTGCTATTGTATTATTGTACCTTGATTTATATTTGAAGGAATAAATTAATCATTGTGGGTTGACATTCAATGTGGTTATTTCTGTCTTGTGGAGGGTAAAATATCAGGAAGTTTCCTTACATACAGTATATATTCATGTACACATGTACTAGCTGTGCTACTGGGGGCTGCCTGGGTAATTCAAAGTTTTTTTGTCAAAAACTGAATCTGTGTTTAATATATAATAACAACTTCCATTCTAACTTTCAAACTAGAAATCATGAAAACCGTGTTTTGTGTATTTAAAGTAAATTAGGATAGAAAATAAAAACAGTGGTAAAAGTTTTCAAATTTTTTAAACAACTTCTAAACTTATATTTTCTCATATCACAATGAAAATGTTTTTTGCAGGCCAACTAAATAAAAAAATAATATGACATGAAATAGCTCAGATGTAAATGGAAAATAATTAGCAAGTAATAGCTAAATTGAGTCGGGTTAGCAAATATTACCACAAAATATTGTTTGGTAATAATATAATTTATATGAAATGAGAAAACAAACTAAAGACCCTGAAAATGTAAAGTTAATAAAACCAACTTTTGCATAGAAGTGTGTGTGTGTGTGTGTAAGTGTGCGTGCATGCATGTCTGTGTGTGTATAAAAAAGGTTAATGCTCCACCAGAAGATATCTATCGAAACTTTGAATACAGAAACAATTTTCTTCTATGGAGACTTTTTCTACAGAGACAATTTGATTGTCCCCGCCAGAAGTATTTGGAATGACTCCAGGTATAATAATACAGTTATTAACGAAAGTTTGAGACCACGCTTGTTTTACCTGGGTTATGCAATGTAAGGGCTACCCATCTTCCCTATGCTGCTGAGAAGTGATGCTATGGTTTGCACTAAGTGAACTTTGAATTATACAACGTTGTGTCATGCTTTGTGGCCCGGGGGCCACAGTGGAGGCCACAAGGAGTGGGAGCTAATGGGGGGCCACAAGGAGCCATAGAGCTCGAGTGGCCCGGCAACAGCCCGGATCTCAATTTGATTGAAAATCTCTAGACAGTGCTAAAGAACAAGGTAGCAGAAAAACAGCCATCAAGTATTGCAGATTTTGTACGGGTTATAAAGAATGTTTGGTGCATTGACATCACCGCAGAATAATGCAAAAGCTGATAGAAAGTATGCCAAAGTGACTTGAGGCGATAATTGCCAAAAATGGTGGACACACCAAATACTGACAGTAAAGACTCAAAAGTATTGTGCTACGCTTTTAATTAACTTTAAAACTGCATTAGAAGTTTTTCAGTATGTAAGTATATTGTTTAATCACAAGTTTCAATGAAACCACATATACTGCTATAAAACCAATAATATGCATTGATTTACCGAGTGGTCTCAAATTTTTGTTAATGACTGTAGTTGAACCGTACAAAAATATTTTTTAACAGGAACATTGTAATGCATGGCTGCGTTAGTAAATTGGTCAGCGTTCGCTATAGCTATAGCCGGAATGCAGACAGACAGATCCACATACTTTGAGAATAATATATATAGATATATATGTATATGATATGACACCGTTTATTGTAATAGTTTGTAACCACACTTGTTTTTTAAAATATTACATCACCGGTTACTATTATGTATAATATAACATTTATTCTTCCAGAAAATGAATCTGATTTTTACAATTTATCTTAAATAACTTCTTTACTTTTTTTACATAATCAGGATTAAGAAATGCATACAGCCCAATATGTTACCAACACTGTAGAGCGACTGTAGACAAAGAATGAGTTGTACAAACACATATTTCATAGTTTCTCTACCGTCAGAAGAAAGAAAGTAGACAGGCATTATAATACAAATAGGAGTCACAGTGATGTAAAACATTGCGATGGTTCCAATAACATAGTGAGATGTTTTTTATCAAAACTTGGTCTTCCGCGAGCACAGATCTTTCTTTCATTTTTCTAAGTTCTTTGAACACCGCAGTGAGGCACACGGTAGTTATGAGCAAAGATCCACAAACATTCAGAGTTCCAAGAACTATTGCAGCAATCTCTTCAGGTTTTGGTGAGCCGGATTGGTCTTTACCATTTATAAGACATACCATATTAGGGGATAATGATAATAGTAATGAAAAAAACAGTTCAGTCACCCAAATAATCCCCGAGACTCTCCCGATGTTGTTTAGCAGTTTCGACTCATTATACTGAAATGGTTTACATAGAGCATAGTACCTGTCAAAGCTAGCAAGTGTCAAAAAGTTGTAGCGACACAGAAAAGCTGTCAATCCTATTTCTTGCATAAAATTAAAAAATATATCGAACATTAAACTACGTAAACTTGGTAGCAGTGGGCTGTAGTAAATTAAGTAATAGAAATTCACAATGATATCACTTATGGTAAGGTTTAAAAGAACAATAAAGTAACTTCGTTTAAGTTGTTTTGAAGTAGTACACAGGAGGCACAGGTGCAATAGATTTAATAGGATAAAGACAACATTGGTTAACATCGTCATATAACCATATACAATGTTGTGCTGTACAACACATGATCGCAGCAATGTAAATGTATCATCTAGAGAATGGTTGTTGTGATGGTTCATGTTTTAGGTCAGTCTTCCAAAATGTTGATCGAAATAGAAGCCTGAGTTTTTGAAACTGCTCTAAAAAAATAGAGAATAATAACATTGCCCAAATAAATACTGCAATAGAAGCAAACCAAATTATTTTCACATAGCAGTTTTTTTTCAATTCTATTATTGCGAAATCGTTATACTGAAATACGGATTTGAATAGAATAATACGACACAAGCATTGTGGTGAAAGCAAGGCAAATAAACCGGCTGGGCTCACCAACATTTACTAAGCCAGATGAACTATTACTAACCCGTTGCATGCATGGTCAACCAAAGGATAAGCAATTAACCAGCTAATTGCAGATATTTAGGCTAAATCCCAAAGATTATGCCGAATCAGCCCAATATGAAGGAGAGCAAAGACTACCTCAGAGCGAAAGACATGAAAACAGTGTACACTGACAATAAAATTCAAAACAGAAATCTTTTGGCTTACACTTGCACTATGTTATAGTATATTTTTGTAACAATATACATGTCATATTGGTGCTATGACCAATTGTTATTGCAAGCGCTTCTAGTGCAAGAAGAAATACATGTAAGTAAAGGGCTTAGATTTCTGAATAGACTAAGTTTGAAACTATGCCTTATCTTTTACACCAATCAGAGCAGTAGTCTCACATAGCCTGACTCTCACACAACTGCAAACGACACTTTGGATGAATCCTTAATTTCTCTTTTAAAATTAGCATCAGGAAGCAAAATCAGAATGCTGAAGACAAGATTGACTTAGGTAATGGTAATGCTTTGGTGACTCAAAGTAAATAATAGAGTTCTGGCTTTGTGTCAAGTGTAACCCTAACGTTTTTCAGGAATTTAGCTTGTTAGAGATTTTGAGGAAATGAAGGAATTTTAACTTTGTCTAAGGTTGAACCCTGACTCTTTGGAAAATCAAAAGTTTACAAAACAAAGTAATCCTAGGCAAGATACCCTAGCAACCGGTAGAGGCAAAGCTGCCTTATAAGTGGCACCCCAACTCTAAACCTGATAAAGTTCTTTTTCTAAGCCAAGGGGCTAAAACAGCTAATCGGCAGGCTCAGGGTGCCAAGCGAGACACAGATAATTTTGCTGACACGTTAGAAACGATGCTAATAGTTCACACTATGATGTCCTGACCTGTTTAACACATCTCGGATACATGAAATATTTTATAATATTTTTGCAAGAGATAACTGGAATCATTTTTGTAGACAGAAGCAGCTTTGTTACATCACCTTAGGAAGACATTGAACTACGCAACGGAGAGCTGCAGACTGGCCAACCAAAATGAAATTCTTTAAGATGGGCACAGTTTTCTGCTTTACCTATTTCCTAGGCAGGTTGAGTCTAAAACGAGTGCCTTGAAAATGGTCAAAAAACCTCTTTCTAAAGGCATTGCATCTGTTGAGTAGTGTTTTTAAGTAGCCTTTGAAAATAATGCCGAACGCCTACTGGACCAACATAATGACAGAAAATGCTGACCAAACCGGAACTTCGGCGTCACCAATTTGTTGTTCACTTTTCTGTTTCATTTTTATCTTTCTGCAGTCATTTCACAATAGCCATGCAGATTTTTTGTTTGGCTCTTAAAATATTGAAGTTCAGTTTCCTAGACCCCAACACAAACAGGAAAATAAATGTGCAGCTGATGCAAGGATCTGGAAACCAGCTGCTTCCATCTCAAGATCAAACAGACACAATAGAAGTCTAATATGGCAATAGCGGGCTCAGGAGTATGTAAGCCTCGACAGCTTTTTGGAAAAAAGTTGATGGTAAGCCAATTAGGCTGTAGGCTCATGAATAGCCCCATTCAATTAACAATTATCTCAAATGAGCCCAAAGGGCAATTCAGCTATTTTTAGATTGAAACCAGATGCACAACAAGTTTGCAAGTTTGAAAAGGTTTGACAAGCTCATCCACGGTGTGGGAATTGTTCTGAGAGAGTCATACCTATGGCTTACAAGCCGACAGGACAATGCTGATATTCTATGGAACTATATGGCTGCTGATACAGTTCCAGGACTAAAGGCCGGTGAGATTGTTGTAGTGACACACATAAAAAATTTAAATTCTGTGGATGATAAATCTGGTAGCCTGCCAGTGTGCTACAGATTTTCATTTGCCAATAGACTCTTTGAAGGGACTGTGGACAAATACGGATAGCGACTTGGTCTGTTACTAAACAATATGCATGTTGGAAGAGTCATATTCATAAAGGCTACAACCTAGATGGCTAGTCTTTGCCGAATCACTACCAAAAACTTCTGCTTGTTGAAATTATGAAGTGGTTTCCAGAACTTTTATTTTTAGCTATGACTTTGAACCGGCTTTGGCTGATGAAAAGCATAGTTATGAGCTGTCAGAACCTTACCAAACAACCTTTAACAGTGCGAGCTAGTACTTCAGTTTCAAAAATGGTAAAAACGAGAATAATTATTTGCTATGCACATAATACCATCTACACTATGTGTATAGCACAAATAGCATAATATAAAATAAAAAACACTTGGTTAGAAGTCAATTACTACAACTTTGTACACAGATTTATAGGCCTATCTGCTCCTAATAGCTAATATCCTTAGAGTTTTTAATTGTTGTAACACAATATTCTCGCTGCCTAAATAGAGTTGCATTCTGAAAGTACAGTGGCTACTTCTCTCAAGTGTAAAGAACGAATAGTTCAAAGCAGATAATTCACAATGGTAACGCTTGTTTTGGTGTAGTACACTCTTGGGCAGAATCATTTTTATGGCTAGAGTGCTTTTCTGTAGCTTTTTCACTTTAGTATGGTGTTTGATCAGCAATTTAACTTGTCATAACCCTAGCCTGTACTGCTCAAACTTACTTCATAAACTAAACCAATTTGACTATTAACATTAGATATGCAACTCATTTTTATTTAAAAATAACTGATATTACATGTATATTAAAGTTATGTGTAACTGATATGTAACTTCAAATCTTGGTCAACAAAACTTACCTAAGAAGCGAAGTCAATTTGCTGTTGCCAGTATTCTTGCTGGCATCAGAAGTTGACTCAGAAACTCATATCAACTCAAAACGCCAATGCATAAAAATGGTCTGCTCTCCTGCTCCACATTAATTTTATGTAAATGTGTATAGCTTGGATTGTTACGGCAAAAATCAATTTTTGGTAATAGTTGCCTAGTGCCTTAAATGATGAACTGCGTTTCATGTCAAGAAATAATCAATTTTTAATTTAACCTTGCAATAACACTTCACATAGTACTAGCATCATAAAACGATTTCATCAGTTTCAAGAAATGACAGATTTGGTATTAAGCCATTTTCATTACAAAATTCAATATGGCAACTAGCTATTTTAGCTTGATTGAAAGATTGTATAGTAGTTTGATAACGCTCAACTTGTTCATCCCACATTTTTGAGCTTTCTCAAAAGTAGAACCAATGCAACTGTTGAGATTGTTAATATAAAAAATATTTGACAGCTTTACATGCAAGCCAGAGAAGAAAATAAGCAGTTAGTGTGAAAATTTTGTTCTATTTTTTCATTTTATGAGCTAGCTTAAGTTATTATCTGCTGGGAACAAAATGGAGCATGCTATCAGATGATTATTCAACAAACAAAGTTAAACTACACATTAGAACCTCAAGCAGTTGTACAAATCCGAGAGTCATTATTCGAGTTGATATGATTCACCTACCTAGATTTGGATCAGTAAGATGGTAAGGCTTTTAAATGAAAAACTTTTAAAGATAAATATTGGTAAAATATTAAAGTCCACTTGAGCTAGTTTGAAGTATTGGATCCTCGTAATATTATGCTAAAATAATTTAACAGTGATTTTGTTATATTGTGTAGTTTCAAACAAACAATGTCAAAATATGAGGCATGAACAGTTTTCTTTGAGAATGAATGAGAAACTATCCCACTGCATATCATACTGCTATCACACGATAGCAGTTGTGGTGTTATGTGTGGTTGTGGAGAAATTATGTTATGCATAACTAATCCGAATCCACTCACAACATCAGTGTTGAATTTGCTTGTAATATTATTATATTTTGACTATGTGTGGTTTGTTCACTTTTCCTTAGCTTGTGGGAACTAATCCAATCATCACTGGTTCAGATACAAGTGAAGGCGTTAAGCTATCATAAGCAATATTAATATTTACCAGTCAAAGTTACTGCTTCATTCTATAAGTCAAACAATGAAATACATAACTAACAATGTTCTAAAACAATATTATTGTTACTGACCAAGCCCTGACAATTGTTAATTATTAATGACAAGACAATTAGAAGAGCTAATAAAAGTTACACCCTTACTCGAACGGTCGTCTATGCTGGTTGTTCAGTCCTGTACAGTTGTGAGTTTTGACAGTCAAAGAAGAGTCTTGCGAGGCCATATGCAGAAAGTGTCGGCAGTTGAGATATTGGCATAAAAGAGGCTCAGATGGTGGAAGGGAATGAGATTCCAGAGGGCAGAGAGAGAGAGACTCCTTAGCAGGCACATGGGAAAGCGTTCAAGGAGGCCATCAGGAAGAGAGAGCAAGAGCCAAAGCTCAATCAAGAGCTGCTGAGTCATTGAAGCTGTCCTCTTTTATAGATGTCGGGCATGTGGGATGGTTAGCCTGTGGGTGTAGGTTGAGTGCTAAGATTCAAAGCTTTATGCCAGAAGTGTGAAGATATCTTGTTTGCGTAAGTCTTCGGCTGGTGCATGTGATATTGACATGTAGGGTGGAACTCGTGGCTCACTCCTGGTATCTAGGTCATGTTTGACAAAAGTAGCAGATCTATGATCTGATGTGTGTACTCATTTGATTCATCTCTAATGTTTGTCTGGTAGTCTTTTTTTGATGGTGGTTGGTAGGTTTATTTGCCTCCACATCACTTTGGCGGTTTTCTCAGGCGGGGTTGATGCAGTTACCATGACTGATTTCTTCCAATTATGAAGTTGTTAATTTTCTTTAGACATTTCCAATTATTAGATCTTTTGACGTATTTTAGGCGTCTTGCTGCTTGTACGTATTATATGATTATCTCGTGGTCTCGCTGCATTTCCTGTTAGTATGTTTTTTTTGCATTTTTGCAGTATTTTCGTACAACAGTGGCATATTCTGTATAAAAACCCATGAGATGTGGCAAATATGAAAATGAGTAAAAAATAAATTTATCTTAAAATGCTTCAATTAGACATGCCAAAATAAGCATGTATAAATTATTTGCAAAGTGTCATAATGTACATGTAATAATAATACTGAAAGAAAAATGCTACAAAAAACAAGTGAAATAAAATAAATTGAGTAAAAAGGAAGAGAAAAATTGGAGCCTATCAAGGGGGGACAACTTGATCATAGCAAAACCACGCTTTTATTTGATAACGTAATATCCATAAACAGAAGTTAGCATTGAATAAATATATACACTGGTAATATGTACAAGTTTGTCTATACCCTACATAAAAATATAAATAGTATATAGATATAGCATGTATAAAAATATAGTCTTTGTGTAAATAGACACTGTATATAAATATATACTGTTGTTAAACTCTACACTGTAAAGAAATATACACTGTATATAAATACATACTGTATGTATGTAGTTTTCAACTGCATATAAATAAACACAAAAGACAAAGATGCACTGTATATAAATATACACCGCAAAGAAATATCCATAGTATATGAGTATATTCTGTATGAAAATATTCAGCGTAAATACATATAATTTGCATGTAAATACACACTGTTATAATATATATATATATATATATATATATATATATCTATGGATATATATGTATATATATATATATATATATATGTATATATATATATATATTTCTCAAAGTTTGCATATGTATTTATGTATTTGTGTATCTGTGAATGTGATTGTCAAGCTATAGCTGTTATTTTAGCACTGCGCCCACGCATTATGTTGCCTCTGTCACAAAAAAGTTTGAGACCTAAGTATATGCAACACGTCGCTTCTTCGTCTTTTTTCGTTAGGGTTAATTTATTCCGCCCTACGATTTCAACAACACTTTGCTCGAACTAAAATTTTGATGACATGTGAAACTATGATATACGTTATTAATATATATTTTTGACTGAACTCGCAGTGGCTAGTTATCCGCAGCTATTTTCCAGTATATCCGGTATCTGTTATAATAAAAATGATTTACAAACAGATATATGATAACAATTTTTTTAACAGTTGGAGATTTACTAATATACTATAGTGGTGCAATATATCGACATGTTTATTTTGTGTCAATGTTAATGGCATCTCAAAATGTATATGCTTACATACAGGCTAAGCTGATAGGCTATACTTATATCGTTATAAGGCATAATATTGTTGGCCAATTTGCTTATATTGTTAATAAACCACAATCTATACATAAATAATTAGTATTGATCACATTTTATGCGCTATTCATTACATGTGGTGTAAACCTACACTAAAGCTAACAACACTGTTTGGTATGAGGAGACAAATCTGATCAAAACAGTAAATCATTTATTTACATTTATTTACATTTCTTTATATCCAGGTAATTACAGAATATGTTGTACAAACAGTAAGTGTTTGTAACAAGTAACAAGTATTGTTACTCATACACACCAATAGCGTCATCATACTACCAATCCATAAAGTCATATAATAACCTGTGTTGTGTAGCTACATGTATATGTTTTAGATATAGCTCTATTATAGAGCACATACAAAGTAAACTATTCAGGCAATAATTTGTAAAATTTTATTATTATAGTTCGAGTCATCTAATTATAGCTGTTTGTTTTACGTACTCCAAAAAATTACTTATTCTAGAACTTTTGGTCACCACAATGAACATTCTTATTGGAACTTAATGAGTGTTTCTCAGCAATTAATGCAGAGAGAGAGAAATGTTTTGATAAGAGAGCATGAAATTGCTATGGCTGGTTTTGTGGCACGCTGTGGCAACTAGCCATGGTCACTAGACAGATGAGGCAACTAATAATATTTTAAAATAAAAGCCTTACATTGCCCTTTTGGTGCCAGCCAATAAAACTCAGTTTATGCAACATTTTATTAAAACTTCAAAGTTTTCATTAGGTCAAATATGTTTTTATTTAAATTGAGCAGAAATGGACAGAATTTTTAATATCATGAAAGTATTTTTCTAGCCTGCTAGAAGGCATACGTTTTTATAGTGGCGTATTATGCCACGCTAAAATACTTTGTCTGTGAACAAAGGTAAGAGTAAGTAAGAAGTAAAAGATTTTTATCAGAAATTATATAAAAGAAACATTTTTTATTAATAAAAGTTGCACATACATGTGAACCTATATATCTATTTCTCAATGTATGTTGTTTGTCTTCTGTCGTTTCTCGTCTGTCTGCTAATTCCAACTATAGTTCTTAAAATACTGATATTGAAGTTCCGCATTCTGATCTGAACTTACGATATATGCATCGAAAAGTTTCTAATCCGGACGCTTCACCACTGAGCTAGAACACCATAGTGATCAGTACATTTTCATATAACGGATACACCATGTGGGTGCTAAATATTTTAGCCTTGCCTCCACAAGTTATGATGCTTCCTCTCAGAAATATTTTGGGACCTAACTTAATGCATTGGGATGCTTACTCGTCTTTTTTGTCAGGGCTAATTTATTTGGTTCCACAATATCGACAATAATTTATCTATGACTTTAAAATTAGTGATTTACATATACAGATTATATACAGTTGAACCTCAGCTCTTGGACTCTTCATAGTCTTTTGAACTATATGGGATATTCAAAGGCTTTACGCCATTATTATTTTGTAACTGGTTAACATGTCGCGATTAAACAAATAAAGTTAAGGTAGTCAAATTGTAAGGACATCACTCCATTGAGTCTGCCAAAAAGTATGTGTGATATTTGTGGATTTGTGAGATCAAAGAGAATGGCTTTGCAAACAATGAACTGGCAGTTAAACTCTCATCTTCACTGAGATCAAATCCCAATCTGATATCTCATCAATACTGTCACAAGACCCTAATATATGTCACCTGTAACTAATAAAGTTTGTGTCTATATTAACCAATGTGTGAACCGAGAGAACAACAAATTATGTTCCGCTAGGAAAGATATTAAAATTTGAAGCTCCCCAGTTAAAGCTCTTCCACTCTTGTTGATATCATAACTATTTTGCCCTAAGCAAGCAAAACTCCCTATCTGATAATTATTGCAAAGTCCACTTTTTGGTGCTTATATGTAATTTAGGTTAAGATCTAACATCTCCCGAAATTCCATACTTATGAGACCACCAGAAATATCACTTTTTACTATGTGCAAAACACCCTATCCACATTTACCACTCATAAAGTAGCAATCAAAACGCCCTATCCACATTTACCACTCATAAAGTAGCAATCAAAACGCCCTATCCACATTTACCACTCATAAAGTGGCAATCAAAATGCCCTATCCACATTTGCCACTCATAAAGTAGCAATCAAAACACCCTATCCACATTTACCACTCATAAAATAGCAATCAAAACGCCCTATCCACATTTACCACTCATAAAGTGGCAATCAAAATGCCCTATCCACATTTACCACTCATAAAGTGGCAATCAAAATGCCCTATCCACATTTACCACTCATAAAGTGGCAATCAAAATGCCCTATCCACATTTACCACTCATAAAGTGGCAATCAAAATGCCCTATCCACATTTACCCCTCATAAAGTGGCAATCAAAACACCCTATCTGCAGATAGGGTGTTTTGATTGGCCTGAACATACGCACAGTCGGATATGATGAGCAGCATTATTTAATCACATAGTATATAAACAAAAGGAAGCAAAACTGAAGCATATATATTTGGTTGTGTCTAAGGTAGCTTTATCCAGCTGATGCACGTTTAAGTGCTCCATCGTATTGGTTTATTTTTTATTATAATATATTTATTATGACAAGACGATCTCTAAGTGAAAACAGTCTAGGTTCGAAAATCTGAATACGAGATTTGATGAGAAACTTGTTTTAATTTTATGTACATGGAAAGGTGTGCTTTATTAAAATACCGATATTATCGCATTCCATTGTTTGTCTTAAATTATTTTCAATAAAAGTGTTTGATCATATTAAAACCACTATTTTACTTACTCCTTTCATTTCATAACATCAGGTTTGAATGAGATTTAGATGTTTGATCATATCTTAACTTTTGAGCTGAAGGATGGCTATTACAGAACTTTAATCCATGTGTTGGCTGGATGAGTAATAATAATTGCAACATGTATCCTTTTGGTGACTAATTGTGGATTAATATCAGGATTGAAACTTGTAATCCATTGATAATCCAGTGATAGCAAACTGCTTTGGGGCAAACTAACAGTGAGAAGCCAAACCCAATAAGCAATCAAAACGCCCTATCTGCCGTGATAGGGAATTTAGATTGACTAGTGCCAGCATAGTAAGCTGTCAATTTAGGCAATCAAAACGCCCTAAGTAAAATAACTCCTTGGATTTTGAAGTTTCACAAAAATTCGTTTGGTAAAGATTGTTGGATATCTCACCATAATAAATCAAAAAAATAATTTAAATACTGCAATTACTGATGCCAGGCTCAACCAAAACGCGTTTGAGCTTGTTCAGAACAATTTACAAAGATCAAGATAGGTTGTTTTGCTTGATAAGGGCAGTACTGTGAAGTCATAGTTGGTATGTAGGTATATCTAAACACATACAATCTGAGTGCAATTTTCAGGAATTAGCTATATGTTGTTTACTTCAAATTAATATAACGAAAAGCCTGCAAATAACTAAAAAGTTTTTGAATACATTAAAATTTTGTTGCTCATAATCTACAGGTAATTTCAGTCGGCATTAAAACCTATTTTAATACAGGAAGACCTAACTACTGTTCAATTTTACACTGAATGATTAGGTAGACTGTGGAATCTTATATCTGACCATGACCAAACATACATGTAATACATAAAAAGATTTAACACAGAGTCATCGAGTTTATTGTGTTCTCAATCCCTTCATCATCTTTTCAATTTGATGTTTCCCTTTTAGTGGGTTAGCTAGTAAATACTGATGACAAAGCATAAATAAATTTTGCATGAGAGTCGTAGGAGTAGGCAGTCAAATAGCATCCATAGGAAAATTGGTCTGAAAGTATCCTTAATCTTTTAATGCAAAGCTGCTTACAAGCAATCAGATTATTGCTTCTTGTTTTACATTAATTTGTACAATAGTCAACATAAGCCAAGTGGAGTTATTAGATTATTTAGTAATAGCTTGGAATGCGAGTACATTCAAACCTTCAACAGAAATTTAAGTTTTTTCGAGGAAAACTTGCAATAAAACTTACAATAACTTACTATACAATATTATAGCGGAAAGAAAAGGAAAAGAGAAGCAATGAAGTAAATTACCAATTTTTTGCACACAATTGGTTTATTAAATAACACACTAGCAAACAAAAATGAAGCACAAGCTTGCACAGAAACACACATTTACACACACACACACACACAGTCTTGTAAACGCATGCAATTGGGGACGCGATATTTTTACCATCACTTTGAGGACAATTTTCATCTATCATTGAGAGCTTTAAAAAACAACATATTAAAACATTTTTTGTTGGGTTTACAAATGCACTGATTTTTGGAGCTGTCATCTTATCCGTTTTTCAGTTATAGCCCGTGAGAATTTAACACTAACTTTGGGGACTTCACCTCACACACATGTATGAATTTTTTATCTAATAAACGGGGACCTTTGCATAGAGAAGATAACTCTGGCTTATTTTTGTTTTTTTCAACCATTTTGGAGTTGTCGGTATGTGATATTCTTCCCACACTTTCGTAAATGTGCTTGTAAAAGTTATCCATCACTTAATTTTGTCCTCAAATATCAACTTAGAAGTTTAATAGTTCTTTATTAAACCTATTTAAAGTACTAATTCTACACATGTATGGTGCGCAAAGGTTGAATCGACCTGAGATTTTATGTTTATTAATAAATTCAGTGTAATCAATTGCTTCACAGAATTTATGGTGATCCGTTCAAGTTAAGGTTTTGAATTGCAAACAGCCAGGCCAAGGTTGCAGGCTGATGTCTATCTAGATTTACGACTTTTCAACATTTAACGCGAGTATGTTCAAGGTAAACATTTTAACATAGTTTTCATAAAACTCTTAAGCCCTGAGATCTGGGCAACAAATTTAATTACTATAATCGATAAAGTATTTTGCTACATCTCATTTTTATCGCTACCAAGAGCAGCCATCAGAAAATTTACATTGCGCGATCATGAGTTAACTTTTTTAAACAAAAGTAAAAATAACCAGGCCAGCAAATGTGAGTAATTTTTTTAAAATCAGGAAGCCAAATAAATTTGGATATAGTTAATTTTAGTCGTACTTTTCTGTTTGGTTGCACATGATGATTATCACTTTTAATTTCACCCAAAAACCTTTACCTTATAAAAATATCTTTATGTTTAATAAATCGTGTTATCCGTACCAAAAATTTGCCTTCTATTACATTTTCCTAAAAATATATTGAGTTGCCCATCTTTGCAAAAGCCATACATTTAACTGTAATCTATTCAAATGTTTAATAACAAGATTGACTCAATTTTTAGTGCAGATATGATTTGCAAAATATTTTAACCATTAGCTTGGGAGTGTTAAATAAATACTATCACTGCACACACTGATTTGAGCTATCTCGGTACTATTGAAATAAACTTTGTTCAGTTTGAAGGCGTGTACGTCATCCACATTACGTATGATACTACAGTCAATGTTTTTTGAAGTAATTGGCCAGTTATTGGAACTGCAAACCATCAAAAATAGTCTCAAATATGTTGTCATACAATTTTTTTGATGTATGATGTAAACATAAAACAAAAGTGTCTTTGTATTAGTATACAAGTATATTCATTATTTAGGTACAATTGACCAACTATTATAAGTGCACACGATATCATAAATTCTCTCAATGCTAGTCTAATAGGGAATCTGTACTTTTCACCCTCAACTATTTAGAGGGCAATTTGAGCACAAGGGAATGTTTGGTACTTTAATCAGCAAGTTTGTAACCATTAGTTTAACAAATTAGTAGAAATATTATTGAGAAAAGATATCCCTATATTGGTTGTAGAAAAATTATCGCAGGTGTGTATGATATTTTTACCATTGATTTGGGGACACTGACTGATTATTTTATTTCATATCACAGTCATCATCATTCCTAATATCATTGCTGCAAGATGTTCCAAATTTAATGCCAGAGTATAAACCCCAATGAATATACTTCTTAAGCAGTTTCCTGAGCACATTGACCAATTAGAACAAAAGAGCACAGTCATTCATAGAATATGTCAACACCATTGCAACAATATGTCCCCAATTTGATGGTAAAATTATTCTCACAGGTGTGTATGATATTTTAACCATTGATTTGGGGACATTGACTGACTATCTTATTCTATATCACAGTTAGGATCATTCCTAATACCATTGCTGCAAGATGTTCCAAATTTAATGCCAAAATATCAACCTCGATGAATATGCTTCTTAAGCAGTTTCCTGAACACATTGAACAATTATAACAAAATAACTCAGTCAGTCATAGAATATGTCAACCTCATTGCAACGATATGTCCCAATTTGATGGTAAAATTATTCTCACAAGTGTGTATGATCTTTTAACGATTCATTTGGAGACATTGACTGATTATCTTATTTGATATCACAGTCATGAATATTTCTAATACCATTGCTGCAAGATGTTCCAAATTTAATGCCAAAATACCAACCTCAAAAATATGCTTCTAAAGCAGTTTCCCGAGTACATTGACCAATTATAACAAAACAACACAGTCAGTCATAGAATATGTCAACTCCATTGCAGCGATATGTCCCCAATTTGATGGTAAAATTATTCTCACAGGTGTGTATGATATTTTAACCATTGATTTGGGGACATTGACTGATTATTTTATTTGAAATCACAGTCATCATCATTCATAATACCATTGCTGCAAGATGTTCCAATTTTAATGCCAAAATATCAACCCCAGTACATATGCTTCTAAAGCAGTTTCCCGAGTACATTGACCAATTATAATAAAACAACACAGTCAGTCATAGAATATGTCAACACCATTGCAACGAAATGTCCCCAATTTGATGGTAAAATTATTCTCACACGTGTGTATGATATTTTAACCATTGATTTGGGGACATTGACTGATTATTTTATTTGAAATCACAGTCATCATCATTCATAATACCATTGCTGCTAGATGTTCCAATTTTAATGCCAAAATAGCAACCCCAATAAATATGCTTCTAAAGCAGTTTCCCGAGCACATTGACCAATTATAACAAAACAACAAAGTCAGTCATAGAATATGTCAACACCATTGCAGCGATATGTCCCCAATTTGATGGTAAAATTATTCTCACACGTGTGTATGATATTTTAACCATTAATTTGGGGACATTGACTGATTATTTTATTTGAAATCACAGTCATCATCATTCATAATACCATTGCTGCAAGATGTTCCAATTTTAATGCCAAAATATCAACCCCAGTAAATATGCTTCTAAAGCAGTTTCCCGAGTACATTGACCAATTATAATAAAACAACACAGTCAGTCATAGAATATGTCAACACCATTGCAACGAAATGTCCCCAATTTGATGGTAAAATTATTCTCACACGTGTGTATGATATTTTAACCATTGATTTGGGGACATTGACTGATTATTTTATTTGAAATCACAGTCATCATCATTCATAATACCATTGCTGCTAGATGTTCCAATTTTAATGCCAAAATAGCAACCCCAATAAATATGCTTCTAAAGCAGTTTCCCGAGCACATTGACCAATTATAACAAAACAACACAGTCAGTCATAGAATATGTCAACTCCATTGCAGCGATATGTCCCCAATTTGATGGTAAAATTATTCTCACACGTGTGTATGATATTTTAACCATTGATTTGGGGACATTGACTGATTATTTTATTTGAAATCACAGTCATCATCATTCCTAATACCATTGCTGCTCGACGTTCCAAATTTAATGCCAAAATATCAACTCCAATGAATGTGCTTTTTAAGAAGTTTTTTGAGCACATTGACCAATTAAAACAGAAGAACACAGTCAGTCATAGACAATGTCAACACCATTGCAACAATATGTCCCCAATTTGATGGTAAAATTATTCTCACACGTGTGTATGATATTTTAACCATTGATTTGGGGACATTGACTGATTATTTTATTTGAAATCACAGTCATCATCATTCATAATACCATTGCTGCAAGATGTTCCAATTTTAATGCCAAAATATCAACCCCAATAAATATGCTTTTTAAACAGTTTTCTGAGCACATGGACCAATTATAACAAAACAACACAGTCAGTCATAGAATATGTCAACACCATTGCAACGATATGTCCCCAATTTGATGGTAAAATTATTCTCACACGTGTGTATGATATTTTAACCATTGATTTGGGGACATTGACTGATTATTTTATTTGAAATCACAGTCATCATCATTCATAATACCATTGCTGCAAGATGTTCCAATTTTAATGCCAAAATATCAACCCCAGTAAATATGCTTCTAAAGCAGTTTCCCGAGTACATTGACCAATTATAATAAAACAACACAGTCAGTCATAGAATATGTCAACACCATTGCAACGAAATGTCCCCAATTTGATGGTAAAATTATTCTCACACGTGTGTATGATATTTTAACCATTGATTTGGGGACATTGACTGATTATTTTATTTGAAATCACAGTCATCATCATTCATAATACCATTGCTGCTAGATGTTCCAATTTTAATGCCAAAATATCAACCCCAGTAAATATGCTTCTAAAGCAGTTTCCCGAGTACATTGACCAATTATAATAAAACAACACAGTCAGTCATAGAATATGTCAACACCATTGCAACGAAATGTCCCCAATTTGATGGTAAAATTATTCTCACATGTGTGCATAATATTTTAACCATTGATTTGGGGACATTGACTGATTATTTTATTTGAAATCACAGTCATCATCATTCATAATACCATTGCTGCAAGATGTTCCAATTTTAATGCCAAAATATCAACCCCAATAAATATGCTTTTTAAACAGTTTTCTGAGCACATGGACCAATTATCACAAAACAACACAGTCAGTCATAGAATATGTCAACACCATTGCAACGATATGTCCCCAATTTGATGGTAAAATTATTCTCACACGTGTGTATGATATTTTAACCATTGATTTGGGGACATTGACTGGTTATCTTATTTGATATCACAGTCATGAATATTCCTAATACCAAAATGCTGCTAGATGTTCCAAATCTAATGCCAAAATACCAACCTCAAAAAATATGCTTCTAAAGCAGTTTCCCGAGCACATTGACCAATTATAACAAAACAACACAGTCAGTCATAGAATATGTCAACACCATTGCAATGATATGTCCCCGATTTGATGGTAAAATTATTCTCACATGTGTGTATGATATTTTAACCATTGATTTGGGGACATTGACTGATTATTTTATTTGAAATCACAGTCATCATCATTATTAATACCATTGCTGCTAGATGTTCCAATTTTAATGCCAAAATATCAACCCCAATAAATATGCTTTTTAAACAGTTTTCTGAGCACATTGACCAATCATAACTAAACAACACAGTCAGTCATAGAATATGTCAACACCATTGCAACGATATTTCCCAAATTCTATGGTAAAATTATTCTCACACGTGTGTATGATATTTTAACCATTGATTTGGGGACATGGAACAATTATTATGTGTGAACACACAGTCATGAACAATCTAAAAACCATTGCTGTAAGATGGCCGTTATTTGACAGCCAAATATCTCAGACATGTTTACGCTATTTTAAACATTTGTATGGTCGCATTAACCAATTCTGATAAAAGAATGTACAGTTTTAAGCCATGTAAATTCATCATGCCAAGATGTCTCAATTTGATGACAGAACTATTATCACATGTGCATATGACTTTACAATTTTTTGTAAGTTCACTTACAGTCACTAATCATTTCAAAGCATTTGGGCTGTGGTAAAATCTCTCTAATTTAATGGCACAAATATCACAGCAAGTTTTTGTTATATTTGAAACATTAGCTTGACAAAATTGATCTATAATGGTAAGTGCACACTTATTCGTTAACCATCTTAAAGCGAATGTGTGAGAAGATTTCACCAATTTTGTGGCAAAACTATTATTGCAACTGTGAATGATATTGCTTCCATTAGTTTGAAACATTGACCAATTATTACCAATCTACACGCAGTGATCAAGCATCTCATAGCTATTGTGACAAGATGTCCTTAAATAGATCCTAAGATACCATCACCAGTGTTTATAATTATGTAACTATTCTGGAAGTTGGCCAATTGATGCAACTCCGCTCACAGTCATACAAATATGTATAAACAAATATGTAGAAGTCATATGTAATAAAATGTCCCTAATGCCTGCTCCATTATCTCCACAAAGCGTGTATGATTTTTTAACCATTTGCTCGGGGATATTGAGCAATTATTACAAAAGCAGTTTGAGTGATATAGCATATCAACGCCATTGTGATATGTTGTTGCTAATTTGAGGGTTCCAATATAACCACGAGTTTGCATAACCTTTTAACCATTGGTTTGAAATAATTGTCAAAATTTACTGGTGCATACATAGTATTAATTCATATCAAGGATGTTATAAAAAGTTTCCTTCAGTTTGTTGTTACATTTGATGACAAAGAATAAAATATTTCTAATTTGGAAAGACGAATACCCCAACAAATACTTATTATATTACAACCATTAGTTTCGAACATTACACAATGATTATAAGAGCAGAATTAGTCGCCACCAATCTCAAAACATTTGTAATAAGGATTTCCCAAATCGATGGTAAAAATATCAGTGCATGAACATTTGCTTGTATGGCCATTGGTTTGAAAACATAAAGCAAATATCATAACTGTACATACAGTCATAAAATTTCTCAATGCTATTTCAATAACTACGAATATTATCAAAACCATTCATTAAAATACAACCATTACTTTTAGAATATTGATGAATTAATTAATTATACTTTCATCCGTAAAAAATTCATTGAACACATATCCTCATTTCGGTTTCGGAATTATTATCATGGGTGTGTATGCCATATAACCTATTAGTTTGGGATTTTTGCTAAATCTTGTACGAAAATTATTGGGTGTAATAAAATATATTTATTTGTTTCAAATATTAGCATGATAGAATCTATTGAGCCTTTAATTGGCACACGTAAACAAGACAACAACACTAATGCAATACAAATATAATATAATTTGTGTACAGCTAAAAGACAATATTGCAACTAAAGGTGAATTGCTGTCTACTAAGTAGATATTTGCCAGATTATTTTCAGAACCTGTGAAACAGAATACAACCTTTCAAACACATTTCACTTGCTATGCCTGTTTGGCTTTTAATTCATATTGAAGTTTTTAAAAATAAAAATGGACAGTAACTATCAAATTCTTTAAGTATTTAATAAAATTTTAAGTATAACATTTCAGTGTGAAACCTTCGGCCATGTTTTACTAAGTCAGTATTGTTTATGATGATAATAATCTATGTGAGCAACAACTAATAATATGAAATATTTTGAAAAGGTGATTCGTCGTTACCGTTAACTGTTTTTCACTTTATTTTGTCGATTCAAGACGCGTGGCATAACTCTTTGGCAATTGTGCAGTAAGTTGATGGATCGTGAAAGCTGTTTAGATTGGCAAATATGTACGCATGTCTTTAAAAAATGGGCATAGTGGAAACCATGTGATATAAAATAGAAGTGAGCATGACTATCTGATGTTGCAAATAAAGTTTAAAATCTTGCGCCTAGGTAGAATCTTGACAAATTATTTGCAGTGTATGTGAGATTTACAAGCAACCATTTTATTAACAACATGTCTTACTCACTGAATCTGCTTTGTTTCTAGCTAACCATAAATCCTTGCACAGAATAGGATATTATAGAATGGAATAGACAGAAAATATTAAATTCATTGAATATTTGAAAAGTGTATACGCTATTGAGCACAAACTTTATGAGAGTTTAGGATCTTATTTGTCTTTGATGTAGTGTACAAGCATAAAATGTTATAATCTTGTTATTGTGCATGAGCAGTACTGAATTTTACTGATTGCAGTATTGAATAAGTTTCTTTGTTCTCTAAGTTTAATTGGTGCTACTTCAATATTACATAATCATAAGCAGAACACGACATGTTCAATGTATGACAGGCAAAGTTTCAACAGTGATAAACATGTTGGCTCAGAAAAATCTCAAACAGCGCAGAAAGTTTATCAATGCTGCGAGACTTTTTCAAAGCAATTATTAATAAAAAGGGGTGGCTATATACATGTATGTGCTACGCAAAGTAAAGTGAGATGAGTTTTCCAATCTTTAAAACTATATGTAAGCTTTCCAACAAAAGTAGTCAACGGCCAGCTATAGAATATTTCTAAAAAAAAAGGTTAGTTCAAATTAGCGATCCCAATAGAACAATAAGTAGGTTATTGCACTATTGCTATTGCTATCTAAAATTATTTTGTTACAATGCAATTTCTAAAAAGACTTGTGTAGTTTTTTAAACAAAATTACAAATTGACAAAACAGGAATTTTGGCTCGTGAGCTTCCTTGAGTGAAAGACCAAAAGTAATAACTTTGTCAGCAGTAATAAAAACAGTTGACAAGGATCTTCAGGCAATTTTGCAAGTGTGCTTTTGCGAATTTTCAACAAGGGATCTACCAGTTGGTAATTATTGGTGCTCAACACAAGTTTTTGTTTAATTTTGTATCTAAATTTTCAGAAATATTTTTGCAAATTGGTATCATTCCTGCAGACCTTTTATTATTGTGAATTTTATAAGCAATTATCAGCCTCTCTTGCTTCATATAAAATTAGCATTGTAATTAAAACTGTTAAATATTTTTCAGTGTAGTATGTTATGGAGAGCATATCTTAAGAGAACAAATTTCTTCTCTGAATGAGAGACTGTGTAAAAGTCGCAAACCATATAATCTTATTATTGCCTGCGAGTAACCGTATTGCATAACTTGCTTTGTTCTATTAATAGATCTTGTTGCTGTTTGATGTTGCATCATGATTACCTGGGCCCTTGCTTTAGCAGAAAATAAGTAGAAAGTAATAATATTTACTTGGTTCAGGAGATTCTCTAACAACACTGAAAGTATACCAAAACGACGGATATTAAACAAAAATTATTAGAAAAACAACGGCACTAGAAAACAACTTAGCAATAATCGCTCACTATTAGAGTTCTTGCTGTGCAAGCCGTTACATCAACCGAACTATCTAATGTGATGCAAAAGAAAAAAACTTTGTGAGTGTGATATTCCAAAAATCAACCTTGAGAATCATGCATTTTGAGTTTAAAAGATTTTTCCAATTGCGATTTAAATTAAAAACTAAAGCAAATCAGTAAATACAGGACTTCAAGCCTTCCATAGTTGGGGGTGATATAATTCTATTGTCTATCATAATATTCTTCTGGTATAAGTTGCTCATGGTTAAATTGCATATAATATGTCAAAATAATAAATTTCTCTTGAGAAATTGAAAAAGGTTTCATAAGAAAGATCCTTCATATTTGTTTTAAAATATAACTGTTCAACTCTTTTTAAATTCGATAGTCTGATTAAAGAATTAATTTGTGTTCCATATTACAGGTTGTTTTTCAAAATGTTATCGAATAAATCATTTGACAATATTGCCCTATGTCAGTATAGCGTATGATAATAGTAGTCTATGGGAACAACATCAATTTAGATGAAACATTTTAAAAATATGATTTGTGTTGATTGTTAGCTTTTGTTCATTTTATTTTTTCTATTTAAGACGCATGTGATAACTCTTTGGAAACTATGCAGTGATTTGATGCACTGCGAAAGCTGTTTCGATAGGCAAATATGTACGCATTTCCTTAAAAAATGGGCTTAGTGAAAATCATGTGATCTGAAATGAACGTGAGCATGACTATCATTAATCCAAAACAAATGTAATATTTCCTGTTTGAGGCTAGCTAGGTGATGTTGCAAATAAAGTTTAAAACCTGGCACCTGGGTAGATTCTTAAAAACTATTTGCAGTGTCTGGAGATTTTGAAGCCACCATAGCATTTACAACATGTCTCACTTGCTGAGTCTGCTTGCATTTTAGCTAACCATAAAGCATTGCGCAGAATAAAATACTGTAGAGCAAAGTAGACAGAAAATACTAAATTCATCGAATATTTGTAAATTGTATATGCTAGCAAGAGCAAACTTTATGAGAGTAAACATTTGATTTGTCTTTGATTGGTGTATAAAGCATCGAATGTTATAATCTTGTTATTGTATATGACCAGCAGTACTGAATAAGTTTCTTTGTTCTCCAGATTTAACTCCTGCTTCTTTGATATTACATAATCATAAGCAAGACACTACAGGCTCAAGGTATGACAGGCAAAGATTGAGAAGCGATAACATGTTGGGTCAGACAAATCGCAAACAGCATCAAAATTTCACTAATGCCGTGAGACATTTTCAGAGTAATTATGGAAAAAAGAGCAACTATCAGTAACACAAAGTACAATTAGATGGGTTTTCCAAACATTGAAACTGTAGATAAAATTTACAACCCAAGTTGTCAATGACCAGTTATAAAATAATTCTCATAAAACTGATTAGTTCAAATTAGCAATCACAATAACAATAGAACAATAAGTAAATTATTGCACTATTGATATCTAAAATTAGTTTGCTACACTGCAATCTATAAAAAATTCTTGCGAATGTCAAATAGGATGTTTCTATGTGAAATATTTGACAACATTGATCTATGTCTGTATAGTTTATGATAACAGTGATCTTTGTGTGCAACATCAATTCAGATGTAATATTTTGCAAATATGATCCGGCTTGATTATTACAGGTGGTTCACTTTATTTTCTCTATTTAAAACATATAACATTACTCTTTGGCGCCTGAGCAGTAATTTGATGCATTTTGAAAGCTATTTATATTGGCAAATAAGTACGCATTTTTTTAAAAAGATTGGCATAGTAAAAACCATGTGATTTAAAGTGAACGTGAACATGAGTATCAATAATACAAAACAAATACAATTTGTTCTGTTTGAGGCTAACTGGGTGATATTGCAAAGGAAGTTCAAAATCCCGCGCCTAGGTAAATTATTGACAAATTATTTGCAGTGTCTGTGAAATTTACAAGCTACTATTTTATTAAAAACATGTCTCACTCACTGCATCTGCTTGGTTTTTAATTAACAATAAAGCCTTGTGCCAATAGAATATTATAAAATGGAGTAAATGGAAAATAATAAACTCATTGAATATTTGTAAATTGTATATGCTATTGAGCACAAATTTTATGGAAGTAAACATCTTATTTGTCTTTGATTTGGTGTGTAAAGCATCCAATGTTATAATCTTGTTATTACAGATGACCAGCAGTACTGAATAAGTTTCTTTGTTCTCTATATTTAATTTGTGGTTCTGCGATGTTACATAATCATAAGCGAGACACTACAGGGTAAATGTATGACAGGCAAAGGTTGAGAAGCGATAACACGTTGGCTCAAATAAATCTCAGATAGCACGAAAATTTTACCAATGCTGTGAGAGTTTTTTAAAGTAACTATTAAAAAAACAATCAACTATGACCAACAAAAAGTTAAAAAGTCGGTTTTTCAAACATTAAAATGTAGGTAAGCTTTCTAACAGAAGTAGTCAATGGCCAGCTATAGATTAATTCTCATAATACTGTTTACTTCAAATTAGGAATCACAATAACAATAGCACCATAATTAAATTATTGCCCTATCGCTATTGATATTTAAAATTAGTTTGTTACAATGCAATCTATAAAAAATAATTGCAAAGTTTTAGGAACAAAATTAAAAATAGCATCTACTATAGATTTACAAATACTACAAATAGATCTACTATTTGGTATTTTCTGGTGATCAACAGAATTTTTGGTTTCATTTTGTGTTTTAATTATAAAAAATGTTTTTCTTTATATTGGTCTAACTTCTTTAGATTTTTTATTGTTGCGAATTTTTACAAATAGGTAGCAGCCTCTCTTGCTTTATATAAAACAAGCAGATTGCCCGATTTTGCATGGGTAATAAAAATGACGGTTTTAAATAAAGCTTTGTTTTATTTCTGCGTACTGCATTTATTTCTGTGTACTGTTTATATATTTGTGTAATTCATACTGTGCCTGTTTCAGTCCTACTACAGCTCTCTACTGATTGCAATATTCTTGCTTAGCATATCAATCAAGCTTATGCGAGAGTCATGTAAGTTATGCATTGTTATGTTAAAACAATGCATACTTGTTATAAATAAACATAAAATAAATGACAAAAAGACGCTGATATTTATATATAGATTTTCAGTATGCATTGCTTATTTGCTGAGACGTTAGCTAAGCGCATTTGGCTTTGTATCGTATAACAAACAAAGTTTCATGCATTCACTGAACCGTATTAGGCTCTTACATATATACATTACTGAAATCCTGCTAAAATTATATATGATGAATACTACAATAAAATTAAAAAAATTTTAATCTATTGCATTCCCATGAACCAAGTAGTAATAAACATTAAAAAAATCATTCATGTTGACGATTATTTGCGTTCAGTATTTCACACCCATTTAACACCCCAAAAAATATTTTTATTGTTTGCGAGTATACAAAAAAACTTTGTATACTTAAATTTTTGCCAATTTCATGTGCTCGGTGGACAATTTCATGTGCAATCTCATGTGCACACTTTCATAATTATGCTATTAAAAGTTATGCATGACTTCATTTCTACTTCAAACTCAGTTCAAAAGTTCTATAGTTGTCTATGAAATCTTTGTTGAGTAATAAATATACATATTATGACACTTTTTTAATTTACTTTTAGGAACTATTAATTCTACACATGTATGATGTACAAAGGATAACTCAGCATTAGGCCATTAGCGATTGGCATAAACAGACAACAAATTTAATTACGTTACTGAATTAATTTTGTTGCCGTATCTCGTTTTATACTGCTAGCAATGCCAGTCATCAACATATTTACATTGCGTCAGCATGAGTTAACTATTATAAACAAAAGTAAAAAGAACAAGTGAGGTGATGACAAGCACTTTTTCAAAAATCCAAAAGCCAAAAATAATTAAATATATTCATTAAATGTTGGCACTGCTGCTTAGTTTTGCGCATTGATAACCGCAATTGATTAAACTTGAAACTTGTATAATTCCATTGTTTTCAAGCCATACATAAAAAGCAAGCATAGGGACATAGGAGTTAAATTACAATCAAGCTTTAGATAAAAAGATTGGTATTGTCAACATACTCAATATAAACTTGATGAAATATATATATTTTCTAAAACAACTATAAGTATTTTCAATGAGGAGCGATAAATGTATGGCAGAATTTTCCATCTAGCTATTTCATTCTCAAAAGATATACTACCTTGTCAATCTTTGTAATTGACTCTGATCTTTTAGTAGCAACGAAAGTTTTTTAAGACTATGTGAAATTAACCTGAGATTTTATGCAGCTATAACTTATGTAAGAAATGTACGTAATGAATTCAAACAAATCTTTTGAATAATAAAGCGCAATTTTTTTTAATTGCGTATAAACTACAACCATACTAAAATGAAAGCTAATAAGTGAAGAAGGATGCATATGTGAGAATATTTGAAAAAGTACAAGAGCTCTCAAGGATTATTAAAGGCCTGAACTATTGAAGGAAGCAAACGAGACCCACTTTCAAATGTCTGCTGAGCGTGTATAACTGCTGACCAAATACATTATAATGTAAAAAAAACTTTGCAAATGCTAAACTACAAAATACATTTGTAATGCAGAAGAGCAAATATAGCCTTTAGCTAAACATAAGTTCAAAAATAGTGTAAACGCTCAATTTGCTTCCGAAGCTACATTTAAAAAAAACTCACAAATATTGTGACTTTTCACTCACAAATATTGTGAGTTTTCATCTCTTGTAATTTCATTCTTGTAGAAACTCGCAAATATTGTGAGTTTTTACAAGGTAGAAATTAGCTCCCCAATAAGATATAATGTCCCCAATTGTTAGGTAAAAAGTTTCTATGAGAAGAAAACTCCGAAAATATTTGCCTACTAACAAATGGAAACAAGTCAAATGTGTGTGAGAATTTAACAAACTTTATGGGGACTTACATATTTTTTCACACACCCACACTCACAGATGTTCTCGTACAAATGCAGGCAATTGGGGACAGTGCTCAGATTTTGTCGGGAGTTGGATTAAACTATATATTTTTTAGTTTTTTATAAGAAAAAAGGGTTTAAAAGATTGGGGACGTCCCCAATTTCCGAACGTCCCCAATTTGTCTGTTAAATTCCGGTGTGAGTCCCCAATTGCATGCATTTACAAGTTCACGCACACACACACACACACACACACACACACACACACACACACACACACACACACACACACACACACACACACACACACACACACACACACACACACACACACACACACACACACACACACACACACACACACACACACACACGCAGTCTTGTAAACGCATGCAATTGGGGACGCGATATTTTTACCATCACTTTGAGGACAATTTTCATCTATCATTGAGAGCTTTAAAAAACAACATATTAAAACATTTTTTGTTGGGTTTACAAATGCACTGATTTTTGGAGCTGTCATCTTATCCGTTTTTCAGTTATAGCCCGTGAGAATTTAACACTAACTTTGGGGACTTCACCTCACACACATGTATGAATTTTTTATCTAATAAACGGGGACTTTTGCGTAGAGAAGATAACTCTGGCTTATTTTTGTTTTTTTCAACCATTTTGGAGTTGTCGGTATGTGATATTCTTCCCACACTTTCGTAAATGTGCTTGTAAAAGTTATCCATCACTTAATTTTGTCCTCAAATATCAACTTAGAAGTTTAATAGTTTTTTATTAAACCTATTTAAAGTACTAATTCTACACATGTATGGTGCGCAAAGGTTGAATCGACCTGAGACTTTTATGTTTATTAATAAATTCAGTGTAATCAATTGCTTCTCAGAATTTATGGTGATCCGTTCAAGTTAAGGTTTTGAATTGCAAACAGCCAGGCCAAGGTTGCAGGCTAATGTCTATCTAGATTTACGACTTTTCAACATTTAACGCGAGTATGTTCAAGGTAAACATTTTAACATAGTTTTCATAGAACTCTTAAGCCCTGAGATCTGGGCAACAAATTTAATTACTATAATCGATAAAGTATTTTGCTACATCTCATTTTTATCGCTACCAAGAGCAGCCATCAGAAAATTTACATTGCGCGATCAAGAGTTAACTTTTTTAAACAAAAGTAAAAATAACCAGGCCAGCAAATGTGAGTAATTTTTTTAAAATCAGGAAGCCAAATAAATTTGGATATAGTTAATTTTAGTCGTACTTTTCTGTTTGGTTCCACATGATGATTATCACTTTTAATTTAAATTTTTGCGCAATTCCTTTGTTTGTAAGCCATGCATAAAAAGCCAAGCATAGACGGAGACATATTAGAATCAAGCTTTGGAAATGAAGCATTGGTATCTCCAATATGCCTAATGTAAGCCCAAAAACCTTTACCTTATAAAAATATCTTCATGTTTAATAAATCGTGTTATCCGTACCAAAAATTTGCCTTCTATTACATTTTCCTAAAAATATATTGAGTTGCCCATCTTTGCAAAAGCCATACATTTAACTGTAATCTATTCAAATGTTTAATAACAAGATTGACTCAATTTTTAGTGCAGATATGATCAAAAGTTTGCTAAATATTTTAACCATTAGCTTGGGAGTGTTAAATAAATACTATCACTGCACACACTGATTTGAGCTATCTCGGTACTATTGAAATAAACTTTGTTCAATTTGAAGGCGTGTACGTCATCCACATTATGTATGATACTACAGTCAATGTTTTTTGAAGTAATTGGCCAGTTATTGGAACTGCAAACCATCAAAAATAGTCTCAAATATGTTGTCATACAATTTTTCTGATGTATGATGTAAACATAAAACAAAAGTGTCTTTGTATTAGTATACAAGTATATTCATTATTTAGGTACAATTGACCAACTATTATAAGTGCACACGATATCATAAATTCTCTCAATGCTAGTCTAATAGGGAATCTGTACTTTTCACCCTCAACTATTTAGAGGGCAATTTGAGCACAAGGGAATGTTTGGTACTTTAATCAGCAAGTTTGTAACCATTAGTTTAACAAATTAGTAGAAATATTATTGAGAAAAGATATCCCTATATTGGTTGTAGAAAAATTATCGCAGGTGTGTATGATATTTTTACCATTGATTTGGGGACACTGACTGATTATTTTATTTCATATCACAGTCATCATCATTCCTAATACCATTGCTGCAAGATGTTCCAAATTTAATGCCAGAGTATAAACCCCAATGAATATACTTCTTATTAAGCAGTTTCCTGAGCACATTGACCAATTAGAACAAAAGAGCACAGTCATTCATAGAATATGTCAACACCATTGCAACAATATGTCCCCAATTTGATGGTAAAATTATTCTCACAGGTGTGTATGATATTTTAACCATTGATTTGGGGACATTGACTGACTATCTTATTCTATATCACAGTTAAGATCATTCCTAATACCATTGCTGCAAGATGTTCCAAATTTAATGCCAAAATATCAACCTCGATGAATATGCTTCTTAAGCAGTTTCCTGAACACATTGAACAATTATAACAAAATAACTCAGTCAGTCATAGAATATGTCAACCTCATTGCAACGATATGTCCCAATTTGATGGTAAAATTATTCTCACAAGTGTGTATGATCTTTTAACGATTCATTTGGAGACATTGACTGATTATCTTATTTGATATCACAGTCATGAATATTTCTAATACCATTGCTGCAAGATGTTCCAAATTTAATGCCAAAATACCAACCTCAAAAATATGCTTCTAAAGCAGTTTCCCGAGCACATTGACCAATTATAACAAAACAACACAGTCAGTCATAGAATATGTCAACACCATTGCAATGATATGTCCCCAATTTGATGGTAAAATTATTCTCACACGTGTGTATGATATTTTAACCATTGATTTGGGGACATTGACTGATTATTTTATTTGAAATCACAGTCATCATCATTCATAATACCATTGCTGCTAGATGTTCCAATTTTAATGCCAAAATAGCAACCCCAATAAATATGCTTCTAAAGCAGTTTCCTGAGCACATTGACCAATTATAACAAAACAACACAGTCAGTCATAGAATATGTCAACACCATTGCAGCGACATGTCCCCAATTTGATGGTAAAATTATTCTCACACGTGTGTATGATATTTTAACCATTGATTTGGGGACATTGACTGATAATTTTATTTGAAATCACAGTCATCATCATTCATAATACCATTGCTGCTAGATGTTCCAATTTTAATGCCAAAATATCAACCCCAGTAAATATGCTTCTAAAGCAGTTTCCCGAGTACATTGACCAATTATAATAAAACAACACAGTCAGTCATAGAATATGTCAACACCATTGCAACGAAATGTCCCCAATTTGATGGTAAAATTATTCTCACACGTGTGTATGATATTTTAACCATTGATTTGGGGACATTGACTGATCATTTTATTTGAAATCACAGTCATCATCATTCATAATACCATTGCTGCAAGATGTTCCAATTTTAATGCCAAAATATCAACCCCAATAAATATGCTTTTTAAACAGTTTTCTGAGCACATGGACCAATTATAACAAAACAACACAGTCAGTCATAGAATATGTCAACACCATTGCAACGATATGTCCCCAATTTGATGGTAAAATTATTCTCACACGTGTGTATGATATTTTAACCATTGATTTGGGGACATTGACTGGTTATCTTATTTGATATCACAGTCATCATCATTCATAATACCATTGCTGCTAGATGTTCCAATTTTAATGCCAAAATATCAACCCCAGTAAATATGCTTCTAAAGCAGTTTCCCGAGTACATTGACCAATTATAATAAAACAACACAGTCAGTCATAGAATATGTCAACACCATTGCAACGAAATGTCCCCAATTTGATGGTAAAATTATTCTCACACGTGTGCATGATATTTTAACCATTGATTTGGGGACATTGACTGATTATTTTATTTGAAATCACAGTCATCATCATTCATAATACCATTGCTGCAAGATGTTCCAATTTTAATGCCAAAATATCAACCCCAGTAAATATGCTTCTAAAGCAGTTTCCCGAGTACATTGACCAATTATAATAAAACAACACAGTCAGTCATAGAATATGTCAACACCATTGCAACGAAATGTCCCCAATTTGATGGTAAAATTATTCTCACAGGTGTGTATGATATTTTAACCATTGATTTGGGGACGTTGACAGATTATTTTATTTGAAACCACAGTCATCATCATTATTAATACCATTGCTGCTAGATGTTCCAATTTTAATGCCAAAATATCAACCCCAATAAATATGCTTTTTTAAACAGTTTTCTGAGCACATTGACCAATTAGAACAAAAGAACACAGTCAGTCATAGACAATGTCAACACCATTGCAACAATATGTCCCCAATTTGATGGTAAAATTATTCTCACAGGTGTGTATGATATTTTAATCATTAATTTGGGGACATGGAACAATTATTATGTGTGAACTCACAGTCATGAACAATCTAAAAACCGTTGCTGTAAGATGGCCGTTATTTGACAGCCAAATATCTCAGACATGTTCACGCTATTTTAAACATTTGTATGGTCGCATTAACCAATTCTGATAAAAGAATGCACAGTTTTAAGCCATGTAAATTCATCATGGCAAGATGTCTCAATTTGATGACAGAACTATTATCACATGTGCATATGACTTTACAATTTTTTGTAAGTTCACTTACAGTCACTAATCATTTCAAAGCATTTGGGCTGTGGTAAAATCTCTCTAATTTAATGGCACAAATATCACAGCAAGTTTTTGTTATATTTGAAACATTAGCTTGAAAAAATTGATCTATAATTGTAAGTGCACACTTATTCGTTAACCATCTTAAGGCGAATGTGTGAGAAGATTTCAACAATTTTGTGGCAAAACTATTATTGCAACTGTGAATGATATTGCTTCCATTAGTTTGAAACATTGACCAATTATTACCAATCTACACGCAGTTATCAAGCATCTCATAGCTATTGTGACAAGATGTCCTTAAATAGATGCTAAGATACCATCACCAGTGTTTATAATTATGTAACTATTCTGGGAAGTTGGCCAATTGATGCAACTCCGCTCACAGTCATACAAATATGTATAAACAAATATGTAGAAGTCATATGTAATAAAATGTCCCTAATGCCTGCTCCATTATCTCCACAAAGCGTGTATGATTTTTTAACCATTTGCTCGGGGATATTGAGCAATTATTACAAAAGCAGTTTGAGTGATATAGCATATCAACGCCATTGTGATATGTTGTTGCTAATTTGAGGGTTCCAATATAACCACGAGTTTGCATAACCTTTTAACCATTGGTTTGAAATAATTGTCAAAATTTACTGGTGCATGCATAGTATTAATTCATATCAAGGATGTTATAAAAAGTTTCCTTCAGTTTGTTGTTACATTTGATGACAAAGAATAAAATATTTCTAATTTGGAAAGACGAATACCCCAACAAATACTTATTATATTACAACCATTAGTTTCGAACATTACACAATGATTATAAGAGCAGAATTAGTCGCCACCAATCTCAAAACATTTGTAATAAGATTTTCCCAAATCGATGGTAAAAATATCAGTGCATGAACATTTGCTTGTATGGCCATTGGTTTGAAAACATAAAGCAAATATCATAACTGTACATACAGTCATAAAATTTCTCAATGCTATTTCAATAACTACGAATATTATCAAAACCATTCATTAAAATACAACCATTACTTTTAGAATATTGATGAATTAATTAATTATACTTTCATCCGTAAAAAATTCATTGAACACATATCCTCATTTCGGTTTCGGAATTATTATCATGGGTGTGTATGCCATATAACCTATTAGTTTGGGACTTTTACTAAATCTTGTACGAAAATTATTGGGTGTAATAAAATATATTTATTTGTTTCAAATATTAGCATGATAGAAACTATTGAGCCTATAATTGGCACACGTAAACAAGACAACAACACTAATGCAATACAAATATAATATAATTTGTGTACAGCTAAAAGACAATATTGCAACTAAAGGTGAATTGCTGTCTACTAAGTAGATATTTGCCAGATTATTTTCAGAACCTGTGAAACAGAATACAACCTTTCAAACACATTTCACTTGCTATGCCTGTTTGGCTTTTAATTCATATTGAAGTTTTTAAAAATAAAAATAGACAGTAACTATCAAATTCTTTAAGTATTTAATAAAATTTTAAGTATAACATTTCAGTGTGAAACCTTCGGCCATGTTTTACTAAGTCAGTATTGTTTATGATGATAATCATCTATGTGAGCAACAACTAATAATATGAAATATTTTGAAAAGGTGATTCGTCGTTACCGTTAACTGTTGTTCACTTTACTTTTTCGATTCAAGACGCGTGGCATAACTCTTTGGCAATTGTGCAGTAAGTTGATGGATCGTGAAAGCTGTTTAGATTGGCAAATATGTACGCATGTCTTTAAAAAATGGGCATAGTGGAAACCATGTGATATAAAATAGAAGTGAGCATGACTATCTGATGTTGCAAATAAAGTTTAAAATCTTGCGCCTAGGTAGAATCTTGACAAATTATTTGCAGTGTATGTGAGATTTACAAGCAACCATTTTATTAACAACATGTCTTACTCACTGAATCTGCTTTGTTTCTAGCTAACCATAAATCCTTGCACAGAATAGGATATTATAGAATGGAATAGACAGAAAATATTAAATTCATTGAATATTTGAAAAGTGTATACGCTATTGAGCACAAACTTTATGAGAGTTTAGGATCTTATTTGTCTTTGATGTAGTGTACAAGCATGAAATGTTATAATCTTGTTATTGTGCATGAGCAGTACTGAATTTTACTGATTGCAGTATTGAATAAGTTTCTTTGTTCTCAGAGTTTAATTGGTGCTACTTCAATATTACATAATCATAAGCAGAACACGACATGTTCAATGTATGACAGGCAAAGTTTCAACAGTGATAAAGATGTTGGCTCAGAAAAATCTCAAACAGCGCAGAAAGTTTATCAATGCTGCGAGACTTTTTCAAAGCAATTATTAATAAAAAGGGGTGGCTATATACATGTATGAGCTACGCAAAGTAAAGTGAGATGAGTTTTCCAATCTTTAAAACTATATGTAAGCTTTCCAACAAAAGTAGTCAACGGCCAGCTATAGAATATTTCTAAAAAAAAAAGGTTAGTTCAAATTAGCGATCCCAATAGAACGATAAGTAGGTTATTGCACTATTGCTATTGCTATCTAAAATTATTTTGTTACAATGCAATTTCTAAAAAGACTTGTGTAGTTTTTTAAACAAAATTACAAATTGACAAAACAGGAATTTTGGCTCGTGAGCTTCCTTGAGTAAAAGACCAAAAGTAATAACTTTGTCAGCAGTAATAAAAACAGTTGACAAGGATCTTCAGGCAATTTTGCAAGTGTGCTTTTGCGAATTTTCAACAAGGGATCTACCAGTTGGTATTTATTGGTGCTCAACACAAGTTTTTGTTTAATTTTGTATCTAAATTTTCCGAAATATTTTTGCAAATTGGTATCATTCCTGCAGACCTTTTATTATTGTGAATTTTATAAGCAATTATCAGCCTCTCTTGCTTCATATAAAATTAGCATTGTAATTAAAACTGTTAAATATTTTTCAGTGTAGTATGTTATGGAGAGCATATCTTAAGAGAACAAATTTCTTCTCTGGATGAGAGACTGTGTAAAAGTCGCAAACCATATAATCTTATTATTGCCTGCGAGTAACCGTATTGCATAACTTGCTTTGTTCTATTAATAGATCTTGTTGCTGTTTGATGTTGCATCATGATTACCCGGGCCCTTGCTGCTTAATGTTTAGCAGAAAATAAGTGGAAAATAATAATATTTACTTGGTTCAGGAGATTCTCTAACAACACTGAAAGTATACCAAAACGACGGATATTAAACAAAAATTATTAGAAAAACAACGGCACTAGAAAACAACTTAGCAATAATCGCTCACTATTAGAGTTCTTGCTGTGCAAGCCGTTACATCAACCAAACTATCTAATGTGATGCAAAAGAAAAAAACTTTGTGAGTGTGATATTCCAACAATCAACCTTGAGAATCATGCATTTTGAGTTTAAAAGATTTTTCCAATTGCGATTTAAATTAAAAACTAAAGCAAATCAGTAAATACATGACTTCAAGCCTTCCATAGTTGGGGGTGATATAATTCTATTGTCTATCATAATTTTCTTCTGGTATAAGTTGCTTATGGTTAAATTGCATATAAATTGTCAAAATAATAAATTTCTCTTGAGAAATTGAAAAAGGTTTCATAAGAAAGATCCTTCATATTTGTTTTAAAATATAACTGCTCAACTCTTTTTAAATTCGATAGTCTGATTAAAGAATTAATTTGTGTTCCATATTACAGGTTGTTTTTCATAATGTTATCAAATAAATCATTTGACAATATTGCCCTATGTCAGTATAGCGTATGATAATAGTAGTCTATGGGAACAACATCAATTTAGATGAAACATTTTAAAAATATGATTTGTGTTGATTGTTAGCTTTTGTTCATTTTATTTTTTCTATTTAAGACGCATGTGATAACTCTTTGGAAACTATGCAGTGATTTGATGCACTGCGAAAGCTGTTTAGATAGGCAAATATGTACGCATTTCCTTAAAAAATGGGCTTAGTGAAAATCATGTGATCTGAAATGAACGTGAGCATGACTATCATTAATCCAAAACAAATGTAATATTTCCTGTTTGAGGCTAGCTAGGTGATGTTGCAAATAAAGTTTAAAACCTGGCACCTGGGTAGATTCTTAAAAACTATTTGCAGTGTCTGGAGATTTTGAAACCACCATAGCATTTACAACATGTCTCACTTGCTGAGTCTGCTTGCATTTTAGCTAACCATAAAGCTTTGCGCAGAATAAAATATTGTAGAGCAAAGTAGACAGAAAATACTAAATTCATCGAATATTTGTAAATTGTATATGCTAGCAAGAGCAAACTTTATGAGAGTAAACATTTGAATTGTCTTTGATTGGTGTATAAAGCATCGAATGTTATAATCTTGTTATTGTATATGACCAGCAGTACTGAATAAGTTTCTTTGTTCTCCAGATTTAACTCCTGCTTCTTTGATATTACATAATCATAAGCAAGACACTACAGGCTCAAGGTATGACAGGCCAAGATTGAGAAGCGATAACATGTTGGGTCAGACAAATCGCAGACAGCATCAAAATTTCACTAATGCCGTGAGACATTTTCAGAGTAATTATGGAAAAAAGAGCAACTATCAGTAACACAAAGTACAATTAGATGGGTTTTCCAAACATTGAAACTGTAGATAAAATTTACAACCCAAGTTGTCAATGACCAGTTATAAAATAATTCTCATAAAACTGATTAGTTCAAATTAGCAATCACAATAACAATAGAACAATAAGTAAATTATTGCACTATTGATATCTAAAATTAGTTTGCTACACTGCAATCTATAAAAAATTCTTGCGAATGTCAAATAGGATGTTTCCATGTGAAATATTTGACAACATTGATCTATGTCTGTATAGTTTATGACAACAGTGATCTTTGTGTGCAACATCAATTCAGATGTAATATTTTGCAAATATGATCCGGCTTGATTATTACAGGTGGTTCACTTTATTTTCTCTATTTAAAACATATAACATTACTCTTTGGCGCCTGAGCAGTAATTTGATGCATTTTGAAAGCTATTTATATTGGCAAATAAGTACGCATTTTCTTAAAAAGATTGGCATAGTAAAAACCATGTGATTTAAAGTGAACGTGAACATGAGTATCAATAATACAAAACAAATACAATTTGTTCTGTTTGAGGCTAACTGGGTGATATTGCAAAGGAAGTTCAAAATCCCGCGCCTAGGTAAATTATTGACAAATTATTTGCAGTGTCTGTGAAATTTACAAGCTACTATTTTATTAAAAACATGTCTCACTCACTGCATCTGCTTGGTTTTTAATTAACAATAAAGCCTTGTGCCAATAGAATATTATAAAATGGAGTAAATGGAAAATAATAAACTCATTGAATATTTGTAAATTGTATATGCTATTGAGCACAAATTTTATGGAAGTAAACATCTTATTTGTCTTTGATTTGGTGTGTAAAGCATCCGATGTTATAATCTTGTTATTACAGATGACCAGCAGTACTGAATAAGTTTCTTTGTTCTCTATATTTAACTTGTGGTTCTGCGATGTTACATAATCATAAGCAAGACACTACAGGCTAAATGTATGACAGGCAAAGGTTGAGAAGCAATAACACGTTGGCTCAAATAAATCTCAGATAGCACGAAAATTTTACCAATGCTGTGAGAGTTTTTTAAAGTAACTATTAAAAAAACAATCAACTGTGACCAACAAAAAGTTAAAAAGTCGGTTTTTCAAACATTAAAATGTAGGTAAGCTTTCCAACAGAAGTAGTCAATGGCCAGCTATAGAATAATTCTCATAATACTGTTTACTTCAAATTAGGAATCACAATAACAATAGCACCATAATTAAATTATTGCCCTATCGCTATTGATATTTAAAATTAGTTTGTTACAATGCAATCTATAAAAAATAATTGCAAAGTTTTAGGAACAAAATTAAAAATAGCATCTACTATAGATTTACAAATACTACAAATAGATCTACTATTTGGTATTTTTTGGTGATCAACAGAATTTTTGGTTTCATTTTGTGTTTTAATTATAAAAAATGTTTTTTTTTTATATTGGTCTAACTTCTTTAGATTTTTTATTGTTGTGAATTTTTACAAATAGGTAGCAGCCTCTCTTGCTTTATATAAAACAAGCAGATTGCCCGATTTTGCATGGGTAATAAAAATGACGTTTTTAAATAAAGCTTTGTTTTATTTCTGCGTACTGCATTTATTTCTGTGTACTGTTTATATATTTGTGTAATTCATACTGTGCCTGTTTCAGTCCTACTACAGCTCTCTACTGATTGCAATATTCTTGCTTAGCATATCAATCAAGCTTATGAGAGAGTCATGTAAGTTATGCATTGTTATGTTAAAACAATGCATACTTGTTATAAATAAACATACAATAAAAGACAAAAAGACGCTGATATTTATATATAGATTTTCAGTATGCATTGCTTATTTGCTGAGACGTTAGCTAAGCGCATTTGGCTTTGTATCGTATAACAAACAAAGTTTCATGCATTCACTGAACCGTATTAGGCTCTTACATATATACATTACTGAAATCCAGCTAAAATTATATATGATGAATACTACAATAAAATTAAAAAAAATTTTATCTTTTGCATTCCCATGAACGAAGTAGTAATAAACATTAAAAAAATCATTCATGTCGATGATTTTTTGCGTTCAGTATTTCATACCCATTTAACACCCCAAAAAATCTTTTTATTGTTTGCGAGTATACAAAAAGACTTTGTATACTTAACTTTTTGCCAATTTCATGTGCTCGGTGGACAATTTCATGTGCAATCTCATGTGCACACTTTCATAATTATGCTATTAAAAGTTATGCATGACTTCATTTCTACTTCAAACTCAGTTCAAAAGTTCCATAGTTGTCTATGAAATCTTTGTTGAGTAATAAATATACATATTATGACACTTTTTTAATTTACTTTTAGGAACTATTAATTCTACACATGTATGATGTACAAAGGATAACTCAGCATTAGGCCATTAGCGATTGGCATAAACAGACAACAAATTTAATTACGTTACTGAATTAATTTTGTTGCCGTATCTCGTTTTATACTGCTAGCAATGCCAGTCATCAACATATTTACATTGCGTCAGCATGAGTTAACTATTATAAACAAAAGTAAAAAGAACAAGTGAGGTGATGGCAAGCACTTTTTCAAAAATCCAAAAGCCAAAAATAATTAAATATATTCATTAAATGTTGGCACTGCTGCTTAGTTTTGCACATTGATAACCGCAATTGATTAAACTTGAAACTTGTATAATTCCATTGTTTTCAAGCCATACATAAAAAGCAAGCATAGGGACATAGGAGTTAAATTACAATCAAGCTTTAGATAAAAAGATTGGTATTGTCAACATACTCAATATAAACTTGATGAAATATATATATTTTCTAAAACAACTATAAGTATTTTCAATGAGGAGCGATAAATGTATGGCAGAATTTTCCATCTAGCTATTTCATTCTCAAAAGATATACTACCTTGTCAATCTTTGTAATTGACTCTGATCTTTTAGTAGCAACGAAAGTTTTTTAAGACTATGTGAAATTAACCTGAGATTTTATGCAGCTATAACTTATGTAAGAAATGTACGTAATGAATTCAAACAAATCTTTTGAATAATAAAACGCAATTTTTTTTAATTGCGTATAAACTACAACCTTACTAAAATGAAAGCTAATAAGTGAAGAAGGATGCATATGTGAGAATATTTGAAAAAGTACAAGAGCTCTCAAGGATTATAAAAGGCCTGAACTATTGAAGGAAGCAAACGAGACCCACTTTCAAATGTCTGCTGAGCGTGTATAACTGCTGACCAAATACATTATAATGTAAAAAAAACTTTGCAAATGCTAAACTACAAAATACATTTGTAATGCAGAAGAGCAAATATAGCCTTTAGCTAAACATAAGTTCAAAAATAGTGTAAACGCTCAATTTGCTTCCGAAGCTACATTAAAAAAAACTCACAAATATTGTGACTTTTCACTCACAAATATTGTGAGTTTTCATCTCTTGTAATTTCATTCTTGTAGAAACTCGCAAATATTGTGAGTTTTTACAAGGTAGAAATTAGCTCCCCAATAAGATATAATGTCCCCAATTGTTAGGTAAAAAGTTTCTATGAGAAGAAAACTCCGAAAATATTTGCCTACTAACAAATGGAAACAAGTCAAATGTGTGTGAGAATTTAACAAACTTTATGGGGACTTACATATTTTTTCACACACCCACACTCACAGATGTTCTCGTACAAATGCAGGCAATTGGGGACAGTGCTCAGATTTTGTCGGGAGTTGGATTAAACTATATATTTTTTAGTTTTTTATAAGAAAAAAGGGGTTAAAAGATTGGGGACGTCCCCAATTTCCGAACGTCCCCAATTTGTCTGTTAAATTCCGGTGTGAGTCCCCAATTGCATGCATTTACAAGTTCACACACACACACACACACACACACACACACACACACACACACACACACACACACACACACACACACACACACACACACACACACACACACACACACACACACACACACACACACACACACACACACACACACACACACACACACACACACACACACACACACACCTGTGAGAATAATTTTACCATCAAATTGGGGACATATTGTTGCAATGGTGTTGACATATTCTATGACTGACTGAGTTATTTTGTTGTAATTGGTCAATGTGCTCAGGAAACTGCTTAAAAAGCATATTTATTGGGATTGATATTTTGGCATTAAATTTGGAACATCGAGCAGCAATGGTATTAGGAATATTCATGACTGTGATATCAAATAAGAAAATTAGTCAATGTCCCCAAATCAATGGTTAAAATATCATGCACACCTGTGAGAATAATTTTACCATCAAATTGGGGACATATTGTTGCAATGGGGTTGACATATTCTATGACTGACTGAGTTATTTTGTTATAATCGTTCAATGTGCTCAGGAAACTGCTTAAGAAGTATATTCATTAGGGTTAATATTTTGGCATTAAATTTGGAACATCTTGCAGCAATGGTATAAGGAATAATCATGACTGTGATCTCAAATAAGATAATCAGTCAATGTCCCCAAATCAATGGTTAAAATATCATACACGCCTGTGGGAATAATTTTACCATCAAATTGGGGACATATTGTTGCAATGGCGTTGACATATTCTATGAATGACTGTGTTCTTTTGTTATAATTGGTCAATGTGCTCAGGAAACTGCTTAAGAAGTATATTCATTAGGGTTAATATTTTGGCATTAAATTTGGAACATCTTGCAGCAATGGTATAAGGAATAATCATGACTGTGATCTCAAATAAGATAATCAGTCAATGTCCCCAAATCAATGGTTAAAATATCATACACGCCTGTGGGAATAATTTTACCATCAAATTGGGGACATATTGTTGCAATGGCGTTGACATATTCTATGAATGACTGTGTTCTTTTGTTATAATTGGTCAATGTGCTCAGGAAACTGCTTAAGAAGTATATTCATTAGGGTTAATATTTTGGCATTAAATTTGGAACATCTTGCAGCAATGGTATTAGGAATGATGATGACTGTGATATCAAATAAAATAATCAGTCAGTGTCCCCAAAACAATGGTAAAATATCATACACACCTGCAATAATTTTTCTACAACCAATATGGGGATATCTTTTCACGATAATATTTCTACTAATTTGTTAAACTGATGGTTACAAACTTGCTGATTAAAATACCAAACATTCCCTTGTGTTCATATTGCCCTCTAAATAGTTGATGGTGAAAAGTACAGACTCCCTATTAGACTAGCATTGAGCAAATTTATGATATCGTGTGCACTTGTAATAGTTTGTCAATTGTACCTAAATAACGAATATACTTGTATACTAATACAAACACACTTTTCTTTTATGTTTACATCATACATCAGAAAAATTGTATGACAACATATTTGAGACTATTTTTGACGGTTTGCAGTTACAATAACTGGCCAATTACTTCAAAAAACATTGGCTGTAGTATCATTCATAATTTGGATGACGTACACACCATCAAATTGAACAAAGTTTATTTCAATAGTACCGAGATAGCTCAAATCAGGGTGTGCAGTGATAGTATTTATTTAACACTCCCAAGCTAATGGTTAAATTATTTTGCATACTTTTGGTCAAATCTGCACTAAAAATTGAGTCAATCTTGTTATTAAACATTTGAATAGATTACAATTAAATGTATGGTTTTTGTAAATATGGGCAACTCAATATATTTTTAAGAAAATGTAATAGAAGGCAATTTTTTGGTACGGATAACACATTTTATTAAACATAATGATATTTTATAAGGTAAAAGTTATTGGGCTTACATTAGACATATTGGAGATACCAATGCTTCATTTCCAAAGCTTGATTCTAATATGTCTCCGCCTATGCTTGGCTTTTTATGCATGGCTTACAAACAAAGGAATTGCGCAAAAATTTAAATTAAAAGTGGTAATCATCGTGTGCAACCAAACAGAAAAGTAAGACTAAAATTAACTATATCCAAATTTATTTGGCTTCCTGATTTTAAAAAAATTACTCACATTTGCTTGCCTGGTTATTTTTACTTTTGTTTAAAAAAGTTACCTCATGATCGCGCAATGTAAATTTTCTGATGGCTGCTCTTTGTAGTGATAAAATGAGATGTAGCAAAATACTTTATCAATTATAGTAATTAAATTTGTTGCCTATTCAGGGCTTAAGAGTTCTATGAAAACTATGTTAAAATGTTTACCTTGAACATACTCGCGTTAAATATTGAAAAGTCTGAAATCTAGATAGACATCATCCTTCAACCCAGGCCTGGCTGTTTGCAATTCAAAACCTTAACTTGAACAGATCACCGTAAATTCTGTGAAGCAATTGATTACACATTTATTACTAAAAATAAAAGTCTAAGGTCGATTCAACCTTTGCGCACCATACATGTGTAGAGTTAGTACTTTAAATAGGTTTAATAAAAAACTATTAAACTTCTAAGTTGATATTTGGAGAAAAATTAAGTGATGGATAACTTTTACAAGCACATTTACGAAAGTGTGGGAAAAGTATCACATACCGACAACTCCAAAATGGTTGAAAAAAACAAAAATAAGCCAGAGTTATCTTCTCTACGCAAAAGTCCCCGTTTATTAGATAAAAAATTCATACATGTGTGTGAGGTGATGTCCCCAAAGTTAGTGTTAAATTCTCATGAGCTATAACTGAAAAATGGATAAGATGACGGCTCCAAAAATCAGTGCATTTGTAAATCCAACAAAAAATGTTTTAATATGTTATTTTTTAAAGCTCTTAATGATAGATGAAAATTGTCCTCAAAGTGATGGTAAAAATATCGCGTCCCCAATTGCATGCGTTTACAAGACCGTGTGTGTGTGTGTGTGGTGTGTGTGTGTGATATGTGTGGTGTGTGTGGTGTGGGTGGTGTGTGGTGTGTGTGTGTGTGGGGTTTTGGGCGGGATCTATCAGCTTATGTGACTTTTTAGTAGTTTGGTCTTTAGACTGCTCAGTCAGTAAGGAACTTTAGAACTGCATAGGCAAACCTTGCAAAACTCAGATCTTTCTACGGTTGCGTTTTACAATGCATTAACCAGTTGACACATGAAACCGCAACCTCCTGCCATATCAACTACCTTTTTGTTTTCTTTTCACCTGATGCAGCTCTGAAATACACTGACTGGCTTTTCTCAAGAAGGCTTTGCTTTATCACTTGCATGCTGGTTTTGATAATACTTATCAAAACTTTTAATGCAGCTAAACTCAGTTGTTACCTGTTCCAATTCGTAACCGCTAAGTTCATACATCTCATTTGAGATAGGAATTCAAACCCTTAGCAATCTATATTCTAGTAACTTGCAGGATAGAGTTAAATATCTGATACTAAAGTATCAGGCAGAGTTACAAAACCACTCAACCAATCTTATCACTCTTCTGCACAATTCTTCGTCATCAATTTGGCTGTGTCAATATTTCTTTCAGTTTGACCAGTACTTGACAGAAAAATAGGCAAGCTTGTCTGATGTATTCTATTTAACTTTTAATAAAACTGCCAAAACTCTCTACTGACAATTCGTGGACTACTATCAGACACTATAATAGGTCAGTTCAACCAAAATCTGCAAATATCTCTCAAGTGTCTGATGATCACGCTGTGGCTGGGGCTCTTTGTTAGAATTTTTACAACAGGTCACTTTGATAACTAATTGACCAGCAACAAGTAATTGTTTCCATCAGATGAAAAAGACCCACGTCCGTCATCTCAAAAGGTGCACTAGGAACAGGGAGCGGTATCTTGTAAGAGCTCAAATTTGAGACATGCATGGCAAGATCGACTGGATTACTTAGGATATCACTAATGTTGATTGATTTTCTGTCAGCACATTTATAATAAAGAGAAGAATTTTAGCATTTGGACTTGATTTGTTTTGCTTATTGAAAATAAAGAATTGAGTCCACTTCTCTATACTGGAGAAATACTAAAATCAGTTCAATTCTAATGGGTAGCTCCGAGTCTACAATACAAATCTCCATTAAGTAAAATCAATGATATACAGCCCACCAAGAATAGCCGACGGCTTTCATATGGGCGGGGTTTAATGATAGAGCTCTGTTGGGATGAACCCAAACACGGCACCCGAACAAACAAAAATGTTGAATAAAGCCCCTTGTAAATTTACAAATATTATGAACTATAGTGGTTATTTTACTTATCTGTTGAATTGATTTTGTTGTCAAATAAATATAGTATCCCAATATTGTCTCCCTTATGATCAGTCAGTTGCCATTTACAAGCATTCGCGATATTAGTAGTCACAATCGTAAAATAGCCCAAATTCGGTTTTGTATTTAGATTTTGAGTATGAAAACTACACTGCACAGCCACCCTGCCACAACCACAAACCACCCTGCTGTCCCATCTTATTGGCCAGGTAAACAATGTGACAACGATGAAAGATTCTGTCATTTTATATTAGGGGTGGCCAAATATTAATCAAAAACTAGGAAAAAAAGGCTGTTGTTTGGGTAATTTAGGGTAAATTATATTCAACTTTAAGCATATACTACGACCTTTACCAATTTTAAAATTAGTAAAAGTAGGTAATTTGAAATGTTTTATTTTGCATGGATCCATTATTTTGGTTAGGTATTACCCCTACATTGTAGAAATTCAAAGTTTGCTAATGAGAACCGCGGGGTCTACTGACTAAATGAGCGAGTGAAACGATAACAGCGAGTCGTGTTTTCCAAAACCTAACAAGGCAACGCGACCGCCCCACGAGAGTTGTGTTAACTCTGAAACCCAGGCCAGCACAATCCCAACAGAGCTCCATCATTAAACCTCACCCATATGAGAGCCGCTGGCTATCCTTGGGGGCTGTATATCATTGGTAAAATATGTTAACGCGCAAGCCTACAAACATGCAATGGTTGTACTGCAGTGTGCATAGACTCCTTATTTATTTTTTCACGTATTCTAGAGTTTTTTACTCTTTGATAATAGGTAGCAAGAGCAAACAACTTTTCCTTACTTTTGTTACACGTATGTTTTATTATCGGCTAACTGGGCTAACTAACTATCATCTAATTGGTTTTTTTGTTTTTCTGTGCATTTCCGTTATTGTATGTAAATCATGTTCTGTGCTAAGTAAAGTTTGTGGCAGAAACAAATTGATCCTTGTTCACTAAATTATGGCTCAAGCTATACACACACACACACACACATGCACACACACGCATGCACGCACACACACATGCGCACACGCACGCACACCAACTGTAGCTCAACAAAACATACCAGAAATTCGATTCAATTTAATGCTTTTTGAGATAACCCTTTAGGCTTAATCAAGCAAGCAAGTTAACTTGAGTGCCTATCTCCACTAATAATGACTCGGTTACACCAATAACAATTATATCTTCCATTGTATCTGTTCATGTCAAGCCTGTATTCTATTTCTGTAGATTGAAGTTTATTTTAATACAACTATACCATAGCAAGACCGTGAACCCAGTAATGCAACATTCTTGAATATAAATATTTATGAAATAAAAGTATGCCTTTAAATCTAGTATGAAATGAAAAACCGAAAGCTACAACAAATTGCATCGCAGAGTGCAGGCTATAATATTATTTCGTGTTACTTTTAAGCAATAGATAATATTTGGTAAAGGTATTTCTCAGCTTCTCAATGCATATTTATTTAACAAACTCTGACAAATTGGAAGTAAGCTGCATCATATTTATTGCACCCAAAAAGGGGCTTATGTCGCTCCGCCTAAAGGAGAATGCAAAATATAGGTGGTATTCGCACTGACCATATAAAGGTTCAACTTATTTTCGCAGAGTTATGAAGAACTACATATATTTAAAAAATGCACCACAACCATCTATTTGAATGCCATCTCTAATAAAGCGCTACTATAGGCAAAAGACTAGAAAATAGAGTGCCATGGTGTTCAAATGATGGTTTTACAGTAGTTCCCTACTAGTATGCAAAAGCTAAAACCAACTTTCTTTGTATAACTTAGTTTGTGTTGCTACCAGGTCTGTAGTAAGATTATATTAGTTAATATACATATTAAGTCTCTGTAATATTTTATCAATAAATACAACTGTTTAACTCAATCAGGTTCATAATGTATTTAACTCGGTTTAATTAAACAGAGTCACACAAAATATTTGAGGTGTTGACGTCGCTGGATGAAGTTATATTTGTTTGACTGTCGTTGCAAGCAGTCAAACAAATATACTGTCGTTGTTTACAAATGACAGTATATTTACAGTTTGAAAACTGTCGTTGTAAACTGCAAGCAGTTGGGAGAAAGTAGTTCTAATTTACAAAATACCAATTCCAATTGATCACCAGATCGGTTTGTTAAAATAATAAAAATGAATTATAAACAAGGCAGCTACATGTGACAGTCTAATGTTGTTTGTGGTAACTTGAATCTATTGCGTTCTTATTTACTTTAGTCATCACATTATCTTTCTTTTTAATTAAAATTTCCTGATGACTGTGTGCAGCAGCTTGTCTTAAGGCTTACACGAGACTATCACGATAGTAATAAATGTGCATGTTTAGAAGAATCAACTGTCTTTTGGAAAACCAGCTCCATGGAACAGAGAAGTTCTTGACATTGTTAATTGACGGGGTTTTTAATATATCTTATATTATGCAAGTTTTCTTTTCTGTGCAAGTATTGTTGTGCATTGATATTATTAAAGAAAGTCATATTTTAGGGGCAATAAATTTGCTCTATGTTTGCTTTATTTTTATCAATTGCACAGCAGCAAAAGTAGCAAACCCTTACAACACGTTATGGCAATCTTTCCGATTTGTCTATTGAAAAAAAACTTCACTGCAAAGTTAATGTTTTATGCACTATTCAGTATATAACAACCTGCAATATATAAACCTGCATGATACCACATCAAGTTCCTTCTGAAGATTACTAAGTTACTGTATGTTCAGCATTGTTCTTTTTTTGTATTAAAACAGCTTTGTCTGCTCCTGACTCACTTTCAAGTATTATAAAATAGTTGTTTTACATGTACGTATTATGATGAATATTGATATTTTGGGCATATTTGCTTTCAAAAACATATATTTGTATATTTGAAATTGTATATATTATAATTAAAATAACACAACAATAAATTTAATAAACTTTTCTGTTAAAGAAGGTAAGACTAAGTAAGAAAGCAGCAATAAAAAGTAAGTAGGAAGTAAGAGGTTCTAATCAGCTATTGTATAAAATAAGCATTTCTTGATTCAGTCAAGTAGAACACAGCTTTCAACTCAGCTAAATGAAATTGTACAGACATCTATAAGTTGTTTACCTTTTGTAATCCATTACTGGCTATGCAATATGGAACACGATGTCTCTGTCAATTTTCATTAATGACAACCTTATTATAACACCCCAAAGCCTTTTCTATCTTTCTGATAGTCTCATGAAACAGCCCTCTGTCACTTTTTTGTAATCGTTGAAATGATTCACGAATCCAGATACCATCAAAAGATCATTTGACCTTATTATCGCTGTCTCACAGCAGCATCAGAATCCTAGGATAAAAAGTAGGAGCAAAAAGCTGACTTGGTCTTTGTGCATCCTGTATAACTTCTCTGCCCGCCTCCAGATAAGGTTTTGTTGTTGGAGAGTCATCTGGTTTCAGAGTATAGAAACACCTGACAAGGTAACTCCAGTACCTTTCTTTGCCCTCTACAATAGTAGACTTGTTAATCATGTGTTAAGGGTACAGCGCTTCTTAAGCAGACATTACATTGTGAAATGAGATGCAGCAGCAATAGATAGAGCTGATCACGAAAATCTAATGTAAAATACTAACCTGCAATTTCTAGCTCTTAGAACTAATAGTACATAAGGAAAGTTAATTCACTAGTGATGCAGTCATCTACATTCAAATATAAATATTATTGCTACTTTGTACTGGTCACACACTGCCTACCATATGAAAACACCTTATCAGGTTGGTCAATTCTTTCTGCGTAGTTCTCTACTTCATCTTTGTGTCCTTCGTAGTATTGAATGGCCTATTTCCACATAAACACTTCAGCACAAAGGTTTGGTACACTCTCTACTAAGCTAGCTTTTGTTTCTTGCAACATTTGTCCATATGTTAAAGCTTTGTCCAGCGTCGCAACTCGCTCTTCGGTTTTGTTCAAGCCAAGGGAGTGTTGTAAAAACGCCTTTCCAACTTTCGCATACCGATTTGAATAAATTTTAGCATTGTTACCATTTTTCATAATTTCAATCATCTTATTGGCACATAGTAGAAAATCAATAGAACCAACAGATTCAACTACAAGTGCTTCCATTAAGCTTGAAAGTTCAAGTTTTTCCCAAACACTTTGGTAGCGCTGTAATTCAGCAAGGGAACTCCACACTTCCAGCTCATATATCTGCTCCCTTGAACCTTGAAGTATGTTGAGCCGATCAACAATAAGCTATCCAATTTTTTTTCTTACTTCTGGAGAGTTCCATCTTTTCGCTTTGCAGCTCAGCATTTTAGTATTGTTGTAGCGATGTGTGTAATCATAGGGTGGGACTACAGGAAGTGAGTCTTTGAATGTCTGCAGAGCATTTCTTTTTGACTCCTCAGACATTTTATGAGTGTGCCGCCAATAAGCCTGTTTTAGTTTAGCATCCTTTGCAGGCTTGTGTTCTTTGAGGAGTTGCTCAATCCTCTTTACAGCTTGTTGAGCCTTTTTTTGCTGAGGAGGTTGTTGAGCAAAAAAAAAGAGTCCTTTATTACACATTGCATGGATACTCTTTGGGTTTGTCTTTACAGCGAAATCAATGTAATTCTTTAAATCCGCTTCTCGTTCTTTCTTCAAAATAAGTTTTGCTGCAGCAAAGTTGACATCAGTGTACCACATCTCTTTATCCAGTGGCATTGTGCATAGCCACTCAAGTTCCTCGTCAGAAAAATCAGGGAATAGCGAGAATTTCCATGTTTTAAAAAACCTTTGTAAATCTTTTGGCTCTGCAACAGATGTTCTATTTCATTAACATTTTGAGCAGAGTGTGAGTGATCATAGCAGATTTATAATGAATATATTGATATATTAATAATTTTAACATTATTTTATAAAGTAATTTAGTAACATTAAAACTCAAGCAAGATAAACTCTGTTACAATAAACTGATGAAATGAAGAATTTTCTGTTAGATGGTTAAGATTAGGGAAGGATTTTCTTTTAAGACTATTGTTAGAACCAGCAATGGCTAGTACATTTAATTGTAGAACATGCGCATTGTAAACTACTACTGCAGGTATTGTAAAATGTTGACACCATTTTAAAGCAGCTGTAAAGATAAAAAAGAAAGATACCTTCTGGCAATATGGAAAGCATACTGTTTAGGAAAAACAAAATGAATGTAGTAAACAATTCCATCTAACCAAAAACCGTTTGACAACAACACAGTGTTTAAGGTGAATGTGAAAAAGCACCCCTATTTACACCACAAACATTGTAGAGCAATGAAAGTCACTAAAATTATTGGAATAACAGCAAGCCTAGTTTAGTCATCTTTAGACTAAAAAACAATGCTATACTATGCATATAAAATACATTATGTGTTGTTACCCACTGAATATTGTATAAAATAAAAACCAATAAAATCTAGCCACAGTTCAGCATATCTATTGAGATCTATTGTAATAATGTTGGTGCTGAGTAATTGCCTTTGTGTAAATAGCTAGACTTGATTGATTTGATCTAATGCACAAATCGATATTGTTGTTGCTAAGGAATGAGAAGATTTGTGTTTGTTGACCCAAAAATGGAGGTTAGATTGTATGACTATGTTAATAACAGTCTGTGGTGATATTTATGCATTTTTTTAAACAATTAGTAGTTGTTAGTAAACTCTGTTTTCGCTTAAACAAATATCCGAGTATAACAGTTCTGTGTCAAGGTTGGTACATGTGAGTTGTTGTAGCAGTTTATGAATACTTTGTATGATGAGACACTGAAGTCAATCAAGTTAATAAAACTAGCTCACTAATCACATATCTTGTCTATTTTAGTAGACATGTTTGGACCACTTTGTTTTATTCCCATAGTTAAAGCTAAGTTTTTACATTTGTAAAACATTTCAGTGTATTTCAAGACCTAGTAAAACCGCAAGTTATTTTTTTAATCTCCGCAAGAAAATACACTTTAATCTTACACATACTTTACATATCTACAGCTTAAAAGGCCTAGAATTATATGAGCTGTTGTATTCTCAGTCTTTAATTTAATCAGATTGGAGCTATTACTTTATCCGGTTAAACACACATATTTAACAGAATTTCAACTTACATGCTAAAATCAGGTCAAGATCCAGTTTTAAAATAAATTGTCAGAGACTATGAAAGTGTTTTAAAATAACTGCTAAAGTTCCCTCTATTTTCCTCAAGGCATAAATCTAAGAAAAAAAGAGTTAACATAAAGAAAAATTAGTTTGTTAACTCACTGATGGCCTTTTAAAACAGTTTTAGATCTCTCATTACTGATATATCAAAAGCACCAACCATGTTATTTTGCCGCCATTTTTTTATTATATCACCTGCTGAGATAGGAAGGAAGTCTACAAATAGGTTGAAACAAATCGCATTCAAGAATAACTGGGTTCTACTGAATGCAAGTTGTTTTATGGAATAAACAACTCATTGATCTGTTTGGTCAATATTATTGTAGTAGCATTAGTGGTAATATTTCTTTGTACAATGGTAGCATAGTAATGTGATACTTTTAATCAATTCAGCCCCTGCATAAACTAAAGCTCGGCCGTATGTCGGTATTATCGTTTTTTGCGGTACTTGCTTTTAAAACCGAGCGGTAAAAACGTCACAATGGAACCGCGCGGTGCGGTTCGGTCGTTCACGCACCGAGAATATCAAACAATTATGTGAACATTCATTTGGTATCGGTACGCACTCAGGTAGACCGAGCAACTGTTGTCACATGGTAAAAGTGGCGCCAAAATAGAGCAGATTGATTGGTAGATGGAGATGATGTTTCGTCGCAGGGGCCATCCTTTGCAGGAAGAAGAGTCGTCATGCTAGAATGTACGGCGAGAGTATCGCAGAAGGTAAATGCTTTCATTGTTTCTTATTATACTCGATGTTAGACCACGAGTGGTCACACTTAAGGTTTGTGTCGGTACTTGGTGCATTAGTTGGTATGGCTTGGAGACATTTGATTTTTTTATTCTGCTCTCTAAGGCTAAATCTATCGTATGCATGGGTGCGGATCATCATTTTTTATTATTTTTGATTCAATAAAGATTGATGCTAATCAGATGGACAGCCATGAACATTGATTTGCCAGTTAGTGCAGTTTTAGAGTCCGTACTATTTTTTTTTATAAATCTAAACGGAGAGGAAATACTAGCTAGGCAGCAGAATTAATATTAATGAGAATATTATTTATTCAAAACTCGAACTCAAAATTTTCGAGTTTGTTATGACTGTCAATGATAATTTCCAAACTATACACTTTTTCAGCTGCATTATCTTTTTAATTGTAATAATTAATTCTTTATCATTAGGAGTTTTGTTTCTAGTCTGCACATAACTAACCGCCTGAACTTAAATAAAATCTATCATTTTAATAATGTGCGTTAATTCTTTGAAGCTTTCAAGAACAAAATTTTATGATATAGACATGGTTCAAAGCTTTTAGAATGAAAATTACTGATATAGACATGGTTGCTTGCAAAATTTTACTCTTCGCTGTTCACTCTCCTCACGTTCGCGGACTGCTCTATATCTTATGTTTCTGTTTACTTTGTAGTTCGTACTCTAATTGATTTTTGTCATCATTGGTAGGTGAAGACATCGAGGATGCTGATTTGGGGTTTTTATCACCGACATCATCATCATTGAAATCTACCGAAGATGCAGATTTGGAAGTTTTAACACCGACATCATCGGAATCCGATGTTTGGCAATACTTTAATACACTACATTAGATGTAGAAACCATGCTGCTTACTTCTTCCATGTTAGTTATTAATAAGCACGCAATTTATTTGTAGATGTATGTAGGATTGCAGTAAACGCTGTCAAGTTGAATGTTGTTTTATATACGGTATGTGTACTGTAATTACATATATAAATAAAATAAATTGTCGTTCATTGCTGAAGAGCTGGGTTTATTCTCAACAAACATGGTACATGATTTTATGTGTGTCTATGATTTTGTATTCTATGCTCGCTTTCTACACGCTCGCCTAAAATAAAGAATACGCAATATCCCACTTTAAAGTTAAGAGTGGTGGAATGAACCAACAGATGGATTGTACAACCTAAATGCCATCCCTTGTACAAAGGGACCCTGTACTCATGTAGAGCTGGCTAGTGCTGCGTAGCAATGGTAGGTAGAACACAACTCCCAAAGATTCATGCGATTTTGTCTCATTTTGCGGTATTTGTTGGTGTGTAAACCAAACCGTATGTTTTGGGAGTTATTCTCTCAATGTCGGTATGCGGTACGGTATCGGCTTAAACAGGTGCAGTCTCGGTATACAGTTGGTGCCCAAAACCGCCCAGCCTTAGCATAAACTATCATCACATTTTGCCTCCTAACTAGTAATTGGATTAGTCAATATTGGGCCTTCCCCTAACCAAAGTTTCCCTGATAGAAACTTTCCCATCAGAGACAATAGAAACATGAGTGGAGACGCAAGACAAACCCAATACATGTTAAGCTCTTTTATTCACCCCGCAATGCAGAAGTAGCAGAATATACATTTCTGATAAAGTGACATAACAGAAGCTCATTATAAGCTTTTAATGGCTGAAAATTACGTCACAATGACTCTCACATTGGCGGTTGTTGATTATAGACACAAATGCTAGCCAAAGCACAGCGGCTATATTAAATATACATATATATACTTATGTATAATATATTTACGTATTTATACATGTATATGTATATATATGATGAAGTGTTTTATCTAAACTTATAGTCTGTTTTACTGATTTTACCATGCTCTGATTTTATCATTGAGCACTCTGCTTAGATTTTACACTTTTATTCATGTATATACTTGTATATATGAACGCATATAAATATAAAAAATATATACAGTCAAACATGGATAACTCGAACTTCAAGGGACCGAGCAAAAGTGTTCGAATTATCAGAGCATTCAAGTTATCAGAGCACTGTCACAAGTCCATATATTTACTTATTTATTAGTAGATACATGTACATATACAAACTATAATATAAATCAAAAGCACAAATGGCTTGTTTCAAATTAAATGCTTCTAATGTAAAGTTTAAAACGTTTTCATAAAAAAGTATAGAGATTTTTCTATCACTTGAGATTGGTTTGTTGTTTGAGGTGATGTTATTGCCAGGACGTTTTTTTTAGCTTGACATTGGCAAAACTTGATCGTTGTTGAAATGCTCAAAAGAAAAAACATCTTTTTCTTTTGAGCGTTTTACCCACGATCAATTTTGCCGTTTTTTCTTGAAGTTTATGCAGATTACCTTACTTTACCTGAGATTCGTTAAGAGAAACACTCCGAGGCAGTTCAATAAGAAGTTTTACGAGGTTTTACGGTACATTCTATATCACTCACGCTTTTTTAATAGATACTTATTGAATGTACACACGTATTCTGTGTTTAGGTCAAACGATGAATAGTTTTTTGTAGCTCAGACAACGAATACGTTTAATTACAAAAAATTTTAAGACGTTTTAAACATTCAACATTCCGACGTTGATTCAACACGGAATCAACGTCGGAAAACTATTCATCACGGGCTAGCCGGGTCACGCACTCAAGAATTTTTGCCACGCACATACAAAACAACATGCGATTTTTGTTTTGTATGTGCGTGGCGAAAATCCTTGCGCGCGTGACTCGGCTAGCCCGTGCTATTCATCGTATCGCAGTATAAATCAAAGTTCACCAAACTTTTAGAAAAGTCGTTGACAAAAATATTTTGCCGATGGTGGTAATAACGACGCTTATGAATTACGAAAAGATGAAGTTTACCTCTATGGCTTTGAATAAAGTGATTTTCTAAAGCGATAACAACCGTTTCGGTAGCCGTTGGGCAAAAAAACAGTTCGAATTAACAGTGTTGAGTTCAAGTTATCTATAGCAATTTATCATTACGTGGGAACGGACCAAAGGAAATGTTCGAATTAACCATGTGTTTGAGCTATCCGTGGGCGAGTTATCCATGTTTGACTGTATATTTTTACTTCATGCTAGCTATCTTTAGCTCACATAATTTCAAAAAAACAATAGGAGCTACAAGAAAGAGTAAAATTCATAGACATAACCTTAAACCTAAAATTGAAAAGTATGCACTCTACACTAAGCCAAACACCACCACTATCTATGTTCAAAAATATTCCAACCACCCACCTAACATCATCAAAAGCATACCAATAGCGAATAACACTAGACTTTCAAAAATTTCTTCATGTGCAAAAGCCTTCTAACAAGCTGCCCCATATATCAGGAAGCATTAGCAAAGAACAGATACCAATACAAGCTAGAATTATCCATATCAAGAGTCAACGAATAAAGGCAGTAAATAGACAAAGAGAAGGAAACACAAGTTGGTACAGCTCCCCTTACAGCAACACCATATACTCTAACATCGGGAATACTTTCTTCAAATTAATAAAAGAAGAATTTTCTACCAGTCACAAGCTATGTAAAATCTTTAAAAGAAATGTTATAAAATTAAGATATAGCTGTATGAACAACATAAAACAGGCTATCAACTCTCACAATCTGAAGCTACTTTCACTGATCAATCCAGAAACAACTAATATTGGCTGCAGTTGTGAAGGTAAGAACACTTGCCCATTGCCAGACAAATGGCTAGCAAAATTCGTAATATATTGGGAAACGCTAACAAACCACAATAACAGAAAACCTGTAGCCACAAATATAACCATCAAAAATCTATGTACATTCAATGACATATTTAAACGCCACTCTACTAAAATAAGCAGTTACAAATGGGACTATAAAAAATCAGCACCAACTATCACATTCCTTGGCAAAATTTATGACATGCCCAACCTTGCTCAAAGAACAGCTGAAAATGCGAGTTTTGTACAGCGGGTCCTCAGGATACAACGTTGCTCCGTTCTAAGTTTGGCATCAAATTTTGAAAAATTTGGCTGTAGGGTATAGAGACCATTGATATTATACAAAGCAAACATCCTCTGGTAAAAACTGTCAAAATTTTGTAAAAATGTGTATATATTGGAAATTTGTAACAAAGTAGTATGTTGACTTTAGTAACTATATAGTTACCTACAGTAACTGTATTGTATTTAGTGTAATTAGTGGTGATGATCTGCAAAGAAATGCTACATTATAATGTGTGTACCAAATGCAATACGTACGGTAAGGAGCTCTTACCTTCAATATGTATGTATAATATAAACTTTGAATACACTTCAGATAGATTTAGCTTACTAAACTCGCACTTGAAACAAAGTTTTAGCAGTAGGCCTATGTATTTTAACTATTTTACTGAATTTAAACTTTTTAACACTAAAATTTTATCACCGATCAGTTTCTGTCTTTGCTTCGCTATGAAATTTAGTGTGGTTAAAACATTTTTTAACCTCATTTGACAAAAAAAGCCGAGCGGTGCAGTTTTCAATAGCAGCCTCTTGCACATCTGATCATACAATTACCATTCTAAATGGCAGTCGAAAAGAAAAATGAAGTTTTATTTACTATACGTGCACATCTTTGGAGTAATGTGGTTTGAGCTGGTACATGTAGCGAGTAGAGCAGAGAGGAGGCAAACACATATCAATGATAAGTATGTTACTGTACACTTACAAACAAATTTAAAATGTAATGAATTGAAGTTCTTTTAGCTGGATAACATAAGTTTTCTATTCCTGTTGAAGGAATTGCCACTCCGATTTTTCTATCGGTTATAAAAAAATTTACCACTTTTGGGCCCTGAAAAGCAGAAATGGCCAAGACGACACAGCTTTTCGGCTGGTTCAGAGAGAGCTCAAAACAAACAAGCTAACTTCGTGCAATGTCAAAAATAGCCTATTTGATCACCTGTTGAGGATTATGCTTGTTGGTGCAGTGTAAATGCTGGTGCAATGCAGAAAATTGCTGGCTAGCTAACACTTATGTTACATACATACGATGAGTTATATTTATGTTTTAGAAAAAAAGGCTCACCTGCAAAAAGAACTACTAAACAAGAAAGTATAAGATAAAATCAAAATGAAGTGAATCAAACATGATTAAACATGAAAAAACATAAAATGAAATAAAAAAACATGGCACTCTAAGAGGTTAAATAATGATAATTATACATTATACATTCATTGTACGGTATGTATTGTTTTTATGTACCACACCATATCAGTAAATTAAACACTTGAAAATATACATCTTTTTAAAAAACTTAATCTAATAGCACTTTTTCATGTGTGCTTTGATCTTTAGTTTTTTGTTAGATTTACTGTTATCATCTCTGCTTTTCAACACTTCTTTCGAAAACAAATCTATCCAATAAAGTCTGTTCCTGACGACTACTCAGAATTTCTCTAAAGTAACTCAAGCACCTTTTATTGACATTATCTATAAGACGGTTTGTGAGAATCTTTTCTGGATGTTTAATTTCAATTAACCTAGTAAGGTTTGCATACCGACTTATAGCTTCTTTGACTTCTGCCGATGTTGGTTTTTTGTCTTTTCTACGTCCTCGCCACCACTAAAAGTTTACTCTTCTTGAACGCTGATCCCGTGCATTGCCTCCTACTCCTTCAAGTCGTCAGTTGTATGTTTTTCTCTGTGCTTGTTTCTCTTGCTTTAATAGATTTCATGTTTGTAATCATAAACGCAATTGTTGTTTAGTTGCAACCATATTCCTTGGCAATATTAACAATACGGGTGCCTTGTTCTTCTTTATTTGTTATATCCAACTTAGTTGTCATGAAAATCCTTTTTTCCTTCATTTTGTAATGTTTGTATTGGTCTCAGATTCCATATCTAACGGATTAAATGTGGATACTTGTAGTTATATGCATATGCTGAACAAAAGCTTATAGTACATGTGAGTATAATGGTAAAAATGAATATTCGCTCAAGCTTATACACGTTTCCACAAATTTCCCTATGTGGAACGCTGATCTGAGAGCAATCGGTCATTGTGTTTTTTCCAAACGTTACAACAATGTTTTTGGCAAACTCCATTTTGGCGTCTTTGTTATTTCGAGGTGCATAACAAGCACACCGACTGCTAAATCTGAACTCGAGCAAAGATTTTCTTGAATTCATATAGTGAAATAAAATTTGTATAGTGAGGTGGAAACCTCAGCATGTTCAACTTTGTGAGGTGAAAAAAATTGTATATCAGGGTAATCATTTCCAGAGGGTGCCCTGTACTTGGAAAAAATGTTTCATCATTTGCAGACCTGAGAAGACAACTTTAAACAAACGAAGTAAACTCATATGTACTTGCAGACATTCTAAGAAACATGTTTTACGGAATAGCATTACATATTCGATTAAATCTATTTAGCTCTTAAAAGCTTTTAATACCTGCCCTTTTGTTTTAGTTTTCTAGCCTATGCAGCATTTCATGTATAGTCTTCACTACACATCTTTTGTGTAATGGAAAACTTTTATTAAATTAATTTTATGCTTAGTAAAATTTTAGGAAACTTTTTATCAAATTTGTAGAAAGCTGTACTTTAGTGTCGAGCACTTTATTTCGATTTTTAGCCAACGTTTTATTATATATATAGTAGTTATGGAAAATAGTTGTACATTTTTTGCAGCTACTGCCATGTTTATGACCTCTCCTCGTTATCACCAGTAGCAACCTGATGATAGACAAGGCATGAAACTACCTGCTGCAAAGATAAGTACCACTATTTGCCTTAAATCTATAAATAATTTTTAAATATATGTATATATACATATATATACATGTTTATATATGTATACTAACATGTAATATAGGTACTAACATGTGTATGTTATATATAATATATACTATATATATACTACCTTTACTACCCGGTGTTGCCCGGGTAACAAAAAAGTTATTGGACAGCAAATTGATTTGTATTTAACATATAACAACATTTGCCATTTGAACTTTCAAACTATATATCATGAGAGAAGTATTTTGTTAGTTGAAATAAGTTAAGTGAGAAAATCAAAACAACTGTAAAGGTTTTGTCGAACAACTTTAACTTTCGAACTTCATATCATGAGGAAAAGGTTTTGTGCAGGACAACTAAATTAAAAACAAATAAAACAGCTGTAAATGTTTAAAAACATCTGTAATTTTAAAATTTCATATTTTGAAAGAAGTGTTTCGTAGAAATAAATTAGAAGAAAAAATAAAAATGTAAAGGGGTTTAAAGGTGAATGTGAGATAATTAGCAAGTAATCACTAAATATACCCTATTTCGGTATAATTACAATCGAAAATTACTTGGTGTACAGTTATATGATTTCAGTTCTTTTCAGTGTTGGCTGGCAAAAAATGGCATTTGGGCTAATATCGTAGGCTATAGACATACATGTACATAGAGTGGTATAGAAACCCATAGTCATTATCTAATGCAATCACTTTCTGGTAAAAATCATCATCATTAAAAACAGCACCGAAATACAATGTTAACCTTAATAACTAAAGGTACATACAATGACTCTAGTGCGTTTTGTGGTTATGGTCTGCACGATATAATACTACAATGTACTATGTGAATAGTTCCTACCATTGAGGCAGATGTGTAACATAAATGCTGAATTGAATTTAAATAAGTTTAATTTACTAAACACATACTTGAAGGAAGTTTCAGTATGTATTTTAGTAAACTTCAAACTTTTAAAATAAATTTTTTATCATTTACGTTAGCAATTCATGTTTATTATAATGGACACCAGATGTACCAGATAACTCGCCATGGCCAATTCAGTGACGTGTATCTTTTAATATCATATATAATCGGTACACTAATAGCCAAATCTTAAGTTTGATAATTATTGTTGAATAATTCTTGTTGATTTTGTGGGCCAAACAAGACTGCCATAACAAAAAATAAAACAAAATCATCGCTTTGCGTATACTCAAGTTCCAAAATATTTTTGAAAATACGCATGAACATAGATGCACACACATGCACACACATATACGCAAACATATACGCACACACACGCATGCACACAAGCGCACACACACGCACACATGCACACACGCACACACGCACATGCACGCACACACACACTCGCATGCACACACATACACACTCACATTACTCTTTTAATTATGTTATGTAAGTCCATAGCAAGCTCAAAGTTATAAAATTCAACTAATAAATTTTTTTGAAGTTTTTCGGTTGTTATACACTTGAAAATACTTGTTTACTAAGCAAGTGTTGAAATAAACAAGACTTACTTTATCCAAATAAAGAGAACATAAATTCTCTTACATGGAGTGGAAATCGTGATAGTCATTTTTAGACTGCAGACATAAAATTCCACATTTAGCTTTGTGGTAGTCCGCATAAGCAAAAACCAATTTTTTTTAATTTTTTGTCTGTATTACTTTATTAAGTCTGTAGTATTGTTACACGAGTTAATATAATTATAAAGTATCTATCAAATTTTGTCAACATAGGCCTATATAGATTTTTCAGAAATATGTTTGCATTAGTTAATATAAAATAAAAAATTATCATGTTTTATCAACAAATATAGATTTTTAACATGATTTCATTATGCATTTAACTCAGTTTAACCAAACTTTATCAAACAAAACATTTTAAGCGTTGAATGTGCTAGATAGATGTTATATTTAGATGTTTATTTTATGCGAGCAGTTTAGATAAAATAACTCTGATCTATGAAATAGCAATTCTAGTTGATCACAGTTCAGAGTTATCAAAGCTTGGTAAAACAGTAAACAGCTGAAATAATAAATATAAACAAGGCATTTATATGTGACAGCCTAATGCAGTTTGTGGTTAGTAGAATCTATTGCATGTTTATATACTTTAGCTATTGTGTTATCTTTCTTTTTATTTAGCAGTTCCTGATAACTGGTTGCTGCACTTTGTTTACATGTAATGTGCCAATTAAAAACGATTCTGTGTATATTTGCTAATCCAGACATCTGCAAAAGATTATTCAAAATCTTGAGAGCCTTCTCCAAGCAGCTTCAGTATCCTCGGGTAAAACATGCAGTCATAAAAATGGCTCGGTATCAGTTATTCATGAATAAATTTTTTGGCTTCTTTGAAATAAGGTTTATAAAAGCACCCGACAAGGTAATTTCAGTACCTTGCTTTGCCCTCTACAAGAGTATACTTGTTAATCATGTGTTTTGGTAGATTGCTTCTTAAGCAGAACTTATTATCAGATGAGATGCTGCAGGAGTACATAGGGTTACTTACCAAAACCATATGTAAAATACTAACCAGCCATTTTTTCTATTAAACACTCACAGTACATAAGAAGATTTACATATACCTTGTTAGTAGTGTAGTCAATTTCATTTTAATATAAATATTGCTGTGACTTACTACAAGTCGCAAGCTGCTCACTATAGGAAAACACCTTGTCAGGTCGATCCATTCTCTCGAAGTATCTTTCTACTTAATATTTGAGTCCTTGATAACATTGAATGGCCCATTTAAAGAATAATACCTTAGCACAAAGATTTGGTCTTCTCTCTATTTAGCTGCTTTTGTTTTTTTATGACTTTTTGCCATATTTTAAAGCTTTGTTTAGCTTTTTAACTTGATCTTTTTTCTTGTTCAAGCAAAGGGAGTGTTGTAAAAATACTTTTCCATTTTTTCCATATTAGTTGGAATAAATTTCAGCATTTTTACCACTCTCCATAGTTTTATTCATCATATCAGCACATAAAAGAAGATCAAGGGAGACAGCAGACTTAACTTCAAGTGCTCCTCGGGTTGCATCCAGGGACTTGGTTTTAAGGATACAAGCCATATAAGCTTGTAAATTTAGGACCCTCCAAAATATTTTGGTTGGGCTGTAATTCAATAAGGGAGCTCTACACTTCTAGCTAATATATCTGTTCCCTAAAATCTTGAAGTGTGGTGAACGGATCAATGATAAGCCGGTCTAGTTTTTTTTTTAAAGATTTTCATAGTTTTCTTTCACTGCTCAGCATCTTGATATAGTAGTAGTGTGGGTATTCATAAGGTGGATTACAGGAATTGAGGGTTTGAATGTATGCAGACTATTTTTTTCCACTCTTTAGACTTTTTATAATTGAGCAGCCAACAAGCCTGTTACAGCTGAGCACTTTTTGTCTCTTCATATTGAGGAGGTTGTTGCGCATGACAAAAGAGGCCTTTTTACATACTGCATGGATACATTTTTGAGTTTTCTGTAGAGCAAAATTGGTGCACATTTTCAATTCTGTTTCTTGTTCTTCCAATATTATAAATACTGCTGCAATAAAATTGGCATTAGTGTATCGCATATCTTTATCTAGTGGCATATGTACGGAGCTTCTCAACTTCAGTTTTAAAAGGAAGGCTCGAATTGGCTACTAATTGTTGCAGTCACTCGCCACACCTGCTCGCCATACCTGTCCGGTTGCCCAGTAGCTCGTGCCGGCCAGTAATTATGTTGTACGGGCTCCCTAGACCCTTCCCCATAGTGAGCTGAAGAATGGCTTCCTGTTCAGGCTGGGTTGGTTGGCAGATCTGCTAACTCCTCACTAACCGACTCTTCCATGGTCGACTCCCTTTTTTGAGTTACCATCAGCTATTATCCTTTGATTGGATTTGAGTAGCTGCTCTTCCTGCTTTCGAGTCAACTTTGACTGGCTTTCCTTTTCACCACTTATTGTTCTTTGCTGTAAGATTTCTTCTGCTTGCCTTTTGGCCAGCTCCAGCTCGGGCTGGTAGTCCCTCGCTTTTTTTTTTGCGCTGGTCTCTTTCATGTTTGGGCCGCGTCGCGGCTCGAGTGTAGCTGGTGCTTGGCCTAGTTTTTCCTCGCATGCATAGTAAGGCTTAAGCTGGTCCTCATTTAGGATGAAGGACTGGCCCTGTCTCTCGATTAAATAGGTATGGTTTGCCCAGGCCTTTATGATTTTAAAACGGCCCACATATTTGGCCTGTAATTTGGGGTTTTCTCCTCTTCGCCGGCGCTTGTTCAGAAACCACACCCACTCTCCTAGGGGTATAGTGGTGGCTCTTTCCGGTTAGCCTGTCTGACAGCCTGTTGGGCCTCCCTCAGTATCTCGTGAGCTGCTTCTAACTTTTGCTGTGTCTCCTGTACATACTGGTGGGAAAGCCGCTCCTTCAGCAGAGGCGGGCTGATTTCCAAAAGGTCAGGGAGGCGTAAGTCTGGGCTGAACATCAGCAGGTTTGCTGTTTTGCCTGTAACAGAGTGTTGCGTACCCCTGTAGGTCCTCTGGAGCAGCAGTCTGTCCTACTCTTCTTGTCCTCGTGTTAGCAAAAGCGCTCATAGCGAGTCTCCAAGTTGCCGGTTGTTTCTTTCCACAATCCCGTTAGCTTGAGGGTAGTATGGTGTGGTGCGCATTTTTTCCACTCGTCATAGCAGGCGCAGTTCTTCCATCAGTTGGATTTTGAACTGTGCTCTTTGGTCTACATTTATTTGCTCTGGCAAGCCCATGTAGCAAAACACTTGCTCGTCTAGGGTATTGACAACTACAGGAGCCATGGCATCCGGGAGGGCCAGTGTATCTTGCCACCGAGTGAAATGTTTTGTTAGCACCAGAATCCACTGGTTCCCTCTCGGTGTCTCCGGTATCAGTCTAACCAGATAACTCCCCTAGCTTTGTCAATATCATACACATATGCTCACACACGTGCACACACATTAGCGTACCATGTGTGTGCACACACACATAAACATATGGACACATGAACACTCACACGCACAAACGCACAAACATACATTCAGGCACAGGCATGCATGCACGCCAACATGCATGCACGCAAACTAGCCTATACACTAACAAACTAACACATTAACATGCTAATAAACCAATACACCAACAAACTAGCACATTAGCCCGCTAACACACTAACAAATAACTCAACACACTAACATACTAACAAACTAATACACTAACACATTAACACGCTAACAAACTAACCCATTAACAAACTAACAATGACACCATGATGAATGTGGGATTATTAAAAATTTATACAAAGGCAATTACGAGAAAAAAAAGAAATATGAATTGTTTAATCAGCTTACTTTTGATACTGTACATAACCTCATAAAAAGCATGACTTTTACCAGTAAGTCTAGCTTTAGTTACTTGCCTTCTTTAGCGTGGTGGGTTTTACCAGACTTGCCAGTTCACTCTGGTTCAAATACACACAAGTTTTTGTATTATCTCTGCTTTCCATCGTTCCCTTGTGCTGAGCAAATTAATAATGCTGCCTCCTAAAAGTTTAACTAGCTTAATTAATAAGAGGTGAACTTCAATACTTTCTGACTTGTAAATTTACAATCATCTGGTATGAGAATCTGAATGAAAGAGCTTTCACTCATTCCAAGGTTTTAGGAGTCATTGAATATAGTTTCTGCACGAATGAACAAACAAACTGTATATGCATCAAGTTGAAATAGTCATCGGTGAATCAGTGTGCACCTTTATCAAGCAAGTGAAAATTAAAGGTCTATCATCATGATTTATATCCTACTGATAAAAATATGTATGTTCACATATAAGAGTATCTGAATATGACCAAAAGTACTAATAAGCCCTGACTACTAGCAAGTTAACTAATTAGTTTAGTTATTCAAATATGTTATGTAAGTCCAGAGACAGCATCAAGTTATAAAATATAACTAGTCAGATTAACAAGGTTGGTCAATTGTTATTGATAAAAAATGTGAAAAGCAAGGTTACAGATAAAAAAGTTGCCTTTTTTTTAATAATGTGAACATAACTTCTGCAAAATAAAAAGTAAGTCTGGAAAAAAGTGCAGAACATAGGCATAGAGTTTTCAAATTGAAACATTTGTACTTGGTACTTTTTTGGTTTTGTACTAGTCTGCCACAGCAAAAAAATTCACTATCTTCTAAATAACCGAGCCATGTTTTTTCATTAATTCTGCCATAAGGTTACGTGTGTTCATATAAACATGAAGTCTTCATCATATATTTTGCAAAACATTAATTGTTACCCAAATCTGGTTTATTCTGTATTTAACCAAACCTAATCAAATGTTATCACACAAAATATTTTAACCCTAAAAGTTGCTCAACGCAAGTTGTATTTAAATGTTATATTTTATGCAAACAGTTAGAAATAAATAATGCCAATTTTTAAAATACCAATCCAAATTGATCACAGTTCAGACTGCTCAAGGTTTATTTGAATAACAAATATAGAATACAAACAAGGCAGCTGTAAGTAATAGTCTAGTATAGCCGGTAGTAAGTCAAATCTATTCCATGCTTATATACTTGTCATTACATTCCATGCTTATATACTTGTCATTACTTGTCAGTACACTTTGTTGTACTTGTCCATACTAGTCATTGTGTTATTTTGCTTTTTAATTAAAATTTCTAGATGACTGTGTGCCACACCTTGTTTTAAGGTTCACGCGAGACTATCACAATAGTAACAAGTATGCATGTTTAAAAGAATCAACTGCCTTCCATCAAAAGAGACAAGTTTTTTCGAAGCGGATTGACTTTGTACATTGTGAACTGGTATGGTTTTTAATATAATTTACATTATGCAAGTTTTTTTCTGTTCTATTGCCAAATAGCCAAATCGTTACAAAAAGTCAACCACTCAATCAACTCTTTTGATTGCAACCTTTTTGATCTGTATTTTAAAAAAGAACTCAATTGCTGAAATTATTATTATATATACCACACTGTACATAACAACATGAAATATATATACATGCGTGATACTACTATAGGTATTCTTTAAAAAATATCCATTTTATGTTTAGCATTGTTGTTCTCATAATGGAAACACGTGTTTCTGCTCTTGACTCATTGTCAAATATCGGACTAAAGTTGTTCTACATGTATTATGCTGAACATTGCTATTTTAAGCATACGTGCTTTTAAATAACATTTTTTTGTATATCTACATGTAAGTTTATTTACACCATAATTAATGATTAATTATAATTAATGATTATGAGTAAAAAAATCTTTACTAATCTTTTGCTGTTGGAGAAAAAGTTCTACTCAGCAATTAAATAAAATAAGCATTTCCTTATATATTCAAGGCATACATAACTTTTAGCTCGTATAGAATTGTATAGCCATCTACAAGTTTTTTAGCCTACATATTCCATATTTGGCCATACAATAGGAAACATAGTGTTTCGGGCGATTTTCCTTAATAATAGCCTTATAACAGGCCTTGGTTTTTCTCCTTTGCTCCATTAGTCTCGTAAAATGGCTTTTTGTCATTTTGTCTGGCTATTATTGTTTTGCTACAGTTGAAATGATTCATAAATCCAGACATTGTCAAATGCCCATTTCACATCTTCACTTTGGTTTCCCTGCTGCATCAGTATTTTTAAGTAACCTGGAACCTTGAAGTATGGCAAACTGATCAGCGGTAAGCTGTCCAGTTCGTTTTCTATTTTAAAAGATTTTCACTCCTTTCAATCACTTCTCAGCATCTTAATATAGTAGTTAGTAGTGTTTGTAGTCATAGGGTGGGACGCCAAGGAGTCATTCTTAAAATTTCTGCAGACCCTTTACTCTTGATTCTTCAGACCATTTGTGAGTGTGCGGCCAATGAGCCTGGTCTAGCTAAGCATCTTTTACAGGCTTGTTTTCTTTGCAGAGTTGCTTTATCGTCTTCAAAGCTTTTTTAGCCTCTCTAAGCTGCGGAAGTCGTTGTGCAAGACAATAGAGATTTTTCATACCTTTTGCATGAATATACTTTGGGTTTTTCTGTAGAGTTTTTCTGTTAGTTTGCATATAAGAGTATTGTAATATGACCAAAGTTACTAATAAGTCTTAAAAAGCTAACTAGTTAGTCTTTTAACTATGTTATGTAAGCCCATTAAGAGCACAAAGTTACAAAATATAATTATTAGGACAAGAAGTTTTCTGGTCTTTATTAAAAATGCATTTTTATCCAGTAAGTTTAAAAATAAAAAGGAGTTGCATTTCCCAAATAATGGGAACACAACTTCAGAAACATGAAAAGACAATCTGGAAAACAAAGTTCAGAACGCAGGCTTGGAGTTGGCAGATCGGTACATTTATACTTTGTACTTTTCAGGTTACGTACAAGTCTGCAAGGGCAAAAAATATCCCTATTTTCAGTCTAAACTAGTTTGTGTTGTTTGATTAGGCCTGTAGTAATGTCACAAGAGTTCATATAAGCATACATTTTTTATCATATTTTATGGAAAATATAAATTGTTAACCCAACATGGTTCATTGTGTATTTAACCAAGCTTAATTCAACAATATCACACAAAATATTTTAACCCTAAAAGTGCTCAGTGCATGTTATATTTAAATGTTATATTTTATGCAAACAGTTAAGATAAAATAACTCCTATTTATGAAGTACTTATCCTAAATGATCATGGTTCAGGCTGCTAAAAGCTTGTTTAATTAACAAATATAAAATATAACATAAGAGCTATATGTGACAGTTTAATGCAGTTGGTGGAAAGTTGAATTTCTTCTATGCTTTTCTACTTTAATCATTGCGTTACCTTGTTTTTAATTAAAATTTCCTGATAACTGGGTGCAGCACCTGGCTTTGAGGATTACACAAGACTAGCTAAATGATAAAAGAAAAGCATGTTTAAAGGAATAAACTTCCTCACATCTAAAAATACAATTATTTGAAGTGGAGAGACTTTTTTACATTGTGAACTGGTATTGCTTCTAATATCCTGTACATCATGCAAGTTTGTATCGTGCATAGCTATTATTGGTGAAATTATGAGTTTAAAATGATTAGAAAATTAAAGGTTTTAGAAGCTGTAAATTTGCTCTATGTTACAGTAGCTTTTCTTTTTTGTTTCTTTCACACCCAGAAGTTATTACAATATGCGATTGTAAGGTTTACAATCCGTTTATTGAAAAAGAACTCAACTGCTCAAGTTACTGTTAAATAGGCTGCTTGGTACATAATAGCATGCAATAGGCTATATATACATAGATGATATTAATATAGGTTTTCTTTGAACATTTCCAGGCTATGTTTAGCATTGATGTTTTTATATTAAAAACAGCTTTCTCTGCTCTTGACATGTTATTCGGTATCGGAAAACAGTTTTTCTACATGGATTATGCTGAATGTAGCTATTTTAAGCATATTCGCATTTAGTTAGCATTTATTTGTACTTCTAAATTTTTTATATCACGAGTAATGATAAGACAACACAAAAATCTATCAAGTTTGGTCTATTCAAAAAGAAGGTAATGAAGAAGTAAGAAGAAGTTCTAATCAGTTTATATCTACTCAAAAAAGGGTCTAATCAATAAACAAAAGAAAGATCTCCTAATTCATTTAAAGTCACACAGAACCTTCAGCTCAGTCAAATAGAATCACATAGACATTTGCTAGTTTTCTAGCCTCAGTAGTCCATTATGAGCCACTGGATATGAAACATGGTGGCGGAAGTGATTCTCATCAATGACAGCTTTATAGCATTTCTTGGCCTTCTCCTTCTCCCCAATAATCTCATAGAACAGTCCCTTATCACTCTCGTGTGACTGTTGATATGATTCAGGAATATAGATATCGTCAAAAGACCAATCTACATATTCATGTGTTTCACCAAGCAGCATCAGTACTCTAGGGTAAAACATGGGAGCAGAGGCACAACCCGGTTTTTGGGAAACGCATATAGCTTCTTTAGCCTCCTCGAGAAACGATTTAGCTGTAGTGGAGTTATCGGGTTCCAAAGTGTAAAAACACCAGACAAGATAACTCAAGTATTTTGCATCACCATCTACAACAGTATGTACTTAATCAGTTGTTTTGGGGTAAAAGGCTTTTTGGGCAAACGTTAAATTTCGAAATAAGAAAAGCAATGTTTAGAGCTGACCATCAGAATCTGATGTAAAATACAATACAGCACTTCCTAATGACTAAACACTATACTAATAGTATATACTGAAAATTTACTGATTACTGATGTAGTCAATTATATTTTAATATAAATATCGCTGATATTTTCTACTAGTCAAAATATTGCTTACCATATGGAAACACCTCTTCCGGTCGGTCCATTCTCTCTACGTAGCTCTCTACTTTCTCTTTGTGTTCTTCATAGTATTGAATAGCCCATTTCCACATGTAAACCTCAGCGCAAAGGTTTGGTCCTCTCTCTACTGGGCTGGCCTTAGCTTCTAGTGATTCCTTGCCATATTTTAGAGCTTTGTCTAGCATCTCAATTCGCTCTTGTTTCTTGTTCAGTCAATGGGAGTGTTGTAAAAATGCTTTTCCAACTTTCGCATAACGATTGGAATAAATTTTAGATTTGTTACCACTCTCCATAATTTCGATCATTTTATCAGCACAAAGAAGAAGATTAATAGAGTCAGCAGACTCAACTCCAAGTGCTTCCAACAAGCTTGTGAGTTCAAGTGCTCCCCAAACCTTTTGGTACCGCTGTAATTCAGAAAGGTAACTCCACACTTCCAGCTTATAAATCCACTCTTCAGAACCTTGAAGTATGGTGAGCTGGTCAACGATAAGCTGTCCAATCTGTTTTCTTTCTTCAAATTCTTTCCACTCCTTTCCTTCACTGCTCAGCATCTTGATATAATAGTAGTGGTATGTGTAGTCATAAGGTTGGTCTCCAGAAAGCAATTCTTTGAATGTCTGCATACCTTTGGTTCTCGAATCTGTAGACCTTTCATGAGTGTGCAGCCAATAAGCTTGTTCCAACTGCGCTTCTTTTGCAGGCTTGTCTTCTTTGAGGAGTTCCTCTATCTTCTTCGCTGCTTTTTTAGCCTCTTTTCTCTGAGGAGGTCGTTGCTCAAGACAATAGAGACCTTTGTTACACATCGCATGGATACTTGTTCGGTTTTTCTGTAGAGCAAAGTCAATGTATTTTTTCAAATCTGCTCCTTGTTCTTTCTTTAAAATGAAAATTGCTGCAGTGAAATTTGCATCCGTGTACCACATATCCTCATCTAGTGGCAGTGTGCGCAGTCTGCTAATTTTCTTTTTAGGGAAATCTGAGAACAGCGAGTATTTCCATGTTTCGAAAAACTTCTTTAAATCTTTTGGCTCTACAACACATGTTTCATTTTATTGAAACTGGAGCAAGATGTAGGTGAACGTAACAGCTTTATGATGAGCTTCTTAAATTATAAGTAAAGTTACCTCTATTTAATTAAGTGATTTTTTATTACTAAAACAAGAAACCGTCACCTCAATCACAGTAAAACAATTTGAACAAGCATTTCCAGGAACTGGAACAGTCCTTGAAACCAGCTAAGGGAACTGGCCAAGGAACTGAAAACGGCTAAGGGAACTGGCCAAAAAATTGAAACCAGCTCAGGGAATTGGCAAAGGAACTTGAACTGGCTAAGGAGCTAGAACTAGCAATAACCAGTATACGTAATCATGAAACAGGCGTAGTGAGCCATGTCATTACATTAACTGTTATTGTAAGATGTTGACATCATCGTAAATACAGCTGTGAAAATAATAAAGACAGATACCTTCTGGCAATATAACAATGCACATTGGTAGAGCAAAACCCAATGAACATAAGAAAGCGACTCCATCTGACCAACAAATTCTACAGATCAACATCGTTTAATAAGTGAACACACAAAAAAACACCCATTTGCATTGTAGACCAATCAAAAGCTTTAAACAATGTAGGAACAATATCAAGTTTATCTTACGCACTCTCAGACTAATAGGCCACACTGTGTTATGTATATAAATTATGAGTTATCATATACAGACTAGTATATATAATAAAGAACCAATAAGTTTAGCCAATCCTTAACATCTCTATTCAGATCTATTCTAATAATTCTGGTGCTTATAATTGTATTTGAGTTAATAATGAAGTTTTAACAAGATAAGCCAATGCATGAACAGCCATTGTTGTTGGTCAAGAATGAAAGGAGTTGTGTTAGTTGTCACAACAATGTAGGTTAAATTATATCGGTTTGTTAATAGTTGTCAACGGTCAAGTTTATGCATTTGTTGAAACCAATATACTAACATACAAAACTCTTGTTTTTGCCTAAATGAATAACTGGGTATTGGAGTTCTGTTCTAAGGTTGGTAAACGTGAATTGTTGTAAAAAGTCATGAATACTGAGTATGATGAGATGCCATTTTGACTTAATTTACAGAGCTCAGCTATCTAGCTACATTTCCATATATTTCGGTTTTAGTAAATGAGTCAGGTATGACCTGTTTCACACCAAAGTTAAAACTGATGTTACGCGTTCATTAAACATTATAATGTATAGTTCAATAATCAGTAACATTTTATCCTTACACATAGTTTACATTTCAATAGCTGGAGAGGTCTGGAATTATGATAACTATCCTGTTCTATGTTGATTTTCACTATAGCTAGAGTTGAGCAATTACAGAAATTAAAGATGCAAAATTAGCAGCATTTCAACTTACATCCTAGCAACTAGGTCAAAAGAAAGTTTTAAAACAAACTAACAGAGGCTATGATTTTTCTTCCAAATAACTGCAAAAGTCACCGCACTCATTCTATAAGACATATATCTGAAAGGATATGGTTGGTTAATAGAGAGAAAACATTTCTTTTTCAACTTATAGATGGCCTCCTGAAAACAGCGTTAGTGCACTCATTACAAATATATTGAGAGTACCAACCATTTTCTTTTGCTGCCATTTCCTTTTGTTACATCAACTTCTGAGGTAGCAAAATACTCAACGGTTGAAGCTAAGTGTTTTCAAGATAAAGCAGGCTCTACCGAATTGAATCTGTTTTATAACATAAAACCATTTCCCAAGTAGGTTGAATCCAAGTGCCTTTCAGATTATGAGCATTCTATTGAATGCAAGCTGTTTTATAACATAAAGAGTTCATCGATTCGTTTAATCAATGCAATTGCAATAGCATCTCCTCTAAGATTTCTTTGTACATCATTAGCATATGAATGGCCAACATTTGAGCACATCAGCCGTTGCTATAGACTAACAATACCTTGTATTAAATAATTAGTAATGTGATCAGTCAATATGAGGCCTTTCCCTAACAAAAAATATCCCTGATTGAAACTTCCCCAACAGCTGCAGTAGAAACATAAGTACAGTCACATAACAAGGAAAATACATCCAAAGCTTTTTTATTCTCTGTACAGCGCATGAATAGTTAAAGATGTGGTTGCGTCAAAAAATTCGATTTATTGAAATTAAGACCAATAAAAGGCTAAAACATCAGCTACATTTTGATGCCATTTTTGTCGTTGTAAACCAACCCTGTCCAGATATATATGCGTTTGAATGAGGCCCTCTTTTAAAAGCTCACGTTCCAGCGGGTGCTTCTTTTGTGACGTCACAAGCAATACATCTGAAAAGAAACCACGAGCGATAAATATGAAGTCGCTTCCTTAGCCAATCATCAGCGCGAAATGTTTATATAGGCCGTAATAAATGTTATCACTCGTAAAACGCGTTGTCTGTGATCTTAATTTTAGGGATTTACTTTATTATTAAATCGCATGGACATCAATATTTACTAAATTAACATCGTTACTTTAATGAACTACTCGATCGACACATTTTATTGGCGAACAACATAATTGTAAAAATTTCTGCAAAGGTGACTCCGAGTTTTCTTGGCATCAGGTAGTTAAAGTACTACGGAGGAAGATCGGAAAATAGAGGTAAAATTATCTTTTACTTTGAGTCTCCTATAAAGTTTCCTGCTGAGTTTACATTCAGATTATACTTCCCTGTTTGAGGCTAAAATGTGATTTCCTGTGCGTGCGAGATACGTATGTACAGTGAGTTCTTGACGGCTTCTTTTTAATCTTTAGCATCTACCAATACGATGGCTTAGATTTATGAATATACTAGAGGTAATATTTTAGTACTCATTAATACATGTACTAATTAATAAAATTATAACTTTTTCTTATCACTAATCATCGTTTTATATTTTTTTATCGGTTCACCTAGCTACATTTGCTTCAAATTTTCTGTGGCAGTTTTATCTAGTAAATTAGATTTATGATTTGACTTTAGATGTTCACTTTTCACTTGTAGAAAGTGAAAAAAATCGATTGATCAATGCAAATCTTTAACTTCCAGAACCAAAGCTTTGACTCCGTTGGCTTGGCGTACTTGTGCCTTTGTTAAACATTTATTCATTTTTAAAATTACACTCGCAATCTATCAAACTCCCAATTTGAAAACTTTCAGTAGATACGCTTTAGAATGACATATCTATGAATGACATACATTTATTGCATTTGTTTTAATGATTACAGGATGTTTATGTCGTCCCACCAGCCGAAGCAGCTTTGTCAGTGTGGAAACTGTCATAAAGGGGAAAGGGAGACTTGAATGTGTGCTGCATAAACATAATGTTTTGTTTGAGTTTGTTGCAGTAGATGAATTTGTTTTATTGTATCAGCTAAAACTATGTGAGTGGCCACAACTTGATGAATATTTTTAATAAAAGCTTTATACCGCAATGAAAATCCTTTTGCTTGTAAAAATTATATAATAAAATTGTATTGTTGAAGATAATGCAAAACATGATTTGCGGAATATTGTAGTGAATTGGATACGGTATATGGATGTCTGTAGAACTGGAGAATGTGAGTTCAAATCCAGTTTGCAGCAGACTTATCCTTAAAACTCTATCCCTATGTATATTCTTTTCAAAGACAGAGCTTGCTTATTTTACTTACGGTAGTAAGAAACTAGTTTTTGGTGTGGGCAATGATATACAGCCCCGCCCCAAGGATAGGCAACAGACATAATGTGGGCGGGCTTTTGGGAGGCTGTATATCGTTAGTGTGGGTAGCAGCAGAACTGCGCTGATACAAAGACCTTATTCTACATAGTTTGCTTGACAGAATTACCGTAGACCGTTAGAATTGGTAATCGGTACTCAAATGTTTACACAGCATTTAGAGAAAGCGAGTAAGACAATTTTTCAATTTTCGTTATCTGAGGCCTTTGAAACATTCATAATAATGTATCTGTAGCGAGGTTTAAAATTTTGTTCTAACCAATATGAGCAAATACAAAATAAAATATATGCCAATAGAGCCGTGTAGGACTAGACTTTTATCGCAAATAGCCGATGTGAATACGAGATATATTGACAGATAAATCATGCGTGACATCATTTTGGACAAGTCTGGGCATGTTTTTTTGGCATGAGCGTTTTCACCGGGATCAGATTTTTTCGATTTTAATCTTCAAATCTCTTGGCAATGAGATCGCCTAACACAATAAACAGCATATCAACTGATGGAGAAAAAAAATGCTTTCTTTTAAAATCAACTCGAATTTGACGCAACCACATCTTTAAGCATAAATTTTTGATAGAGTGACTAGACCAGAGCTTGTCATGAGTTTCCAATGATTGAAAATGACTTGCAATGACTGCTGGTTAGAGAATTAGACTAGGATGGAGACTATAAGCTGTATTGTGTCAATAGTAATTTGATTGGTCAATATGAGGCCTTTCCCTAACTAAAAATTATCTGTTAGAAACCTCTCCAACATAGGCCGTGGGAACACTAGTAAAGAGTCACATAACAAGCGCAATACATTCTAAGCTGTTTTATTATCCATCTAATGTATGTTTAGTTAAATATATATTTTCAACAAAGAGACACAATAGAAGCACAATAATAAGTCTTCTATTGCTAAAAATGAGCTTGCAATGACTCTCACAAAAGCCGTTGTTGATTATACTACACACAGCTACTATTTACAGCATACATCCATATTCAAACATGTTGCGCTCTTCCATTGTTAACATTAACCAATAATTTTATTGGTAATTTGATTAATCAATGCGAGGCATTTTTTAAACCAAAGTCTCCCTGATAAAAACTTCTCCAACAGAGACCGTGGGAACACTAGTAAAGAGTCACGTATCAAGCGCAATACATTCTAAGCTGTTTTATTCTCCATCTAACGCATGTTTAGTTAAATATATATTTCCAACCAAGAGACACAACAGGACCTCATAATAAGTTTTCAATGGCTGAAAATGGGCTCGCAGTGACTCTCACACAAGCATTTGTTGATTATACTACACACAGCTACTATTTACAGCATGCACACATTATCAAACATACTGCGCTCTTCCATTTCTCATATGCATGGTTAGTCTAAATGCTGGTTCACATTTTCTGTGAACCAACATTTAAAAAACAGTCATATCGCAGGTTCACATTTTGTGTGAGCCAGGTGAGTCAGGGTTGTCCTCTCAAAGATTATTTGTCAACTATGCGCACCATAAATTGATGGCATGGCTAAGGCAAGGCAGAAAGATCGAGAATGCATGTAGCGGTGAATAATTCCAAATAGTTCAACAAGAATCGACAGCAGCCTGTGCAATATGCACCACTCTAACGATGGCGATGACTTTTCGTGGATTGCTTGATCAATGTTCTATCATGGCAGTTGCTGCGGGAAAGTTACTGCATTGTTTTGGGACTGCATGGTATACACTCTGTTTCCATTATGTGGATGATGTGAACTTGGAATTATGTGCACATGGACATATTGTGCGACAAGTGTTTCAACAGGCAGTTTGTGGATCATCGCCAAAACCTTTTTTAATGTAAGAATTTTTTACGCCATAAGACAATAATTAGTAAAATATTTTTTTCATGCTTATTAGTACGGTAAATGTCTCAGCGAAACCAAATTAATGTATGCATGAAACATGTTTAAAATTGAATAAGTGGCACAACATTTTATTGCGCATCATTCTTAATAATCATTTCCATCATTGGCAATCATGAAACATTCCATAAAGAATTCTGTGTAACAAAACTTGCTTGATTTGTTGATTTTTACTTTGTGTATGACTTGTGGATTGATGTAAACTTACGGATCAACCACATCATGGTAACATAGTGATGACAACACTATGCTTTAAACTATTAACTGTCATAAAAGCAGTTAGCTTTTTGATAGTGTGAAAAATTTTATCACATCAATCAGACCAAGACAATCAGACCAAGTTAATCAGACCAACACAATCAGACCAACACAAACAGATCAACACAATCAGACCAACGCAATCAGATAAGCAATCAGACCAACACAATCGGATCAACACAGTCAGACCAACACAATCAGACCAACACAATTGAATCAACACAGTCAGAACAACACAATCAGACCAACACAGTCAGACCAACATAATCAGTCCAACACAATCAGATCAACACTATCAGATCAACACAATCAGACCAACACAATCAGACCAACACAATCATACAAGTGCAATCATACCAACACAAACAGACCAACACAATCAGACCACCAAAACTAGACCAACACAATCAGACCAACCCAATCAGACCAACACAATCAGTCCAACACAATCAGACCAACACAATCATACCAACGCAATCATACAAACACAATCAGACCAACACAATCAGACCAACACAATCAGACAAACACAATCATACCAATACAATCAGACCAACACAATCAGACCAACACAATCATACCAACATACTCAGACCAACACAATCAGATCAACACAATCAGATCAACACAATCAGATCAACACAATCAGACCAACTTAAACAACATAATCAGACCAACACAATCAGTCCAACACAATCAGACCAACACAATCAGACCAACACAATCAGACCAACACAATCAGATCAACACAGTCAGAACAACACAATCAGACCAACACAGTCAGACCAACATAATCAGTCCAACACAACCAAATCAACACAATCAGATCAACACAATCAGACCGACACAATCAGACCAACACAATCATACAAGCGCAATCCTACCAACACAAACAGACCAACACCATCAGACCAACACAATCATACCAACACAATTGAATCAACACAGTCAGAACAACACAATCAGACCAACACAATCAGACCAACACAAACAGATCAACACAATCAGACCAACGCAATCAGATAAGCAATCAGACCAACACAATCGGATCAACACAGTCAGACCAACACAATCAGACCAACACAATTGAATCAACACAGTCAGAACAACACAATCAGACCAACACAGTCAGACCAACATAATCAGTCCAACACAATCAGATCAACACTATCAGATCAACACAATCAGACCAACACAATCAGACCAACACAATCATACAAGTGCAATCATACCAACACAAACAGACCAACACAATCAGACCACCAAAACTAGACCAACACAATCAGACCAACCCAATCAGACCAACACAATCAGTCCAACACAATCAGACCAACACAATCATACCAACGCAATCATACAAACACAATCAGACCAACACAATCAGACCAACACAATCAGACAAACACAATCATACCAATACAATCAGACCAACACAATCAGACCAACACAATCATACCAACATACTCAGACCAACACAATCAGATCAACACAATCAGATCAACACAATCAGATCAACACAATCAGATCAACACAATCAGATCAACACAATCAGACCAACTTAAACAACATAATCAGACCAACACAATCAGTCCAACACAATCAGACCAACACAATCAGACCAACACAATCAGACCAACACAATCAGATCAACACAGTCAGAACAACACAATCAGACCAACACAGTCAGACCAACATAATCAGTCCAACACAACCAAATCAACACAATCAGATCAACACAATCAGACCGACACAATCAGACCAACACAATCATACAAGCGCAATCCTACCAACACAAACAGACCAACACCATCAGACCAACACAATCATACCAACATACTCAGACCAACACAATCAGATCAACACAATCAGATCAACACAATCAGACCAACTTAAACAACATACTCAGACCAACACAATCAGATCAACACAATCAGATCAACACAATCAGACCAACTTAAACAACATAATCAGACCAACACAATCAGACCAACGCAGTCAGACCAACATAATCAGTCCAACACAACCAAATCAACACAATCAGATCAACACAATCAGACCGGCACAATCAGACCAACACAATCATACAAGCGCAATCATACCAACACAATCAGACCGACACAATCAGACCAACACAATCATACAAGCGCAATCATACCAACACAAACAGACCAACACAATCAGACCAACACAATCATACCAACATACTCAGAACAACACAATCAGACCAACACAATCATACCAACATACTCAGACCAACACAATCGGATCAACACAGTCAGAACAACACAATCAGACCAACACAGTCAGACCAACATAATCAGTCCAACACAACCAAATCAACACAATCAGTTCAACACAATCAGACTGACACAATCAGACCAACACAATCATACAAGCGCAAACATACCAACACAAACAGACCAACACAATCAGACCAACACAATCATACCAACATACTCAGACCATCACCATCAGATCAACACAATCAGATCAACACAATCAGACCAACTTAAACAACACAATCAGACCAACACAATCAGACCAACACAATCAGACCAACACAATCAGACCAACACAATCAGACCAACACAATCAGACCAACACAATCGGATCAACACAGTCGGACCAACATAATCAGTCCAACACAACCAAATCAACACAATCAGATCAACACAATCAGACCGACACAATCAGACCAACACAATCATACAAGTGCAATCATACCAACACAAACAGACCAACACAATCAGACCAACACAATCATACAAGCGCAATCATACCAACACAAACAGACCAACACAATCAGACCAACACAATCATACCAACATACTCAGACCAACACAATCAGATCAACACAATCAGATCAACACAATCAGACCAACTTAAACAACATAATCAGACCAACACAATCAGACCAACGCAGTCAGAGCAACACAATCATACCAACACAATCAGACCAACACAATCAGACCAACACAATCATACAAGCGCAATCATACCAACACAAACAGACCAACACAGACCACACCAATGTATTGAAGGGTAAAAACCAACTATTACCACTGGCAACTAACGAGTATTATAACTTACATCAACCACCATTACTAACAACTAACCAGTACTATAACTTACATAACTACCATTACTAATAACTAACCTGTATCATTACGGACCCCAACTGCTATCTGTTAAAGTATGAATAGGATTGTATTGGCAAAATGTTCACTTGATTATTATTGTATTTGGAAACAAGCTAAGGGTGATGCTTTTTGATAATATCTCGGCTCTTGGGTTCAAATAGCTGAGATATTATAGAGCTTTGTGTATCATGGACTATGCCACATTTTATTGTTGGAAGAGGGTTGATAAAGAAGTCTTGCTTCATATCTACTATATGTGACTACTATAGACTACTGCTAATGTATGTCGTTTCATATGCTAAGTTCTAAAAGTTTATTAATGTAAAGTGAAGTTTATGTGTTGACAGTTTTGTATGGACTTTATGCAAAATATAGATTTAATATGGCACTTGCGGAATATTACTAGTTTTATTGAATGAGTCTGTAAAGCTGTTCTTATTTATGTTCTGTAAGTTTTCTTGTTGAGAGTAATTTACTTCTAATCAAATGATGTATGCATACATTGTAGAGTCCTGACTCTGGCACATGTGCAATCAATAATGTAGAGAATTCTTCTACTGATAGAGGTTAATAATTGTAAGTGTGTACAGTACTATGTTTTTTTATTTGAATTAATATGCAACACTGATTGTTTATTTGGATACTTGATGCTAATCTGTTTACTTCCGTAATATTGTACTTTTGATAATTTTTCTCTGTTAGTGTTATACAGATATATCTTTGTACAAAGTCTAATAATAACATCATACAATAATACAGGGCACAGTATTTTGGATTAATAAAACTAGTTGCCAAATACCTGCACTATTACCCTTGACCTTGATTCATACTTGAAAAGTGCTAATTAACACCCACCACCTACTGTCAACTTGGTGCGTTTGTCATGACTGAAGATAAAAGGCATGAGCTGACAATCCTTAAGAATGACCAAACCAGATGTAAGCAAAAGGTCAGCAGAACGGCGAGATTATTATAACAAAGCTATATGTATCCAAAGACATATATGTTGACGTATGTGTATATATGTTCCAACCATACGCAGAGAGAAAGTCAATGAAAGGTTTGAAGAACTACAACAAGCATATCATCACTTTGTAGAGATAAACGAGATGTACTCTGATTTAGCCTCAAGTAATGATAAGTTTAAAAGTTTTTTAACGATTAACAAATTATCCATTGCTGATTATACTAATCAGGTATAACAGGTTTATTTGTTAGCCAAGAAAGTGTTCACAAATACAAAAAAGATGTTTGGTTTTCTAATCTCAAGACATTCATGAGACGCTCAGTTTCATATGTGAAACAGCTTGAAGACATGTGCTGTGAACCTATTTAGGAAAGATTGCATGAACTTTTATGTAGGTTAAGTGACACTAAACAAGAAATTGAATTTTATTCTTTTAGTAGTGAAGAGAAAGCTTTACTTTTACCGGTTGATAATTGTTTTTTTATCTTTAGAAGCTAGTGTTATTGACTGTGAGTTCAAACATTGTGCTGGTCTTTCACTTTGTAGTTCTAAAGTGCAAACTATCAGAGAAGCTAATGCGTCGGTTTCTGAAACACCACAAAATCATTCTTTTGATCAAACTGATACTCCTTCTGCAAACAGCAAGGAGATCGGACGTAGTGCAGTCACTAAGTCAGCTTCAACTGCTGATCACAGAGAGTCTACTATACCACGTCATCAGAAGTTAACCACCCATAGTGACACAAATAACAAGTCTTGCCATAATAATATACAAACGGTATCAAGCTTGCCGGTTACTCGCAACATAGTTGATCGGTTGTCAGTCATCTCAATGTATGATACGTTGTTTGCTAACAAACCGTCATCTTGTTCAACCCAACATGTTAACATTGACTCTCGTCGTACGCGCCATGATTCCCAGGTCCTTGTGAATGAAATTCCCAGACGACGTTCCCTGTTCTCAAAATCCTCCCCTCCCATTTTTAATGGTGATAGAAATTCCTGGCCTGAATTTAGAAGTATTTGGATGAAGTATGCCAAAGATGAGTTTACGCATGACATAAATAGATCATATAATTTAAAGAATGCTATCAAAGGAATAGCATCTGACTATATCAAGGCGATACATGCTAATCAGACTAGAGTTTACCAGAAAATATGGGGAAAATTAGACGAGATTTACTTTGACCGAAGCATGTGTGTTCAGTCAGTGGAAAGAAACTTGGCCAAACTACGACTAGTCCCAGAAGACAATGTTGGAGGTCTAGTCAACTTTGTAAAATAAGTAGGGTATGTTTATAGTCAACTAGGAGAGGTGGGACAACTTCAATCCAGAACCTTGAGTCAAATTGATTCTTTGGTAGACTTATTTCTTTTTCATCTACGAAGAGAGTGGTCTACCATATATTGAAGTTTGCCAGAGAGTGCACATCCCTTCTTCCAATTCATGATGTTTTTAGAAAAGGAACGTAGCATTTCGCTAAGACTCGCTGAACCGGAAGCGAGTGGGACAACTGCAAAGACAAAAACATATCTTTTTGAGGTAGCCGAGGTAAAGGAAAAGGATAGACTACCAACAAGCTATGACATCCAAAGACGGACAAGACGCCTAGTACACAAGGAAGGGGTTACACATGGTACATGGGAGTGCAAGGAATTCGTACGCCTGCCCGCTGAGGCAAGGTATGAGCTAGTGAAAGAGAACCGAGCATGCTTTAAGTGTCTTAAAGGCATCACACATTGCAAAGCAGTGTAACTCAAAGTTTCCATGCAAGAGTTGTGGCAGCCAATAAAATCATCAGTTATTATGTCGGAAAAGTTCTACAAAGCCACTCAAAGAGAAAAAACCTGATGAGGTGTTTAACAAAGCTCACGTAATAGCAGCTAAATGCAGCACTTTGAAACCCAGAGGATTGGTCGTACTACCTATTCAGCAAGTTCGATTGAAAGGGTCTTCACTGCCGCCGGAATATTTTTTGATAGTGGCTCAAATTCTACCTTTATCATCCTCCAGGCAGCTAAGAAGTTGAAGGCTAAGAGACTTGATAAGGTTACAATTAACATTACCAAAGTAAACCAAGGAAGTTCAAAGGTTACCACATATAAGTATGAAGTTGTTCTTATAAATAAATTTAAAGAACATGTTCCTATTGAAACCTTTGGTATTGATGAAATCACTGGTCCCATTGCAGACGTGGATTCTGAAGTCGTCAATGCCTTGTTTTCAGAGCATTATATAGAGGATTCATCCAGATCAGAAGTGGTGGATATCCTCCTAGGAAATTATTATTTTGGAATGCACCCTAAAAATGAGATATCAAGATCAGGGCCAATTCTAAGCCTCATGCAAGGCTTGCTAGGGACTTGTGTTGTAGGACGTATGTCTAATGTAGGAAGTACCGTCAAGGCTTATGACAGCCCTAAGGCTCACCTCATAGTGTCTAACCATACGGTTTCTACGGATGTTTTCATGACCAGGCAATTAGCGCCAAAGCATGTCAATGATTTTATTGTAGGTGAGAATTTAGGCGTTTAGGTAAATCCCAAATGTGGGTCCTGCAAGTGTGGCAAATGTCCAGTTGCAGGGCACACATATTCCTTTCAAGATGAACAAGAGTTGAAAATGATACAGGACAACCTGGTGTATGATGCAAATGAACATCAGTAGAAAACAAAATATCTTTAGATTCTGTATCCAATAGAGCTACCAGATAATAAAGGCTCTGTGTTAGCTACTCTCTATAATACAGAAAGAGTGTTAGCTAAAGATCCTTATTTGGCTGCCATATATGAAAAACAAATACAAGACATAGTAGATAGTGATGTGGTTTATGGGTTTGCCGCTTAATTTCGGTGGAGACTGACAGACAGCACATACTGGTGCAGGCTATTCATGTATAAAAGCAGGATAGCACTGATCCGCAAATCGAGCACCCCTCAATTGGAACTAAATGGTGCAGTGTTAGCTAAGAGGAGCAGGGTTATAATAGAGAAGGGAGAAACTAGCAGAAAATTAGTTCCTGGTGATGTAGTAGCTATGACTGAGACTCACAGCTTGACACCAAGCTACAAGCTGGAACTGTAGAGCAAGTCTTCTCTAGCTGCGATGGAGTCGTAAAAAAGGTGTATGTAAAGTATGAAGGATTTAAACCATAACTGTCACATACAAGTTGTATCGTATTTTCTAGGTAAATCAGCCACGCTGATTCCGATTTTGTACTCAAAATAAAGATTGGTCCACTAACCTTCAAAGTCATTTAGCCTTTTTTAAACTGTTTCAATATCCGTTTCGAAAACAACACAATCAGCATTACAAGCTCCGCCCATAAATATGTGACGAAACCTAGCTTTTTCAGGAACGGAAGTTAGGAATGTTTAGTCCGATTTAAAATAATAGAGATGGGAGTCTTAAAACCCATTATTATCTAAATCCAGCCGGTAAAACAATCTGTCTTTTATGAGAGGTATATAAACTAATTAAAATTGCTTGCAGCTTGTTACATGATGTTTAAATAGGCTGAACGCTGAGAAAAATGAGCTCAAAAAGCGCGGTTTTTTCACAAGCCAGCGTTGTTATTGCGCTTTTTTAAATATGCAATGTTAAATAGCTTATCTACCTTTCAGAAAAAACTGAGATTATTTTTACGGCTGAATTTAGTTATTAATGGATTTGAAAACACTCATCTCGATTATTCTTAATCAGTTAAAACATCCCTACGAAACTTCTACTCCTAAAAAGCTAGATTACGTCACGTATTTGTGGGCGGAGCTTGTTGTGCCGATCGTTTTGTTTTTGAGACCGATATTAAAATGCTGTAAAAAAGCCTTCATTACTCTGAAAGTTAGTGAACTAATCTTTATTTTGAGTCCAAAATCGGAATCAGCGTGTCTGATTTACCTAGTGAATGCAATAAAAGTTGTACGTGACAGTTATGGTTTAAGGTGGGAGAAATGGTACATGAGTATAGAGGTAGTTGAGACGTGTGCATGACGAGAAGCGCAAAGAAGTTGGCCTCACTGGTACTGGCTGGTGTTGATTTGAGCCAAAATGACGATACATCCTTTTGCGCAAAAGTATACAAATTATAATCTTGTTATTTGCAAGTTTGTATCTAAAAGAAAGAAAAGGGAAGACCAGCATAGTGTTTGAATGTTCTTTGTGAGAATTTTGCCAACAGAGCACATTTCTCCGGTGTTAAAGTATGAATAAGATTATATTGGCAAAATGTTCACTTAATAACTATTGTATTTGGAAACAAGCTAAAGGTTATGCTTTTTGATAATATTGCGGCTGTTGGGTTCAAATAGCTGAGATATTATAGAGCTTTGTGTATGGAATGTGCCACATTTTATTGTTGGAAGAGGGTTGATAAAGAAGTCTTGTTTCATATCTGCTGTACGTGACTACTATAGACGACTGCTAATGTAAGTCGTTTCATATGCTAAGTTCTAAGAGTTTATTATTGTAAAGTGAAGTTTATGTGTTGACAGTTTTGTATAGACTTTATGCAAAACTTAAATTTAATATGCCACTTGTGGAATACTACTAATTTTATCAAATGAGTCTGTAAAGCTGTTCTTATTTATGTTCTGTAAGTTTTCTCGTTGAGAGTAATTTTCTTCTAATCAAATGATGTATGCATACATGTGTAGAGCCCTGATTCTGGCACGCATGCAATCAATAATGCAGATCATTATTTTACTGATAGAGGTTAATAATGTTAAGTGTGCACTATACTTTGCAGTATTATTTGAATTAATATGCAACATTGGTTTTGTATGTGGAACTTGGTGCTAATCTGTTTACTTCCGTAATATTGTACTTTTGATATTTTTTTCCTGTTAGTGTTATACAGATATATAATAACAATGATAATAATAATAACAATACTAACAATAATAACAATGATAACTAGAACTGGGTATAAAAAAGTAATTGCTGTCACCGAAACTATCCATCAAAAATTTGAATACAACGATTGTGATACTTTTCGATACTGGTTCCTTCGTTGCTGGTACAAATGTAAAAATGAGATATTGGAATTAAATGCATTGCTTAACCTTTAAAACACATTAAGGTACTTTGCCTCTGGCACTTGCCATATCAACAAAATTTTTTCTCAAAATATAACTTTGGCAGGCATTGTACTGAATGCATAGAAATAACAAAGATGTGGATAGGCTAATAGCCGAAGTCCCTCTCAAAACACCTGAAAGATATACTGTGCTCTCTCTCTTTTCTCTCTCTCTCTCTCAGTTTAGCATTCTTTGTCTTTTGTAAATGCTGGATACTGCATGAAAGGAAAATTAGTGATGAGTAAGTGAAGTTTTTGTGCACTTTAGCGCTTAATATAATATTTTTTATAACCTTGTACTAGTTATACTTAGATAGCCACATTTATTAACTTTTAATTATTAGCCAATGATCTTAAAACTTATAACGTCGTTAAAGAGAGAAGTAAGAAAATGATTTTATTGCATTAAAAACGTATTGCAATCATAATAATCACACACACTAAAGTTATTGTAGGTAATGATAGCTACTGCAGTTAGTATACTATAATTAATAATTTTTAATTATGAGTGGTACATATATAAAATATTTATGTTTTCTACCAGAGTGTGTTTGCATTAGGTAAATGCTACAGTTTTGTATATTGCTGTATATTACATTTTAACCTTACGATGACAACACTGGGACAAAATAATGTTGTATTTGGGGTTTACTAAATTATTTAATAATAAAAATTACATGCGTAGCTTGTAACTTGCAACCGCAATAAGGATAGATAAGATAATGAAGAATGATAAGAACCGCCTAGCCTAATGTTTAGATGCATCTTTTCTATAGACTTGCAATGAGAAGGTTTTAAGTTCAAATCCAGTGCAGTGCTGATTATTCACTCCCAAATTTTAAATGCTATGATTAGACATAGGGTGGACAGACCAACAAAAGAGAATCAAATACTGAAATTTATATACATTGTATATACATGTAGATTATTTTAGATTTTAAAATGTTTCTAAGCTATTGTTACAGAGATTGTGCAAGCAGGCTGTTTGTTATATTCCTTAGCAAAATTACTTTACTATATACACTTTGTGCTATTGCTAACAAAATGAAAAGATGCAAATAAAAGAATATTACTGGCAGTTACATACTTTTTAGAGTGTCGAAAGGTCTAAAGACCAATTTATGTTTAAACCTGTTAAAATGTAGTGAATTAACTAATGAGGTCAAAGTAGCCAAATTTGAAGGACATAATTGCTTCGAGTCATTCAAGAATTACTTGTGGGATTTGTGGATTTGTGAGATCAAATGCAATGGTTTCATAAAAGTGAGAAGTGATTCACTCCGAGTGAATTGGATATTTATATCTCATCATTATTGTCACAAGCCTTTAGTGAATGTCTTGAAATGAACATGTTTTTTAATTGTTCCGTCTAGCGCAAAAATCCAAATCGTGTTGAGTTGGTACAGGAAACTATTAATAACAAAAAATCAAGTGACAGGATTTATTGACCAAAAGAGATTGCAAAGAAACAGTTTCTTCAGATAATAAATCTTATTAAAAAGCAATGTCAGACTAATTTAGTTTTACAGTAAATAAAAACCTTCGATAAAAAGATCACTTAACTACATGTAAAAAAGAATTTGTTGAATCAAATCGACAATCAGTTTATAGAGGTTTTCGTCAAATCTCAGAAATTCAGCTTTGCAAATATTCAGGAATGTATAGAGCATTATATTATGCGCTCATTTAAAAACACCTGTATTGCAGGGCAGAAAATATACTTTTCTATAGAAGTTCCATTATCTTTGTATATATAAATCACAAAGTTTGTGTGTGTGTGTGTTTCAGTTTGTTCAGCAATAGATATTAAAAATTAGGAATGAAATATCCAATACATGCTGATTCAGATCTCGGAACCTTTTGTTCACCAGGCAAATACCTTACCAACTAAGCTAGGTGAGATCGATAGATTCATTTGGCAATATTAGTGGTTTCTTAAGTTAAAATATGAATAGCGTTACATTACAGCACAACGTCACTAAAGCTTGTTCTCACCATCTTATTAGTTAGTTTAAACTACTAGCTCACTCAAATTAGCTATTGCGAATGTGCCAGGCTAATGGCAAATAGCAGACAACTGCATTACCTATCAGTGTTTATAAGCTGATTTTAATACCCGCAATGCCAAATATTCCACTAATCAACAACTAAATGGAGTAGCATCGACCATCTTGCCCATTGATTATCAGATCATTAAACACGTATGAAAACAACATCAAGATTTAAACATAGTAAAAAACTGTGAACATGGTTTCACAAAGAAGTTTCCATGCCCAATAAAATCAGAGTGGAGTTTAAAAGACCAAAACTGGGTAACTATGAAAAAACAAAACATTAGCATCATCAATCTCATTCATTGAGAGAGAAAAGGTATTTAGTTAACATCGTAGTTGGCTCAACATATAAAAATGCCAAGCCGGTGCATAAATGCATTGAATGTCAACAACAAATGGCAATAGTGTAAACAGCATTCTTAGCAGGGACAATGCTAAGGAACACTTCACTTTAATTGCAAAAAAGCTGTCATCTAATAACAATAACAATAACCAAAGTAATGAATGCTATTCATAATATAGTAAAACTTATCATACTCAGGAGGCTGAGTTAAAGTTTGATGGTTCTTTCTTAAGTCAACTCTGTTATATTACTCCTGTTGATATTTTTTTATATTTGAAATCTATTCCTGGCTCAAAAGCCACTAGTTTTAATGGTAGTTCTGTCAAGATGTTTTACAAAGCTATCACTTTTACTGTTGAAACTCTAGCTGATATAATTAATATAATTCTACTTTGGTGTTTTTTGAACTCTTTGAAAAATAGCAAGAGTTATTCCAATTTACAAAAGAGGTAATGTTTGCAAATACAAGCCTATTTAAATTTTAGCTTGGTTGTCAAAAATTATTGCATTGCACATTATTAAACATCTCCAGTCGATTCTTAATAAACATAAACAACATTATCAGTTCATTATGATCAAGTTTTAAGTTTAATCCTTATGGTTCACATTCAGTTCATAAGATTGTCTCTTTTATTTCGAGTAAATTCTGTAATGTAAAGGTTTCAAGTTTGTTTCTAGATTTTAGTAAAAATTTCTACACTGTGAACCACATAACTTTGAGAAAGAAATTGGTGAGCTTCCACATAGCAGAATCGTGGTTTCAAATTATTTATTTTTTTCTTGAACTTATTCAACAGATGGTTTGCTTCAATGCTATCCAGTCTCTTTAACTTTCCACTGAAGTTGAACTTCCACAAGGAACTGTACTTTCTCCAATCGTATTTTTGATACATACCAATGATCTTTTTACAAGAAGAATGGTCTCTACAGCATACAGAGATGCTGATGACACAGTTTTTTATTTTGACTCACCAATAGATGGAAACAAAAATTGTATTGTTAAGTCACTTAACCTTTTATCAAAAGAGATAAGACGTACACATAGTATGTCTAGTAGTTTCAAGTCTTGTATATTTTTTTGTTTGCTGCTTTGATCCTACCATGTTACAGAGCATTACATTTTATTTTTTGCTGTTCAATGTGTAAAACATTTTTGTTGTGAGCATTTTTAAAATTGAAACTTTTTGTTGTTATTACTTCATAGTTATTGATCCGTTTGTGACAAGAATCCCAGGGATGATCAACGTTGAAATTGCTTTACACAGTTTTCACTCGGTCATATGTGTATGTATAATCCAAATACATAAAACTGTTTATTATTTGTTAAATTTAAAATTAAAAAAGCTGATGTTGTTCTACTCAGCACACACTTTTTTGTAATGAAATGTTTCATATTACCAGAAACTCTCCCGAGTTTCAGATTTTGTATGATGAGTAACATACTTGAATAATGTCATCGTAACAGTTAGTTAGAGCCTTTAAAGTCTAGCAGACATTTCTAAGTTAGAAACTTCTCATTATTATTGCGGCATATTTATGGTCTGTTTGTAATGACAATGATGATCAATGTTGAAATTGCTTATGAATATGCTGAAGGTAGGTGTCATTGTTTACTGATTGTATCAATGATACCAAAAAATATGATCAAGGTAGGTTTCATTTTTTACTGATGGTATCAATGATACCAAGGAATATGATGAAAGTATAGGTGTCATTATTTACTGATTGTATGGATGGCCCTAAAGTATATGATAAAGGTAAGTGTTCTTGTTTACTGATAGTATGAATGGTACCAAAAAATATGATTAAGGTAGGTGTCATTATTAACTGAGTGTATGGATGGTATTTAAAAATAAGTTGAATGCAGCTGTCAATCTAGGCTAAAAGTATTCTTTATGTTTTAAAGTTTTATGTCTCACATATTATTCCCAATACTTATCACCACACACATTCATTATTGTTCAATTTATAACTATTGTATTTTCATTTTTCCAAGAGACTTTCACTAACAAAATCTCAAACTCGCTTTTTTATAACAACTTTCACTCATTCTCCAGTCTCCCTTAATAAACTAGTGAAGCTGCTGAAGGTCAAAAGGGATAAGCCAAATGTTGATGCTCTGTGTAAGAAGGAGGAATTGTCTGCACTACTTAAATATAGTACTAAAATACTCTCAGATTATGAAAGGAGGACAAAAGAGCTGATCAAGAGGTTATACAGGACTAAAGATAAGCAGGTAAATATCAGAGTGTGCTAGAGATGAGCAGGTAAATATCAGAGTGTGCTAGAGATAAGCAGGTAAATATCAGAGTGTGCTAGAGATGAGCAGGTAAATATCAGAGTGTCCTAGAAATGAGCAGGTAAATATCAGCATGTGCCATGATAGAATGATCATAAAAGTTAGCTATTTAGTTAGTAATAAAATCTGAACTGGAAACCTTTCTTTTTTCAAAGCATTTGTCATTGCTCAATCAGCAACTGACCCAACAAGTTCGACAACTGCAGCAGGAAAACGGTCTGCCACAGGAGGCCTTCAAAAAAACCTGTCGAGCTCTGCGCTGGGGTTGTGTTGGCCAAAGACACATTCAATGGACTGGTCCTAGTGAAAAGTCTTAACACCAAAGGCAATTGCAAAGAGTCACAACATTAGTGCCAACTACTAGTTGCACTAATTGGTCCCTAACTAACCTCTAGCAGCCAAAATCAAGTTAGCTAAGGCTGTGTCAAGAGCCAGTTCCAAAAGCTGGCTCGACACGTCACTGGCTAAAGACGTCTTGCTAGAAGGAGCTTTACCTCAAAAATCCCAAGGAATGATGGAAAACCAGGAATGAGGAGGTCTGCATTCGCTACACTGGCCGAGACGACGATGAGGAAAACTCTGGCCATGGCTTTCTGAAACTACTACAAAGTTCTTGAGAAAGTGGAACTCGAGTAAGTAAAGGACAAGTCAGGCATGGCAACATGCTCTGAGCCAGATCAAACCAGACTGAGCCACAACAGACTGTACTGCCATGAGTGCGCTTGTGAATCAACTTGAAGGGCCCTGGCTGGTGTAATGTCGGAAACCTGTATTGACAACAGGCTTGAATTTTCTTACTCTTCCCATCTTTTTAGCTTCATAAGGCACTTCAAGAGCCTATTCCAGTAGTGTAGTCCCTCAATGCTAGCCTTAGAACCGACTCTGAGAACAACCAGTTGGCAGGTAGTTGAAACCCTGCCTAAAAAGTAGCAGGGCTGACCCAATATACCCTCGTTTGGTCAGACTTAGAGTTTTCATGCCCCAGAAACTTACCTTGGAAAGCAAGGGTAGTGCTTAGCAAGATAGCCCTAGCTTTGCACTACCTTGCGAAGCAAGGGTAATTCCCAACCAATCAGGGCGCAAGTGATGGACATGGCCTACTATACCAGTTATTTATTCTATGTGAAATTGAAAGGGAGACCTGTCTAGATCTCGATTGACACCGGATGCATTATGAATTTGCTGAGCAAGCAAGTATCTGACAAGCTCGCTCAAAGTGCAAGGGACTTGTTGGAAGAGGGTGACAGCTATGGTCTCATGACCAATAGAACTTGGCTTCTATTTCAACGAGATATGTAGAGCTGCCCATACGAGTCTGGGATGTTGAGACCAAGGAGAGTTCTGTGGTGATCCACATCAGCAAAGATTCCATTCTAGGAATGACAGTTTTGGAGGCTGACTTGTGCACTATGGACTTTCAGCATTTAGTAGCGTCTGTAGAAACACAAAGAGTCGCTCAACACGTCAGTTACACAACACGTCTGCACAAACAGTCGCTTATGGCTGTTATTCAGCAAAGTCAAAGTAGTGCGTTGATGGATTGCACCAGCCAGAAATAAGATTGTCGTTTCAAGCTGAGTGACCACCAGGAATTATTGGTGGTTAAAGTGATTGATGGCTGTGCGTTTGGGCTGACATTGGCTACCAGTTTGAGATCACCGGAGCCAAAGGGAATTATAGTCACATGGTGCCTCTACCTCGTGGACCAGCCTCTGACCTGTCGATACCAGGATCCATCGGTTACTTTTTGGTGTCAATGGTATGGCTCTTATCAGGTTCACAGCCACTTTCTGCCAGGAGAGTTTTGTATATACAAATGTAGCATCTGCTTGCCGGTTTTTGTGCCTCTGTGTTTCGCTGCTTGGCAACTCTCGCAACTCTTGATCATTCTCTCATAGTGGTGGTCAGTCCTGGTCTGTAGCAGATAGTTCCAGTTGGTCTACCTCAGTGTGAGCAAAGGTTTGAGTTTACCATATGGTTGATTTCCTTATGGCTGGTGAGCAGACCATACACCATTAGAGTTGGCCATAAGAAGATGTTCGAGCCTCCAGTACTATATTTGGTCGCAGCCTGAAAGATTTCCTGATTGTGTGCAGCTGCTGGAGTTCCTGTTCCCCCAGTCTGCTGTTCTTTGGTTGTTCATTTACTTGGTAGTTCTCCACTCTCCTGTATATGTCATCCGTGGCATAGGCTTGAAGATGTGAGCTGAGAGGTATAGGGACTGTGTGACTATGCTTCTTTTTTGCCCAGGCCTATAATTCAAGCTCATAGTCAGCAATGGGCACCTTGGGCAACCCTCTATTAACCTCAACAGGCTGTAGTTCTTTGCAGTGGCTCAACATAGAATGGCTGTTGTGGTCCAGGCTAGCACCACCTGCTCGGCTCGGTTTTGACTCGGCACAGCTCTGGCTTGGTTTGACTTTGGGCTTGGCTTGGCTTGGCTAAATGTAAGGGGACGCCATTCACCACACACTCTCCTCCATTGGCAACTAAGGTATCCAATTTGTGTCTTGAGGGAGCACCATTTGGACGAGGACCTCGTTTTGGCACGATTCATAGCGGAGGCGCTCCACCTCCTCCAGTAATAGCTGGCGCTTCCGGCCCTCCAAGTGTCCTTGCTATAAGACCGCCTGCATAGTGTCGGCAGCTCTTGTCCACTCCTGGGTGTCTTGTGCCAATAACCGGGCCTGGCTGTACCGCGTCTGCAGGAAGGTTTGGCTATCTGGAGTCCGTCCCACTATCTCGGCCATAGTGCTTGACTCGGCGGGATCCAAAGCCGTCTGGCTCCTCCTGGCCAAGGCCGGGCGGACCCTGGCTGGGGGGCACAGCTGAGTCCTGGATTTCTAGACTCCTCTTTGCAGGCTACGGTGCCTCCTTCCTCTATTAGGCAGGCAGCCATAGTAGGAGTGGAGGCAGCTATCGTCAGAGATCCTCGCCTGTTCTCCTGACAGAACTGCTCCCAGGAGTCCTAGTCGACCAGATACATCACTGGCTCTACTCCTCCCTGTTGGTTAGTAGCGTGGTGTAATAGCATTTGGTCTCTAGACACATGCTGCAAGTCACAGGGGCACACAAACACGACGCAGTGTTGTAGGACGTTGTGTTGCCGGGTGCTAGTTGTAAACTGGATGATCGGGCAACTCCCGTCCTTCACCTGTTCCTCTGCTCGTGAGACCGTCCGGGAAGACAGGTATTTGATAACCCTTACTATTGTTTTCTCTTGCGGCCTGGTTTCCTCTGGTTTTGGCTCTCTTACGGGCGTGCTTTCTCTAACGGCAATAGCCGGCGGAGAAGAGGACAACTCCGGTGAGGAGAGGCTGACTCGTCTCCTCTTAGTGCGCACAGCAGCCACCCGGCACTCCTCTTCCACCTCTTCTGGCTTGGCCTCGTTGAGCAGTTCCTCCACTCTCTCCTTGGTTAGGGTTGCATCTAACAATGCCTCTGCTCCTTCTTCAGTAGTTTCTAATACGACAGAATCGGGTTGTCATGTCATATCTAGCCCCGTGTCATCCCCATTGTAGGCCACCACGTTTGCCGGTGTTGGCCTCTCTATTCCTTCTCCAACTTCTTTCAAGCTAATTGTGACCGAACTCAGTAAGTCCTGCAGTGAGGTGTTGCCTTCGCTATCCATTTTTTCCAGTGCTCTGATGTCGTTTAGAGAAAATGAGTGCTTTAAAAAGGAAAGCCTTGCTTGCGTCCGTGAGAACCATTTTACAACTTTCCCGCGCAACCTTCGGACTGTTTTTCGGCAATTTTATGTAATTGCCGGAAAAAACCATACACCATTGGCATACACCATCTCCATACCGTTCTGGCTTCCCAGTTGTCCGGGCTTGCCTCGGATTGTGCTGGACCTGAGTTGATTGGATTGCAGGGTTGATGGGAACTGGTGTTGCGGTCTCTTCGGTCTCCACCGAGTTTGCGTCAGGTTATCCCGGAACTTTTTCCTGTGTAACATTGAATTCCTCGGAACTCAGAGTGCGTCTTTGGCCTTCTCCTTCCTCCGGTTCGGTTGGACTTTCTCTCAGAGTTATCTCCTGCCCTTGTTTTTCTGCAGCCTCTAGTAGCAACTTTTTCCAGCTGGTGGGGTGGCATTATAGGTACAGGGTCTATTTTGACCTCCTCTTGCCTTCTCTGCGACCTGCTGGGTCGAGCTTCTTTCATGTTAGGACCCCTCATTGGCTTTAGGGTGGCCAGGGCTTGCCCCAACCTTTCTGGGCAAGCATGATAAGGTTTCAGCCTTCCTTCGCTTTCAGTAGAAGATTGGCCCTGTCGTTCCACCAGATATGTGTAGTTCCCCTAAGCCTTCAGGACCTGGTATAGTCCCACGAACTTTGCTTGCAGCTTGGGATTTTCTCCCCAGTTCCAGCGTTTATTCATGAGCCATATCCAGTCGCCTGGGGCATACAGCGGTGGCTCCTCCCGGTCCTCCTGTCTCACCTCCATCTGTATTTGTCGTAGTGCCTCGTGCATTTTCTGCAGCCTGCGCTGCACCTTAGGGGCGTGCTCATGTGCAGGAAAGAACTCGGTCGGTGGTGGGTGGCTTTCCAGCTGGTCAGACAACTTCAGCTCCCGTCCCAACATCAACATGTTGGCTGTCTGTCCGGTTGCGGAGTGGGGGTGCCTCGGTATTCCCTCATCAGCTAGTGAAGCAGCAGGTCCCATTCGTCCTGTTTCTGGGCTAAGAGTAGTGCCCTCAAAGAATCTCTGAGTCTCAGATTGTTCCGCTCAACGATTCCGTTGGCCTGTGGGTGATAAGGAGTCGTATGGGTTTTCCCAAGTTTCAGAGTTGGCACAGTTCGGCCATCAATTGGCTCTCAAACTGCGCCCCTGGTCCGTGTGAATCTGCTTGGATAACCCTAAGTAGCAAGAGACCCGCTCATCCATTGCGTTTGCGACCACCAGGGCCGTGGTGTCAGGTAGTGCCAGGGCGCCCTGCCATCAGGTGAAGTGGTCGGTAAGGATTAGCACCCATTTTTCCCCCTAGGCGTGACCGGAAATAGCCCCACCAGGTCCACAGTGACTTTCTGCCTGGGTCATCTGGCGTAAAGCCTTTTTTCCCTCTGGCCACCTTTGTCCCTCCATGCTTTGCCGCCTGGCATGCCTCACAACTTTTGATGAGCCGTCTGACTATGGCCATCGGTCAGGTCCAGTACTAAGTCGGCTGGAGACGGCTTATCGTTCTTCCTACCCAAGAGTGAGCCAGGGCGTGCATTTGTCACACCGTGGTGTCCCCCATGCCACGCGTGCTCTCAGCACGCCGTCCTGTCGTATGCGCAGAGAGCCTCGCATGTGATTTAGGATATCCAGCTCTCCGCTCCTGACTTCCAGGTGTTCCTCTGGCACCTCTTCTCCTGTAGCGATGGCACGATACATGATGATCACTGGTCCTTGTCCGGTGGCCTGTGTCCTTGCCAGCTTGCCCTTTGGTACTGTTATCTCTGGTGTGGCCGGTAGCCCCTCGGGGAATCTCCGGGACCCAGGTTCAATCCCGCCACTGTTGGGGCGGGAGTCCCGTGCGAGTTGCCGGCCGGCCCCCCAGGGTATGCGACGTTGCCTAGGCTCGATTTCACCCTGTCGAGAGCGGGAGTCCCATCCAGGCAACTGGTCGGTACCCACGCGGCTAACAGCCCTTGTTCCCTTGCCAACTCCTTCCGTGAGAAGCCCCCGTCCCTCTGCTTAATGCTCGGGCATTGCTGGCATTCCTCGCAGGTTTGCCTGCTCAACCCATCTGTGTTCCCTGCTCAACCCATCTGCGTGGCGAGTCCCTGACCGATGCTTCTGGACGTAGCAGAACTCAGCCAGGATCTTTAGCCACCGGGCTACCTGGTTCGAGGGTTCCCTCCTTCTGCATAGCCACCAAAGTGACGCGTGGTCCGTCTGTAGGAGGAACTCCTGACCATACAAATATGGCTGAAAGTGCTTAACTGTCTTTACTACCGCAAGCAGCTCCCGTCGAGTGACGCAGTAATTGCGTTCCAAGGGGCTGAGGGTTTTGCTGTAGTAGGCAATGACCCTCTCGCAGCCCTCCTATACTTGGAACAGTATGGCCCCCACTCCACATCTATTGGCGTTTGTGTCCAAGATGTACTGCCTCCGGGGATCCGGGTAGCCCAAGATTGGGGTGGTGCTGATACTATCATTCAGTGCGTTGAAGGCGATCTGTTTCCCTTTCATCCATTTCCAGAGCTTTCCTTTTGCAGTCAGTCAGTGCAAGGGATGCGCTATAGTGGCAAACTCCGGGATATATTGTCGATAGAAGCCGACTGTCCCGAGAAATCCTTGAAGTTCTTTCATTCCGCACGGGCTCGGCCATTTCGTGACTGCCTTCACCTTGTCGGGATCTGTAAAGACTCTGTCCTGGCTTGCTATGTGGCTCAAGTAGCAGACCTTGGGTTGCAATAGTTTGCACTTGGACGGCTTTAACTTCAGTCCGGCCTTGTGGAGTCCCTGAAAGACCTCCTCCAGCCGATGCAAATGCGTATCGAAGTCTGGGATAATGACTATAATATCATCCAGTTATAGTAGCAGTTTTTTTCCAGTATAGGCTGTGTAAAACACGTTCCATGAGTCTTTGGAAGGTGGCGGGGGCGGACGTCAGTCCGAAAGGCAACACCTCTATTTCTATAATTCGGACCGTGTCGAAAAGGCCAACTTTTCCTGCGCCTCTGCATCCGAGGGTACCTGCCATTACTCGCTCACTTGGTCGAGTGTGCTGAAATAGCGGCTGCCGGACAGGGCATCCAGGCTGTCATCGATCCTGGGTAGAAGGTAGGCGTCCGGCTCGGTGATGGCGTTTAGACACCGGTAGTTGATACAGAAGCGCCACTTCCCACCCTTCTTCCGAACCAACACCACGGATGAGCTCTCGTCCAGTCCCAGAGTATGCAAAAACACCTGACAAGGTTATTACAGTGCCTTGCTTTGCCCTCTGCAAGAGTATACTTGTTAATCATGTTTTGAGTAGATTGCTTCTTAAGCAGAAATTACTTATGAGATGATTCGCAGCTGGAGTATATAGAGCTGATCACCAAAAACCAAATGTAAAATACTATCCAGCCATTTTAGTATTAAACATTTATATTACATAGGGAGATTTACATGAAGCTGATGAGTAGTGTAGTCAGTGACATGTCAATATAAATATTGCTCCAATCTTCCACAAGTCACAAACTGTTTACTACAAAAAACACATTTTCAGGTCGATCTATTCTCTCTACATAGCTTTCTACTTAATTTTTGTGCTTTTGATAATACTGACAGGTCCATTTACACATTACTACCTCAGCAAAAAAATTTGGTCCTATTCTTCATTCAGCTGTCTATATTTTTGTTTATGACTTTTAGCCATATATTTAAGCTTTGTTTAGTGTTTTAACTTGATCTTCTTTCGTGTTCAAGCAAAGGGAGTGTTGTAAAAATGCTTTTTCATTTTTTGTGTAATAGTTGAAATAACCTTTAGCATTGTCACCAATATCCGTAATTTCATTAATTGTATCAGAACATAGAAGATCATCAATAAAGACAGCAGATTCAAATCCAAGTGTTTCTTGAATTGCATGCAAGGACTTGGTTTTAAGGTTAAAAGCAACATAAGCTTGTAAGTTTAGGACCTTCGTAAACCTATGGGTAGCACTATAATAACTCAGCAAGGGAACTCCACACTTTTAGCTCATATATCTGCTCCCTAGAACCTTGAAGTATAGTGAGCTGATCAACCATAAGCTGTCCAATTCTCTTTCTCTCTCTCAAGTTCTTCCACTTTTTTCCTTTGCTGATCAGCACCTTGACATAGTAGTAGTGTGAGTAGTCATAGGGTGGGACTACAGGTAGTGACTCTTTGAATATCTGCAGACCACTTGTTCTCCACTAGACATTTTATGGGTGTGCAGCCAATAAGCTTGTTCCTACTGAGCATACTTTGCCTCTTCATGCTGAGGAGGTTGTTGTGCATAATAAAAGAAACATGGTTCACATACTGTGTAGATACTCTTTTGATTTTTCTGTACAGTAAGATTGATGTGTATTTTAAATTTCTTCTTGTTATTTTGATGGGATAGTACTGTTGCAGTAAAGCTGGCATTAGTGTACCACATATCTTAATCTAGGGGCATCTGTACGAAACTTTTCAATTTCAGTTTTAGGGTAATTAGGAAACAGTGAATTTTTTCCATATTTTGAAAAACTACTTTAAATCTTTTAGTTCTGCAACAGGTATTTTTTATTTTATTGACTACTTGAGCTGAGTGTGAACATAACAGCTGTATAATGACCATTTTACAAATATGTATTCAGCTATATTTAATTACGTAAGTTAGTAATGGCTAGGTGGCTAGAGCCGCCAGTGGCTAGTATATCTAATTGTGACACAGGTTTGGTAAGCAATATTAATACAGCTATTGTGAAATTATAACACCAATGTAAACACAGCTGTAAAAATAATAAAGAATGTTAGTTTTTGACATTATTGAAATGTGTATCGCTATAGAAGAAAATTCATTGATTGTAGTAAGGCAACTTCATCTAATCAATTACCTTTATTTATAGAACAGCCTATTTATACCTTGAACAAGTGTAGATCAACACTTTTTAATCAATGAACATAGTAAGCCAACACCCTTTATTAGATGAGCACAAAGTAACAACTCTTTCTAATGAACAAACCTTGTAGAAAAACAAAAGGGTTTAAAGGTTATAGTAACAATGACCAGCATTATTTAGACATTTCTAAACTAGCAGCCAGTCATGTGTCATGTACACAAAGTAAATGTTATGATATACAAATTTGTGAATACAATAAAGCCTTAAAAAATCTAGTTATTTTTTAAAATATCAATGTAGATCTTTTTTGATAATCTTGGTACTAATTTGGACATATTTAAACTAGCAGCCAATCATTTTTTATGTATATAAATTAAATATTATGATATACCGATTAGTAAATATAATCAAGACCTCAAAAATGTAGCTACTTTTGAACATATCAATTCAGATCTATTCTAATAATCTTGGTGCTAAGTACCTGCGTGTTAATAAAAAATTCCATAAGGAGGTCTAATACAGGATCATTGTTGTTGGTAAGGAACAAAATAACTCATGTTTGTTGATGCAACAATAGCTTTTATAATATATTAATTTGTTAATGGCCATCAGTGGTGATATTTATGCGCCTAAATTATTGCACAAGTTTACAAACAATAAGTATGATGAGATGCTAATTTGAATTAATTTACAGAGCTCACCTACCTAGCCAAATTTTATATATTTTCTTAGTTTAGTAAATAAGACCAGTATGACTTGTTAAAGCTAATGCTAAAATGCTAAAGTTAAAACAAATGTTACGCATTAATCAAACATTTAAACATAGTTCAATAATCAGTAACATTTTAACCTTCACATACTTTACTTATACATGGCTGAAGAGGTCTAGAAATATAATAACTACTCTGTTCCCAATTGTTTTCCATTATAGTCAAATTAGTAGAGAAAGATAAAGGCACATAAATTACAGCCTTTTAACCATACTAACAGCTAGGTCAATGAAAAATTTTAAAACAAAAAGCTTCAAGTCATACGGTAAAGCAAGTATACACACATTTACCCTCATCAGCTAAAAATCAGAGAAAATATCTATTGTAAAAACCGCATGACAAGCCAATTTTGAGTGGTTGAAAGTTGTCTCTTTAAGGTTTAAAAAAAGGTTATGCATCTTAAATTGTTTTAGAGCTATTCTTTCTGAGATTATCATGCATGATATTGTGCTAACAGGATGTTTGGGAGATATTAATTGCAGCTATATGTTGTATGCCAGGGTTGTCCAAACTTTTTGCAAAGGGGGCCAGATTTGGTGTGTTAAGAATTTAGGGGGCCAACCTTGGCAGACATTTTTATATATAACAGCAATTAATTTAAACAAATTTTACCGAGCCAATCTGTGTTTCATATTTATCTTAATTTCAGCTGCTTTGGTGTTTTGGTTTGTTTGAAGCATGCATATCAAACTTGCACTGACACTGTAATTGAAATTTAATAATCACTTAACCTCACCTTTTAACGCTAACTTTTATTTAACAGTGAAACAGGAGTAATTGTACTCTTGGGTACAAATTACATTTGAAACGTGAAACAATATCTCACTCTGGCAGTTTAATATTTATAGAATTTTTAAACACAATTATAGAAAAATGAACAAGAATAGGCATATCAACAAATGCAGGGTTCATTTAAAATATGACAGTAACTATGAATGTTGATTGGGTTTTTAAATATTTAATATGCAGGTACATGTAACAGCGCTTCTGCCCAACTTATTAACCCTTTGAACCCTGGTCATTTTTCTCAGCGCATGTCAGTAACCCTAAGCAATCTGTCCAACGATTCAAACTTTTTATACTTTCATTAAATATAACTAAACATGCTCATAATACAATGATATTTGGTAAAACATGGTAAAAAGGTCGAGCAACCCACAGCAAATGTCATCAAACAGAAAAAAAAAACAGTTTGTCACCATTATATAACTAAACTATAAAAGTTGATACGGTTTTTTAAAAAAAACTTGCGCAAACATTTCCGATAGCATCATATCCATTGAGCACATGTTCATCATAATTTCATGACTCAAAATATATTGGAAAATTATAGTTGGTATTATAAAATTCTTTATTTCCATCACAATCATTTATGACCTACCAACAAATGAGTCATATCAATTATTTTGCAATACCATTCTAAAAAAATTTGTTATTATATCGAAGTAATTGAAAATATTTGACGACTTACAAATGAATGAGACATTTTTGGTCAAGCATACTGTGCAAGAAGCAATCTGATTGGTTTATGCTGTTACTTAGAAACTTTTGCTTTTTTAAACAAAGTCATGTAAATGCCAGAATTTCGGCCGTTGGGGATGTTGATACTCCCTACGCAATGCTGGAAAATCGACTGTTAGGGTTCAAAGGTTTGAGTATACAGGTGAGCCAGATGTTATTGATTTTATGAGAGAGGCTGCGGGCCGGATGAAAATTGACACCGGGCAGCATTTGGCCCGCGGACCAAACTTTGAACATGTCTGCTATATGCAGCCTCCAAAGGTATATTACTATAAGACCCTACTATTCACCAACTGGTTAACATGTAGTGAATCAACCAATGAAGTCAAAGACGCCGAATTTGAAAGGTATATTTATATTGAGTCTGTTAAATACTACCTGTGGTATATGCACATTTGTGCGATTACATACATTGGCTTCACAAAAGATGAGTTGGACATGAAACTCTCATCTACACTGTGATTGAATCTCACTCTGATATCTCATCAATAATGTCACATGACCCTAACTTATATAACCCACCAACCAATAAAGTTGGTGCCCATATTAACCAATTGTTGTGAACAAAGAAATAAACAATTCTGCTCAGCTAGCAAGGATACTTAAATTTTAGGTTCACCAGTGATAACTCTCTTACCCTTCTCAGTATCAAACACATGCATGCTTTTTACACATGTGCATACACGCGAGCGAACTATGTGTATGCACATGCACACAGATGGACGGACACATGCATGCAAGCACATGTATCCACACATGCACACGCAAACATGCATGCACACATAGTCATGCATGCATGCCGACACATATGCATGCATGAACACAAACTAGCCTGCACACCAACATACTAAAATACAAGATTGGTCAATAGTTATTGATGAGCCAATTAGTCTTTTAAATATGTTATGTAAGCCCATAGCTATCATGAGGTTATAAAATACAACTGGCCCGAATGACAAGGTTTGTCTATTGTTGTTGACATTACATGTAAATAAGCAAGTTTAGAAATAAAACCGAGTTGCCTTTTCAAATAAAGGGAGGACAACTTCTGTAACATAAAAAGGCAATCCTGAAAACAAAGCGCATAGAGTTTTCACGCTAATACATTTGTATTTAGTGCTTTTCAAGTTTTGTACTTGTCTGCTATGGAAAAAAAATTCACTATTCTCAATATTACCTAGTATGTATTGTTTTATTAACTCTGTCGAAAGGTTACGTCTGTTCATATAAACATAAATTATTTCTCATATTTCCTTGAAAATATCAATTGTTACCCAAATCTGGTTCATTTTGTATTTAACCGAGCTTAATTAAACAGTGTCACACAAAATATTTTAACCCTTGAAGTATATATAAAATAGAATAAATAGAAAATAAATAGAAAATATAACTTGCCTAACGCAAGTTATATTTACATGTTATATTTGATGCAAAAATTTAAAATAAATTAACTCCAAATTATTTGAATAACAGATATGGAATATAAACAAGGCAGCTGTCAGTAATAGTCTAGTATAGTTTGTAGTAAGTAAAATCTATTGCATACATATATTCTTGAGTCATTGTGTTGTCTTGCATTTTAATTACCGCTTCCTGATAGCTCTGTTCAGAACTTTGTCTTGAGAATTACACGAGACCACTACGGTGGTAACAAGTATGCATGTTTAAAAGTGTCAAATGCGATTGTGATTATGCGAAGTGGAGAGACTTTTGTATATTGTGAACTGGTATGGTTTCTAATATCTCTTACATTATGCAAGTTTTTTTTCTGCAGTTTCTTGGTTCCTTGCAAAGTAGCAGTCATTACAAAAATTCAATGGTTCGATCAAAGTTTTTGATAGTAGTCTTTCTAATCTATAAATTAAAAATAACCTTGATCGCTTAATTTACTGTTTTAAATACCAAGCTGTACATAAAGACATGCAACAATATATATATATATATATATTATATATATACATATATATATATGTATATATATATATATAAATATATATATATATAAATATATATATATATATATATATATATATATGCGTAACACTACTTTGGGTTTTCTTTAAAAATTTCCAAGTTGTGTTCAGCATTATTGCGCTCATATTAGAAACTGCTTTTCCTGCTCTTGATTTATTGTCAAGTATCGAAAGACAGTTTTTTTACACATATTATGCTAAATGTTGCTATTTAAGCATTTTTGCATTTAGATAACATTTAGTTGAATTTCTAAATTTATTTATATCATATTTAAAAATAATACCACACAACATTTATACTGAGACTTTTCTGTGGGAAAAAGTTCTACTCTGCAATTATATAAAATAAACATCTCCTTATTCATTAAAAGTCACACATAACTTTCAGTTCGTGTAGATTCGTATAGACATCTACAAGTTTTCTAGCCTACGTATTCCATTACTGGCCGTAAAATATGAAACACGGTGTTTCGGGCGATTCTCCTTAATTACAGCTTTATAGCAGACCATGGCTTCCCCCATCTCTCCAATTATCTCATGGAACAGCCCTTTATCACTTTTGATCAACTGTCGAAATGATTTAGGATTCCAGACATTGGCAAAAGACAATGCAATGTTGTCATGGCTTTCTCCAAGTAGCATCAGTATCCTCGGGTAAAACCTAGGAGCAAATTTATAACCCGGTCTTTTTGCTTTTTGTATGAACTTGTTGGCATCCTCAAGGTAAGGTTTTGTTGTAGGGGACTCATCTGGTTTTCGAGTGTAGAAACACCTGACAAGGTAACTCCAATATCTTGACTCACCTTCTACAAAATTATATACGTTAATCAGATGTTTGGGGGGGAGAGGATTTTATAAGGATACATTAAATTATGAGATGAGAAGGAAGCAGCAGTGCTTAGAATTAATTATCAGAATCTCATATAAATTGTACCTTGCAATTTCTAGTACAAAACAATAATAGTACATACTAAAAATTTACCAATTAGTGGAGTGGTCATTTGCAGTTTAACATAAATATCACTGCTGCTTTTCTGTAGCTAAAAACTGCATACCATATTGAAACACCTTGTCTGGTTGATCCATTCTCTCTACGTAGCTCTCTACTTCTTCCTTGTGTTCTTCATAGTATTGAATGGCCCATTTCCACATGTACACCTCAGCACAAAGGTTTGGTCCTCCTTCTAATGGGCTGGCTTTGATTTCTAGTGACTTCTCGCCATATGCTAGGGCTTTGTTTAACATCTCAATTCGCTCTGCTTTCTTGTCCAGGCAAAAGGAGTGTCGTAAAAATGTCTTTCCAACTTTTGTATAATAGTTGGAATAAATTTTAGCTTTGTTACCACTCTCCATAATTTCAATCATCTTATCGACGCATAGAAGCGAATCGATAGAGACAGCAGACTCAAATCCAAGTACTTCTAGCAAGCTTGTAAGTTTAAGACCTTCCCAAATGTTTTGGTAGTGCTTCAACTCAACAAGGGAACTCCACACTTCCAGCTCATATATCTGGTCCTTAGAACCTTGAAGTATGGTGAGCTGGTCAACGATAAGCTGTGCAGTTCTTGTTCTTTCTTCTGATTTCTTCCATTCCTTCATTTCACTGCTCAGTATCTTGATATAGTAGTAGTAGTGTGTGTAATTATAGGGTGGAATTCCAAGGAGGGATTCTTCGAACGTCTGCCGACATTTTTTCCTTGACTCCTCAGACCTTTTATGAGCGTGCAGCCAATAAGCTTGTTCCAGTTGCGCATCCTTTGCAGGCTTTTCTTCTTTGATGAGTTGCTCAATCTTCTTCACAGCTTTTTTAGCCTTCTTGAGCTGAGGAGGTCGCTGTGAAAGACAATAGAGACCTCTGTTACATATTGCATGGATGCTCTTTGGGTTTTTCTGCAGAGCGAAATCGATGTTCTCTCTTATTTTCGATCCCCATTCTTTTCTCAAAATGAATATTGCTGCATTAAAGTTGGCATCAGTGTAGTACATATCTTCATCTTGTGGCACTGTACACAGTCTAAAAATTTCTCCATCTAAGAAATCAGTGAACAGTGAATATTTCCATCCTTTGAGCCGTGCAGTTAAATCTTCTGTCTCTGTAACAGATATTTCAGTTTATTGACAATTTAAACTGAGTCTAAGTAAACATACCGGCTTTATAATGAACATCTTGAATAATAAGTAACTGTAGCACTTTTTATTATGTAATTTAATATTACTAAAACAAGAAACCTTGACCTCAATCAAAGTAAAACGACTTAACCAAGCATTTTCAAGGAAAGGACTGAAGGGCTAGAACCGGCAGGGTCTATTATATCTAGTCGTGACACAGGTGTAGCAAGAAATGTTATTGCAGTTATTTTAAAATGTTGAAATTATTATAAATACAGTTGTAAATAAAATAAAAACAGATGCATTCTAGCAGTATAAGAATGCAAATTGGTAAAACAAAATCTAATGAACATAGTTAAACAACTCTATCTGATCATTAACCTTTTCAGAACAGCACCGTTTAACAGTTGAACACAAAATAACAACGGTTTTTAATCCACAAACATTGTAGAGCAGTTAAAAGTCTTAAATCATATAACAACAATACCAAGTTCAACTTAAGCACCTTATTCATGAATAGTTGAATATACATTTCCTATAGAGTGGCACAACAAGAGCTTATAAATTTTTAATGGCTGAAAATAGTTCTAACAATCACTCTCACATAAGTCGTTGTTGATGAGACATACGGATGATTTTCAAAGCACAGCTGCCATACTAACTGTATATATAAGCATATACAGTATATTATAGTGGCTGTAGTTGAAATAGCCGAGATCCAAAAAAAACAACATATATATATATATATATATATATATATATATATATATATATATATATATATATATATATGTATATATACTTTGATAACACGGACCTCACGCAGTGCTACTTTATGAGTGAACCTCAAAAGTGGGGCTATATGGGAAAGATGCGACAACTGTGGATAAAAATGCGCCCTGAATTGCCACTAACCGCTAAGCAACTTGTAGCTCAGAGGAGTAACATAATCAAGCGGCACCTCATATCGGAACTTGAGGTAGATGAAATTAGGGAACAGTTCACCCAAGTAACCTCAACCAACGAGGAGTGCATATCAACACACACTGTCACGCATACACGATCATGTGTTGACTCACGGGTTGAAGAAGACATGCACTTGGACCTTGACCCAAGGGTGAGAGAGCTTGCGGAAAATATCATCAACAAGATGTCAGCTGCTAATGATTATGGAAGCAGGGTACCACTATGAAGAGTTAGCAAGGCCATACCTAAGAAGCTGTTAGAAGACATTAACATGGCACTGGAGTCGATCTCAACTGAATCAATCAGTGAGACTAATGCCTTAATCTACAGTACAGCAACCGTCATCTTGGAGGAGATGGATATTAAGCCAATGCCAACAAGGCTTCAAGCCATTCCATCCTGGCAGCTGAGGCTACAAAATAAGATCAAGGACTTGTGCAAGAAAGTTAGTAGGCTCAGTGAGAGATCTAACCACAGTTTGGAGCGTCCAAAAAGAGAAGCCACAATAGAAGCTCTAGAATCTGCCAAACAGCAGCTAGTAGCACTCTCGGCACGACTGAAGCGGTACACCAAGGAACGGGATAACAAGAGAATAAACAAACTGTTCATCAATAATCCATCTAGAGTGTATTCCCAGTTCAAAGGTGAACTGCAGAGGCCAATGTCTGAGCCTCCCCGATCTAGCACTTCAAAGTTTTGGAAGGACATCTGAGAGAAAGAGACTACTCATAACACCACTGCAAATTGGCTGAAGAGGCTTAAAGAGAACCATCAACACACTGTGGCTCAGCAAGGACTCACCATCAGCAAAGAGGACATCAAGTGCAGAGTGCAGCGTATGAAGAACTGGGCAGCACCTGGCCATGACATGATTCAAGCCTTCTGCTTAAAGAAATTGACATCACTTCACACTAGAATGGCTAAGCAGATGGAATGCCTAATAGAACAAGGTGACCATCCAGAATGGCTGACCAAAGGACGAACTGTACTTCTGATTAAAGATCCAAAGCAGGGGCTGAATCCCAAAAACTATCGACCAATAACATGCTTGCCCACCACTTGGAAACTGCTCTCAGGAATAGTTGCAGACAAATTGGAAGAGCACATGAGTCACTATATGACCAGTGCTCAGAAAGGAATTGGGCGCAACACCCGAGGAGCTAAACATCAGTTACTGGTGGATCGGACGGTCTGTCAAGACAGCAGGAGAAGGCAAACCAATCTTGCCATGGCTTGGATTGACTACAAAAAGGCCTATGAGTCAATTTCCCATAGTTGGTTACTTGAGTGCCAAGATAAACCACCTCTTCTACATGGATGACATCAAGCTGTACGCTAACAAAGAAAGGGACATTGATTCGCTAATACACCTCACTCAGGTATACAGCAAGGACATCGGAATGACCTTCGGTATTGAGAAATGTGGAAGGCTAATTCTTAAGAAAGGGCATTCTATGCTCACAGATGGTCTAAGAATGCCAAATGGTACCCATCAAAGATATAGAAGAAGGGTACAAGTACTTGGGGATTATGCAAAGCAACATCAACCACGAAGCTGAGGTACGTCGCAAAGCCATTACCGAATACAAGAAACGCCTTCGGCAGGTCTTACGGAGCCAGCTCAATGCCAAGAACCAAATCATGGCAATAAATACCTACGCACTGCCAGTAATAAGATATCCAGCAGGCATAATAAAACGGACTGAGGAAGCCATCAAAGAAACAGATATAGCAACTCGTAAACTGCTCACCATGCATGGAGCACTCCACCCAAAATCTGATACTACTATATTGTATCTTGATAGGAAAGATGGCGGTAGAGGACTCAAAAGTGTACAGCAGACAGTGAAAGAGGAGGCGCAAAGCATCAAAGCATATGCAGCCTCCATGGCCATCTCAGATAAGTTGCTAGCTGAAATTCAATCGGCTGCTCTTACAACGGACCTACGCCCTGATGATGAGGAAATTGACTGGCACACGAAACCTTTTCATGGTGCTTACCACCAACAAATATCTAAGGTTGGCGATCTTCACCAGACATATATGTGGCTGAACAAAGGAAACCTAACGGCCAATACAGAGTCGCTAATCATGGCAGCCCAGGAGCAAGTGCTCCCAACAAGGCAACTCCAAACGAAAATCTATCACACTAGAGACGATCCTAGATGCAGACTGCGCAAAGATGCACCTGAGACCATCCAACACATCATCAGTGGATGCAGGCAGCTAGCAGGGAACGCATACACTGAGCGGCATAATCGTGTCGCAGGTATTGTGTATAGAAGTCTATGTGATGAGTATGGCCTTAATAAACCACAACACTGGTGGGAAGCTCCTGGTAAGGTCAATGAAAATGACCGCGCTAAGATCCTCTGGGACTTCTACATCAAAACTGACAAGCATGTCCTAGCAAACCAACCAGATATAGTGGTGGTGGACAAGGAGAACAAGAGGGCTACTATAAGAGATATAGCAGTACCCAATGACTACAATATAGCCAGCAAAGAAAAAGAAAAGGTAGAGAAATATCTCCCTCTTGGAGAAGAAATTGAAAAATGCTGGAATGTAAGAACAACTGTAATCTCAGTAGTCATTGGGGCACTAGGCGCAATAACACCGGCGCATTAAATGTGGCTTGCCCAAATACCAACAACAATCAACTCAGGTGAGTTGCAGACAAGTGCGCTATTGGGAACAGCTAAGATCTTGAGGTGAGTGCTCAAACTTCCAGGTCTCTGGTATGAGATCCGAGTTAGAGCAGAATTTACCACCCATACAGGGTATCCGTGGTGAGGAAACAATTTTTTTACATATATATATATGTATATATATATGTTGGACTTTTTAGGATCTTATATACACGTATATATATTATACATAGATTTGATATATATATTTGTATATATAAATATTTATTTATATATATAATTATATATATAATTATATATATATATGTATATATATTTATATTTCAAAATGTGTCTGTCATCATTCATTGCCTGTTTAGCTATCGTGATGAAACTCTACAAATGATAAATGCGCTTTGTACTGACTTTGAACTCTCGACGATTGAAACAGCAAGTTTTTAGAACCGCGCACCTACCCAAAGGCTTAGCCATTTTTACCATTCTTGTCGCTCCTACTATGAATGTACATACTTCATACCCTTTTTGCAATTGAACTCATCAAATTATTCATTAATACAGTGTGCCCAATAGTTACATTGTATGATGCCCCATTTAATAGATTTTTGCTTCTTACTTACGAAACACAGTTCTATTTTTTCATTGCGATACTAGTGCAAATTTTTATTTAGTCATACAGTATCAACGAAAAACTATCTCGAAATTAAAATTAAAATTTGGAAGTCATTGTACTAATTACAACGAAACTGCTGATGTGCTACTTTTTGAAATCCTCTCGGTAGTGCCTCAAGGAGATATACAATACAATGCTCACTATCTTGGTTCAGCGTTATTTGTTGTAAGTTAGAGTAAAAATTAATTTGAAAACAAATACATGTAGGTAATATAATAATTTTAGCCTATGACAAAGTTAAGTATATTTTGGTAGAATACATGTTTGTCTAGCTATTTCAGTAAAAAATTTTGCGACCAATACAACGCCAGGCATTCAGTTAGTGTTACAATTAATAGAGCAGTACTTAAAAAAAGTGTAATACGTGTAATAGTTCAAATGTTACAACAGTCGCAATTAATTATTTAGTTTGTGATGTAGTGGCTGCCATAGTTTTATTGAAGTGTTCTTGAACAGATTGATTGTTACAATCATCAGAACTACACTCTGATTAGAAGTCACTTAGTCTGGATCCTACAACTTTTTTGAGAGTTGTTCATAATGTGGTTTACAATCTGAAGTGTTTTTATTAACTTGGTTTTAAAGTGTTTTTTAATACTATTCTCACAGAACACCAGGCGCCAGCGTAGCTGTCATTGTTATGGACTTTCAAATTTTGTTTTCCAACTCAAAAGCTCTCTGGTTTTTTTTATTTCTACAACTAATACTTTGGCGTTAATGAAAAACGTTTTTTACAAAAATGCCGAGGTTGACAGCATTATTGTCACACTGCCTAAAGAAAGATTAAAATATAGGCTAAATTAGCATTGCTTCACTCATACATTTCTAAAATTTATCTTCTTAAAAGATTAACAAAATTTTCGAAAAATACAGTACCACACTCAATTTGAACTTTACATCTAACAAAATGACACTATAAGAGAGGAGTTGCAAATACAGCAAAAAAGCGTTCAAATAAAGGTTTTATAGTATTAGAAGTGTTGGAGCACTATTGAAACAAGCTTTTAGTATAAATAATCTTAAGTTTCTACCGGACAGGGAATAAAAGGAAATTGTTCTAGGAAAGGAATGTTCTAGAAGTTGGTGTAAAAGCTTTGATATGTTAAAGGTAATAAAACAGTTTGAGTAAACAATGATAAGAGATTAAAAGGAAGTTTTTTCACATAAAAAGACGCTGAGATAAAAATGAAAGTTAGGAAATCAATATTCAGTAAAAATAATTGCTGTTCCAAGGTATAGCAAGTATGGGTTCACTTGTACTCATTAAGCAAGCATCAGAAAAAATATGATTTGTGAAAACAACATTATAAATCTATTTGCGGGTGGTTAAAATTTAATAGTTTTTTTTTAGTTTATAAAAAACTGGTTGAAGGCCCAGCAGTGCACTGATAATAAAAAAGTTTTTGCAGAGAAAATTTGTTTTAAAAAACATATAAACCTTGTACAGTTCTAATTTTTAAATGTTTAGATGTTTATTTCTGTTTATGCGTCCGGTTAAAGCATGAATACAGTATTTGAAAGATTGAAGCATAGCTAAAATGAATGGCTTAAAACGTTTCTTACCTCTGGTACTAGACATTAATTCCAAAAAGCTTATAAACAGCAGCAAAGTATTTATTTGCCACTGACTTAGTTTCTTTACCCCATGGATTTGGGTAACTTCAGTTAATAACTTGCACTAATTTAAATATTTACTCTAAGACCAGTGTCTGCTTATCTGAGACCATCGTTAGAAAAAAACATTGAGCCTCTAATGTATCAAACCCCCGCATTTGGTGGATGCACAAACATGAAGCTAAGTGCACTATCATTAGGCCACACAGCCACCCTCCTTTAGCTGGCAATAATTGTGCTTGTAATTGTTTTTGCTGCATACCAACTACAGGCACAATTATATAGAAATATCATTTCTATATAATTTATTATATAATTTCTATCATTTATTTAGAAATAGCTCTTTTTAGAAACATTTTAGTCATTCTTAAAAAGAATAATTATGACAAGAAGACAAATATGACCGTAGAAGTTGTTCTAGCCTCACAACTATATAAACAGGTATCTGCTTTGACGTAAATATATGGAAGTTGGTGCTAGAAGATTGCCGCTGACGAATCTTTTAATAAAATTAAAAATAAGTGTGTTTTATATGTACTTGCAAAGTATGCAGTGCATATTGCTAGAAGCTTTCCAGTCACTAGTTTTACTCTGTTTAGAGTACACTGATATGAGATCAGGCATTCTATATAACCTGTGATAGCATGTCATAGTAAACAATGATTAGCTGACAGTCTAGTTAAAATAAAAGCCATGTTGGCCTGTGTGTCCAATGCTTTGGTTAAGGTTTCGAACAACACTTGTTACCTATGAGATTCTAACTATGGACTCTCAGCATAAGAAATCAACTCTGTAACAACTGCAAAAATCAACTGCTCATGGATCTCCGTAACAATTTCAAGTATTGTTATTAAACCTGATGATCTTTCAGGGATCACTGAACTGTAGGGTACTAGTATATACATGTTTAATGTGTATTGTATGTACAATTTAAACTCCTATACAAGCTTATCATTTTACTCATTCATGCTGCCTTCTATTAACTTGTGTTTTGTGGCCATTGTTATATTTGTTATATAAAGATACTTGTAATGTACTGTATATATATAAAATATATAATTATTATATATATATTACACATATAATTATTATGTGAACTGTAGCCATTGTTATATTTATTATATAAATATACTTGTAATATATAAATAATGTATACATGGTATACATATTTATACATATATACATACAATTATATATACATATTTATGGATATATATATACATATATATAATTATATATATATATATATCTATATATGAAAATATATGTATGTATGTATGTATATATATATATATATATATATATTTATATATATATATATATATATAGTATATATGCTGTATGTGCGTTTGCGTGTGGCTGACATTTTTTCTGTTTCATATAAAGTCAAACATGGATAACTTGCCCTCGGATAGCTCGAAAACACGGTTAACTCGAACAGTTTTGTTCGGTGCATTCCCACGCAATGTGTTGTGAAATGTGATCCACTGAGAGCTGAACCTAGGGCTGAGCTAAGCTGAGCCAGGCTGTGCTCAGTCAGGCAGAATAACGAGGTGAGAGTTAAGCCAGTCAGAGCCAAGCCAAGTAGATCAGAGCTAAGCCAAGCCAAAGCCGAGCCGGGTGAAGCCCAGCCAAGCAGAACGAGAGGCGGGGCCGACCCGCTATATACGCCTGAACATTTGTGCTAGAGAGAAGAGCTGTTCTCGGCCGGTTCATTGCCTATTACTAGAGCATTCTTGTACAACCTATGAACTAAGCAGAAAATGTATGTACTAGAAATTCTCCTGTCATACAGCCCATGACCAAATTGACATTGGAACAAAGAAAGGGTACTGATGTTTGAGAAATGCAATATTAGCAGTCAAATGGCACTGCAGTGCAATAGGATAACTGCAATGGTAGCTGTAATGTACTGGGTATTATTATGTACAACAAACAGCAATAATGAAAGGAAAAGATTATGTGTTTATATCTCTTCCCCGCCATAGGATAAATGCAATATTAGAAATAAAATGCACTGATATTATTAGAATAACTAATATTATTAATATATTAACACACTAATAATAGAAAACCAATGCACAATTTTGTTTACATTTCAAAACGTCATAGTTAACAATATCAAAAAGTGGTGATATTTATATAGATTTTTAAAAATCTATTAAAAAACATTATTTAGAAAAAATAATAACAGTAACATATTGCCCAACATCGGTCACTAAATGCTTCGATCTTGTAAATTCGAATGCTTATTCTTATAATTAAATCTGATAAAATTGAATAATTATTCTTATAAACAAATATTGTAATAATCTCATAAAAATCGTTAGACAAAATATCATCATCATTTCCTTTACTTTCACTGCTTTGGACATCAGTTGGAATACCAAAGTACTCCTAAACGTCCAAAATGTCTGTTACTTTGAAATCGGCAAAAAAGAAACATTGACTTTTCAGTACTTCTATTTTAATTACAGAAACCTTCCGCAATTAGACAATGCCATAGACTCATGAAATGTGCATGTTTTTTTTCATGAAATGCGCACGACCTAATGGTTTCATTCTCTGTCGCTCGGCGTTTCAATTGCCGGTCTTAATTTTGATAAAAATAAGGCTTGTCAGGTTTTAATAACGATTTCAGGCCGAATTAATCTGTCTATTTATGTATAATCCGTTCAGATGGATGAAGTTCAAGATATTGTCTACACTTTTCAAAGACTTGGTAACATATTTAAATAGGTTTATATGTGTTTTGTATCATTATTATACTTAAACAACTTCATTGAAAAATGGTTAAATTTGTTGATGAGATTTCGACACAAGGGTTTGCGACGGCCATTGATGAATAATTTTCATGAGTTGTGTGCACATATGCATTTATAATAAATCTCCCAAACAATCGCTCCGCTTGTGTTTGGTTGTGGGATATACTCATGCACCGAGTTTTTTACTAGTGGAGAAAAGTGAAGGTTGCACAAACCTTTACAAATGATAAATTGCTTCAGATAACTCGACCTCAACTCCGAAAAGCAGGTCCAGGACTTACTCAAGAGGGAGCTCATTGAACCAGCTGGAGGAGCATGCAGATCGCCCGTGGTGCTGGTCCGAAAGAAGAACGGAAAATTGTGGTTCTCCATTGATTATGGGCGGCTGAACGCTGTCACCTAGCAGGAGGCCTACCCTCTACCCAGGATCAACGACAGCCTGAACGCGCTGTCTGGGAGTCAGTACTTCAGCACTTGGACCTGGTGAGCAGGTTTTGGCAAGTGCCTTTGGATGCGAAAGCACAGGAAAAGTCAGCCTTCTCAACACGATCCGGATTGTGGAAGTGGAATGTGTTGACGATGAATTGACGTCCGCCCCAGCCACCTTCCAAAGGCTCATGGAAGACATCTTACATGGCCTCCGGAGACTGGAGAACACTGTTGCTATACCTTCTTGACATTATAGCCGTCGCACTGGATTTTCACACCCACGCACCGGCTAGAGGAGGTCTTCCAAAGACACCACAAAGCCGGATTAAAATTAAAACCGTTCAAATGTGAACAGTTGCAATTCCGGGTCCGCTACCTGGGTCACATAGTGAGTCAAAACGAAGTCTCTACAAACCCCAACACGATTCGTCACTATAGCACATTCCATGCACTGGCTGACTGCAAAGGGAGAGTCCTGAAGATAGACTGAAGAGAAGCACATCGCCTTCAACCAACTGAAGGACAGTATCAGCACCGCCCCAATCTTGGTCTACCTGGACCTGCCGAGGCAGTACATCTTGGACACAGATGCCAGTCGATGTGAAGTAAGGGTTGTGCTGTCCCAAATACAAGAGGGTTGCAATAGGGTCATTGCTTATTATAGCAAAACCCTCACCTCCTCGGAGCGCAATTACTGCTTCACTCAACGATAATCGCTCGCAATGGTCAAAGCGGTGAAGCACATTCGGCCCTATCTGTATGAACAAGAGTTTTTTCTACGGACAGATCATGCTTCACTCCGGTGGTTGTGTAGGAGGAGGGAGCCCTTGAACCAGGTATCCCGGTTGCTCGAGATCCTGGCAGAGTTCTGCTACATTCTGGAACCTCGGTTAGGAACTCGCCACAGGATTGCAGATGGGCTGAGCAGGCAAACCAGTGAGGACTGCCAGCAATACACGAGCATTGAGCAGAGGGACAGGGCCCCTCACAAAAAAGTTAGCAAAGAAACAAGGGTAGTTAGCCATGTGGGTACCGACCAGTTGCCTGGATAGGACTCCCGCTCTCGACAGGGCGAGATCGACTTTGTGCAACATCACATACTCCAGGGGCCAGCCGGCAACTCGCACAGGACTCCCGCCCCAACAGTAGCGGGATTAAACCTGGGTGCCAGAGGTTCTCCCGAGAGGCTATTGGCTACACCAATGATGAAAGCACTAAAGGGCGAGCTGGCAAGGACACAGGTCGTCGGACAAGGACCAGTGGCAATCATGTATTGTGCCATCGCCACAGGAAAAGAGGTGTCAGCGGAACACCTGGAAGTTGCAAGCAGCGAACTGGATTTCCTGCAACACATGCCAGTCTCTCTGCACATATGACAGGACGGCGTGCTGGAAGCACGTGTGGTCCCGCAGGGCTCCGCCAGATGGTGCGCCATCTGCCTCTGGCTATGCTGAAAACCATTGTGTGGCGAACACACGACCTGGCTCACTCTGGGGTGGGAAGGATGACAAGCCGCCTCTGGCTGACCTGGTACTGGCCTGTACTGATTTCCACAGTCAGACGGCTCATCAAGAGTTGTGAGGTGTGCCAGGCCGCAAAGCATGGAGGAACAATAATCGCCAATGGGAAATGGAAGCTCTACGCCGGAAAACCCTGGCAGAAGGTGGCCGTGGATCTGGTCGGGCCGTTTCCAGCCACTCCAAGAGGAAATAAGTGGGTGCTGGTCCTCACCGACCACTTCACTCAATGGCAGTGAAGTATATATATATATATATATATATATATATATATATATATATATATATATATATATATATTTATATATATACATATATAGAGATAGCTATATATATATATTTACATACATATACATGTATGTATGTATATATATCTACATATATAATACATGTATATATATGTATGTATATATATTTACATACACTGTATATATTATCTCAAAATGAGAAATCAAAATCAATACAGAAGTAATAGTGAGAAAGGTTAAATCGTAACCATTCACTAGTTTAAAAGCAGTCATATGAGAGTTGTCAGTTTTCTTTGTTCTTATGGCAAAACATAAAAGAACTGAGTTGAGAAAATTATGCTAAATAATAAGCAAAAGCTCTCTTATGTTCTTAAGTCTTCTCAATTGCGTATGTAAGTTAATCCTATTGTGCACCGCTACTTCTATCTAAATTGAGCAAAAAAAGATGTTTTAGGTAAAGTAATGGAGGTTTTAGTTGTAACAGCTGTTGACCTTGTTTGTGTTTAGGATAAAAACAAGAACAATAAGTCGAAGAGGTTGTGCCAAAGGCAAGATGATGAACTGAATAAAAAAACTGAGGCAACGCAGCAAAGAATATTTTAATTTTACATCTTTGGGCATAGGAGATTTGAGGTTGTCGAAAACACTACTTTTCTGTAAAAGTTGATGATGAATAATGACAATGACAATAGTCATTGACATAGTGACAATAGTCATTACTGACCTGACATCCTTCTTCTGCCCCTGAACTCCCCAGTAGTCAGCCTTAGCTGGTTGTGTGAAGGCTGCCTTTTGATTTTGGTTCTAAATCATGATTTAGACTTTAGAGTTTGCTTAGTTTGCTGTCATAGATAAGAACCAGATGGTATCTTCTTTGCTTGTTTTAAGTCTGCTTCAATGTTCCGTAATCATTCTGAACATATCAGTGATAGGGTTACCTCCTGCAGCTGCATCCTTATCAGATACATGTACATTATGTACACTCTATGTGAATGCTATCTCTATTTGACTGCCACTTTGACATTATTCATTGTTTTTTAACCTTGATATAAAGTGAACACTAGAAAAGTTTCAACAAAATAATACTAGATATAATATAATACAAGATACAACCTAAAAAGGTAACATTTGTTATAAATTAATTTTGCCTGGGCGTAATTTTTTTTTCAATCAGTTTTTAGATCTATATTATACTGATGATCTATTTTTAACCCTGTGGGACCCAACCACATTTCCAATGCCATTGTAACTTTTTTTCTTGGATAACTCATTTCAATGACCTGTTTTAGCAATAGTGAGTGGTCATATGTGTATATATATGTTTTGTGGTTGTTTTTGTACACATGTCAAATTAGTGACATTGGGCATTACCATGTACTCTAAAACGTTAAAGCAAGCAAATTCATAAGATCATGCACTCAATTACTTTTAATTTATTATGGCTATGTTGCTATTTAAGGCATATATATTAGTTTCTATATAATAAAAGACTAAAATTCTACAAAACTAATTGCTAAACTGTGAAGAATATTGCTTCAGGTTGCGCGGTAAAGCTTTTAGAATGCTATATTTTGAAAATCAAGTTTATAGAAAATTGTTAACTGAAAATTCTATTACATTTTCATTAGTGAGTAATTAGTATTTAACTAAACATGCATGAAGTCACATATGGAACTGTTTGAAGCAGTTGTGCTCCGTGTTCAGACAGAGGCGTACATCACACTTTTCACTGTGCAGGCAGTGACCAAGGAATATAAATTGTTTGCCATAGTGAATTGTAACTGCCACATACTTCCACATTTTAATAGCTGCCAAATTTATCTGTTGCTGTGGATCAAAGTCTTCATCATTGTCGCTGTCTCTTCTATGTCTTCACAATCGCTAACATGCTAATCTGTCAAATCTAGTATGTTATGAACAGAGTTCTTTCTCTCCTACCTCTATCTATTTTCAGGACTTGGCATCATTAACTGTTACTAAGAAAAAATATTATATGATTTTGCGGTGAAAGTCACAGAGTTACAGTAGTAATGTTTACCATTTGCTGACAATGATAGCTAGCAAATAGTTTGCTGACAAATATTGCTCATGAACATCATCACTCTCAGTGCATAATATTGATCAACAATGCACAATGTGTTATATTTGTTTGACACATTTCTAGAGAGAGCAAACTCTTACCAAGCAGTGATTTTTCAAATTATAGTAGTTTATCATTGTTTGCTGACAACATTAGTAAGTAATTTGCTCCGAAACAATATGCAAATTTTGATTATAGTGCATCATATTGATCAACGACGCCAAATGCACATTGTGTCAAATTGTAAAAATAATTGTTTGTCAATACACAATTACTTTTAGAGTAAAAAATGACCAAACAATGGTTTTTCAATAAGATAAACATGGTCATATTAAAAAATGAATCTTTCATTCCCATACTACAAGTAACAAAATATAAAACTTACATGTACCTCACAACTCTTCTAGTGAGACAAAATCTTTAGATAGATCAGAGACAGCCACATCCCTACTGAAGCCAACAATTTCAAAATGGTGAGAAATGATGTAATGCTAATGACCAATAAATTTTAAGGATAACATGTGTTATTTATGACACCTTGTGTTATAGTACTAAACAACTTTACTTAGTCAATAAATACTTGTAGGTTTATAGTGGGTCCAAGTTCGAGTGTTAAATTTGAAACACAGGGCCTCGCACGGTTCACCAATCCGATATTATCTATGCTAATGTTTAGTAAAATAATTTCAAGAAGCAGGTTTTTAATGGTTTTAAACAGTTTGCATTTTGCTGACAATTCTGACAACCTTGCTGGCAATAAATTGTTCAAGCTAAAGAATGTTTTTGACATGATATGCGACCAGTGATTTTCTGTTTTGCTGCCTGGTAAATTTATATCTATAGATAAAAGCTTGCTGGCTTGAAAAGAATGGCTGAGATTCAGGCAGTACATTTCATCTAGAAGATCTAAATATGAAATAAGGTTATTTGCTTTATGTGATGCTGTCTCTGGTTATGTATGTATGTACGTATGTACGTATGTACGTTTGTACGTATGTACGTATGTACGTATGTACGTATGTACGTATGTACGTATGTACGTATGTACATATGTACGTACGCACGTATGTACGTACGTATGTACGTACATACGTATGTACGTACGTATGTACGTATGTACGTACGTATGTACGTACATACGTATGTATGTACGTACGTACGTACGTATGTACGTACGTATGTATGTACGTATGTACGTATGTACGTACGTACGTATGTACGTACGTATGTACGTACGTACGTATGTACGTACGTACGTATGTACGTACGTATGTACGTACGTATGTACGTACGTATGTACGTACGTATGTACGTACGTACGTACGTATGTACGTACGTATGTACGTACGTATGTACGTATGTATGTACGTATGTACATATGTATGTACGTATGTTTGTACGTATGTTTGTACGTATATATGTATATATAGTATATATATATATATACATATATATATATATATATATATATACATATATATATATATATATATATATATATATATATATATATATATGTATATATATATATATACTATATATACATATATATATATACTATATATACCATAAACTATATATATATAAAATTGTTTCCTCACCCGGATACCCCGTATGGGTGGTAAACTCTGCTCTAACTCGGGTCTCCTACCAGAGACCTCGGAGTTTGAGCACTCGCCTCAAGATCTTAGCTGTTCCCAGTAGCTCACTTTTCTGCAACTCACCTGAGTTGAGTGTTGTTGGTATTTGGGCAAGCCACATTGTATGCACCGGTGTTATTGCGCCCAGTGCCCCAATGACTACTGGGATTACAGTTGTTCTTACATTCCAGCATTTTTTAATCTCTTCTCCAAGAGGGAGATATTTCTCTACCTTTTTCTTTGCTGGCTATATTGTAGTCATTGGGTACTGCTATATCTATTATAGTAGCCCTCTTGTTTTCCTTGTCTACCACCACTATATCTGGTTGGTTTGCTAGGACATGCTTGTCAGTTCGGATGTAGAAGTCCCAGAGGATCTTAGCGCGGTCATTTTCATTGACCTTACCAGGAGCTTCCCACCAGTGTTGTGGTTTATTAAAGCCATACTCATCACATAGACTTCTATACACAACACCTGTGACATGATTATGCCGCTCAGTGTATGCGTTTTCTGCTAGCTGCTTGCAAACACTGATGGTGTGTTGGATGGTCTCAGGTGCATCTTTGCACAGTCTGCATCTAGAATCGTCTCTAGTGTGATAGATTTTCGTATGGAGTTGCCTTGTTGGGAGCACTTGCTCCTGGGCTGCCATGATTATCGACTCTGTATTGGCTGTTAAGTTTCTTTTGTTCAGTCACATATTTGTCTGGTGAAGATCGCCAACCTTAGATATTTGTTGGTGGTAAGCATCATGAAGAGGTTTCGTGTGCCAGTCAATTTCCTCATCATCAGGGCGTAGGTCCGTTGTAAGAGCAGCCGATTGAAATTCAGCTAGCAACTTATCTGAAATGGCCATGGAGGCTGCATATGCTTTGATGTTTTGCTCCTCTTCTTTCACTGTCTGTTGTACACTTTTGAGTCCTCTACCGCCATCTTTCCTATCAAGGTACAATCTAGTAGTATCAGATTTTGGGTGGAGTGCTCCATACATGGTCAGCAGTTTACGAGTTGCTATATCTGTTTCTTTGATGGCTTCCTCAGTCCACTTTATTACGCCTGCTGGATATCTTATTACTGGCAGTGCGTAGGTATTTATTGCCATGACTTGGTTCTTGGCATTGAGCTGGCTCCGTAAAAACTGCCGAAGGCGTTTCTTGTATTTGGTACTGGCTTTGTGACGTACCTCGGCTTCATGGTTGATGTTGCTTTGCATAATCCCCAAGTACTTGTACCCTTCTTCTATATCTTTGATGGTACCATTTGGCATTCTTAGGCCATCTGTGAGCATAGAATGGCCTTTCTTAAGAATTAGCCTTCCACATTTCTCAACACCGAAGGTCATTCCAATGTCCTTGCTGTATACCTGAGTGAGATGTATTAGCGAATCAATGTCCCTTTCTTTGTTAGCGTACAGCTTGATGTCATCCATGTAGAAGAGGTGGTTTATCTTGGTGCCACTCTTAAACTGGTACCCATATTGAGTCTCCTCCAGCATATTGCTTAGAGGGTTTAGGCATATGCAAAAGAGCAGCGGTGATAAGGAGTCACCTTGATAGATGCCTCACTTAATTTGTACACTCGCCAGCAGCTTTTTGCCATTAGCCTCCAGTTCCGTCTTCCATTTAGTCATTGACATCTTGATGAGTGCCACAAGAGCAGGGTGAACATTGTACATACTGAGGCACTCAAGTATCCAACTATGGGGAATTGAGCCATAGGCCTTTTTGTAGTCAATCCAAGCCATGGCAAGATTGGTTTGCCTTTCCTGCTGTTTGACAGACCGTCCGATCCACCAGTGACTGATGTTTGGCTCCTCGGGTGTTGCGCCCAATTCATTTCTGAGCACTGGTCATATAGTGACTCATGTGCTCTTCCAGCTTGTCTGCAACTATTCCTGAGAGCAGTTTCCAAGTGGTGGGCAAGCACGTTATTGGTTGATAGTTTTTTGGAATCGGCCCCTGCTTTGGATCTTTTATCAGAAGTACAGTTCGTCCTTTGGTCAGCCATTCTGGATGGTCACCTTGTTCTATTAGGCATTTCATCTGCTTAGCCATTCTAGTGTGAAGTGATGTCAATTTCTTTAACCAGAAGGCTTGAATCATGTCATGGCCAGGTGCTGCCCAGTTCTTCATACGCTGCACTCTGGATTTGATGTCCTTTTTGCTGATGGCGAGTCTTTGCTGAGCCACAGTGTGTTGATGGCTCTTTATGCCTCTTCAGCCAATTTGCAGTGGTGTTATGAGTAGTCTATTTCTCCCAGATGTCCTTCCAGAACTTTGAAGTGCTAGATCGAGGAGGCTCAGACATTGGTCTCTGCAGTTCCCCTTTGAACTGGGAATACACTCTAGATGGATTATTGATGAACAGTTTGTTCATTCTTTTGTTATCCCGTTCTTTGGTGTACCGCTTCAGTCGTGCCGAGAGTGCTACAAGCTGCTGTTTGGCAGATTCTAGAGCTTCTATTGTGGCTTCCCCTTTTGGATGCTCGAAACTGTGGTTAGATCTCTCACTGAGCTTACTAACTTTCTTGCGCAAGTCTCTGATCTTATTTTGTAGCCTCAGCTGCCAGGATGGAATGGCTTGAAGCCTTGTTGGCAGTGGCTTAATATCCATCTCCTCCAAGATGACGGTCGCTGTACTGTAGATTAAGGCATTAGTCTCACTGATTGATTCAGTTGAGATCGACTCTAGTGCCAAGTTAATGTCTTCTAACAGCTTCTTAGGTATGGCCTTGCTAACTCTTCGTAGTGGTACCCTGCTTCCATAATCATTAGCAGCTGACATTTTGTTGATGATATTTTCCGCAAGCTCTCTCACCCTTGGGTCAAGATCATAGTGCATGTCTTCTTCAACATGTGAGTCAACACATGATCGTGTATGCATGACAGTGTGTGTTGACATGCACTCCTCGTTGGTTGAGGTTACTTGGGTGAACTGTTCACTAACTTCATCTACCTCAAGTTCCGATATGAGGTGCCGCTTGATTATGTTACTCCTCTGAGCTACAAGTTGCTTAGTGGTTAGTAGCAATTCAGGGCGCATGTTTATCCACAGTTGACGCATCCTTCCCATGTAGCCCCACTTTTGAGGTTCACTCATAAAGTAGCACTGCATGAGGTCCGTGTTATCAGTCCGAGTCCATTTCATCCGTTCTGAACCAGTAGCCCATTTTTCACTGTCTTGTCCTGGTTCAGCTACAGGCAGCGCGGATTTTGTTAGACCGGGTGACGTCCGAGCCGGCATGGCTTTGGTTATTGCACTCATTATAGAGGTTGTATACATCATACAAGCAAGGATCTTGTCTAAGGACCACCAGAAAAGTGCAGTTGTTGGGGTTTGAACCGAGCACCTAATGATCACGGTCTCGATACCTTACCAACTGCGCTATCTGTCCTGTGTATATATATACACAGGACATATATATATGTATATATATATATATATATATAGATATATATATATATATATATATATATATATATATATATATTGCATGGTATGTCTGATCACCAATCAATGTACTCTAAACACACTGATTTGAACTAGTGGCAGATAAGTTGTTAGCAGTACAATAAAGACAATTTTAGAACATTCACTCAGAATTATATATGCAGAAATAGTTATCTGTTCTTACTGTTGCAAAGTAAGAACAACTTCCATTGTGTTATATTCTATTAAAGGCTGACTTAAATAATTGTAGTAACCTGTATAATTTATTTCTACCCAAAGTAGTTGATAGAGTATTTTTGTTGCTAGAAGAAACAGTTTTACTAAAATACTTTCTGGTTCAGAGTCTAAATTAATTTTTTTTGCAAACCATCCAATTTGTATAATATAATATATATATATATATATATATATATATATATATATTGCATGGTATGTCTGATCACCAATCAATGTACTCTAAACACACTGATTTGAACTAGTGGCAGATAAGTTGTTAGCAGTACAATAAAGACAATTTTAGAACATTCACTCAGAATTATATATGCAGAAATAGTTATCTGTTCTTACTGTTGCAAAGTAAGAACAACTTCCATTGTGTTATATTCTATTAAAGGCTGACTTAAATAATTGTAGTAACCTGTATAATTTATTTCTACCCAAAGTAGTTGATAGAGTATTTTGTTGCTAGAAGAAACAGTTTTACTAAAATACTTTCTGGTTCAGAGTCTAAATTAATTTTTTTTGCAAACCATCCAATTTGTATAATTAGACATATTCACATTATTTCAGATTTTTTAAACTTCATCACTCAAGAGTTATGCAGCATGCATCATTTCTTGATAATTGCTATTAAGATTGCAATCACTTATTTTTCCGTACTACTGTGTCACATTGAAAAGATCATCAACTGGGCTGTCCATGATATCCAGTTGGCAATATGAATTTGTAAAATCTAATAGCAGTCATAACTCAATATAAAGTGCTCCAACATATGACACAGCCAAGATATGAGTAGAGTTTTGAGCAAGTTTCTTTGAGATATAAGTAACTTTTGAAACACGAGCATTTGAATCGGCTCAGGATAGCCATTGCAGGGCCAAGTATTCAAGAGGCCAGTTTTGAGAACAGTATTTCTCAGTCTTTCTTTTCATATCAGTTTGATTAAAGGTTTCAAAAGAGGTGTCTAGCAGCTATGGTGAACGCAAGAAAAAAGTTGTGCGACCGGAACCAGATAATAAAAAATATGAACACAAAAATGGAAGTTAGTTTGGTAAAATATTAAAACTTAGCTTTAAGTGTATGTTTAGTATGCTAAATTGACTTAAGTTAAATTCAAAGCTTGTGTTACAGAGCCTCACAAAAGTATAGTGTGCCAAACGTGTTGCTGTCAAGTTTCTCTCAAACCACCATTAGTCACTCTGTCAGTCTCAAAGCTACAGACTTACAGTAGTGTTCAAAGTTACATGTAAGCTACATTTTAATGCAGAATTTTACAACTTAACAGGCATTTGTTTCCTTTTTAGCGTAGGTATTAAATTGCAACAATTAAAAGCCCTTTTACCACCACGCTATTATTTCGTATGTGTTTTTTTCATAGTGTGGTAGTAATTTGTTTTATTTTTTGTTATTTATAATATATTTTCTTTATTATGGAAAATATTATTTTGAGACATGATTAAATCGGTATTCAAGAGCAATTTCAGAACGCATTAAGCTTGTACACTGTTATGTGTGGTATTTAAGGAACTTACTCACACAACACCAAACTATCTCCAGTGATTAGTAACTACCATGTCTTACTTTACCCAGGCTATGCTTGTATGATTAGTATCTCCAAGGCAAGTCACCTTGCTTTGTTATTGTTTTCAAAAGTTGAGTGTTCAATTTACAGGACTTGACCCAGATTTTTAGTGCAAGTCTAACTATGCTAGTTCTCAGATGGTAATGTAGCAATAGAAATTTTTTTATCTCATGAATCAAAATCTAATACATAAGCAGCAAAATTATAAAATAAAGCAGTTAACAATAAGTAGTAAAAGCTAAGTAATAAAATATATCTTACTCCAACAGCTGCATCTACTATATGATGAGCTAATATAAGTGTTCTCTTTTATAGGCATTTGATTAGCCTGAGTGTAGACGTATAAGTGTTCACAGTTGAGCCTTTATGTCATTGAGTTGGTCATTGAGGAAGAACTGCCTTTAGATATGTCATCCGAAGAACGCTGTTCTAGTGGGACGGATGTTGTAGTTGCGTAATATTGCTTCTGTTGATGCTTGTGTACAACAAGGAAATTTACCAGATTGATGAGATGATATATTAAGTTATTTTGTCAATGCTCCGTGTAAGCTGGCTGGAGAATTTTTTTTGCTTTTCTTGGCGGTTTCTCTGATATGCGATTAGCTCATCTTCTGTGGTTGATTCTTTTAAGTTTAGAGTTCTTTATTAGCTTGTGGCTGGTTTTTAATTATTGGACTTTGGATGCTTTCAAAGGTCTTGTTGCTGGTGTGGCTTACAACCTGTACATTCGGTTGTGTGCGTTGTATGTAAATATTCTGAACCTTACTTCATTCTTTGTCTTAACATCTCCAAGCAGCGGTATAATGTATATATATCCAGTAACCTGTCCCATTTCCTATCGGTATCGAGCTTTGGTGAAATTTCAATATAACAACATTTGTGGTACGACTGTAATGCTTTAAAGTTATTCAATTAACCAGTTATTATATTAGCCAAATATGGTTTGCAAGCTGCTACACTTAAACAGAGATAAATATCGTCATAGAATTTTTAGCTGCAAAATTGCAACTTTGGAAAACTGAATTACATCTGTGTAGTAAAAACAACCTTGGACATTTGTTTATCATTAGCACATGGGTTCATTATTTTTTAGGCTAACAATGTATAAAACAAACTTTTGCTAGTTAAATCTAAATAGTCTACTGAAGGTGATTAGAGCACGTGTAAAAATTTATAATGTATTAATGGCTGTAACTAATAAAACCTTAACAATAATTGATAATTTAGTAACTGCTGAATAAAAGAAATTAACAGATGTGTCTGGAAAAAACAATGTCTGATTCTATCTAAGTTAACTTCTAAATGTTTAGCAGGCAATTTGAGGATAGACCAATAGCGTTTAACATTACAACAAAATTGGTTATTTTAGCAAATTTCCATAGTGCTCCCGATCGTTCTTTCATTAGCAGTTTCTAAAGAAAAAGTAATATCTTAGCATTACATGGATGATTTCTGTGAATATCTTGACTTGAGACTAATCTCGTAAAAACCTCGATCATATGTATTTACCAAGTAGAATAGGCCTACCAGTTGGCCTAGAATTGGAGCATAGTGCTACCGATCATTTTTTCATTAGCAATTTTTAAAAAAGATACTTACAATGACTATATTTAATTTGCCAACACCCTGATTACATGACACTTATTGACAAAATACCTATATTCCATTTGTTAACATACAGATTATATTCCATTTGTTAACATGCAGACTATATTACAATTGTTAATATACTGTGTATTCTTCATTTGCTAACGTGTTGACTATATTCCATTTGTTAATATACCAACAATATTTCCTGTGGTAATATCCTGACTATACAATGCTTGCTCAGGATACGATTACTCTGATATACAATTTTTTTATTTACCAAGTAGTACAAAATGGTTTTTCACCTCATCATAGAAATTTTATTTCACCATCCGAATACAACGAAAACTTGCTCAAGTTCATATTTGGCAGTCGGTGTGCTTGTTAGGTGCGTCAAAATAATAAAGACGCCAAAATGCTGTTCGCCAAAAATATTTTCACCTTGCCTGAAAAAGAAACAATGAAAGCTTTCTCTCAGCTTAGCAGTTTCCATGTGTAAAACGGTAACATTTTCCACTTCAAAACCAGTACCAGTGTTGGAGTCGCGATCTCTTTAAACAGAAAGTCAGACAATTTTTCTGAACTTGACAAAATTCCACTTCATTACGAAAGCAGCATTGTTTTTTGCTTTCTTGTCGACATAGTTTGAAAAAATGTTTGAAACATGTTCGCTAAAAGTTATAGCGAACGCGAAGACAGCAGCTGATAATTAATACAATGTAAAACTTTGGTGGAAAAAAGTTAAAATTTAGTAAAATAGTTAAAATACATACTAATACTTCGTTTTAAGTGTGTGCGTGTGTGCGTGTGTGCGTGCGTGTGTGCGTGCGTGTGTGCGTGCGTGCGTGCGTGTGTGTGTGTGTAAGCTAAACTTATTTGAGGTAAATTTAGTTTATGTTATACGTACGTCTGTCTTGAAAGAAAGAACTCTATACAGTACTTTTTGCACATTGCACACTAATAATGTTACATTATATTGCAGATCATAACTACTGAATACACTGAATACAATAAAGTTACTGTAGACAACTATAGTTATTAAGGTTACTTTACTATTATGTACAGCCCTTATATAAAATTTTGATTATCGTTACCAGGGAATATTTGCGTTATATAGTTATTACGGTCTCAATACCTCTACATACAATCTTTTCACTATACGATGCCAACCCTGGAACTGATCAAAATTGTATCCTAAGGGTGCGCTGTATTCCAGTTGTTAACAACACCAACTATATTTCACTCATTAAAATGTTAACTATATTACGTTTGTTAGCAGACTAACCATATTCCACTTGTTAACATATTGACTTAAATTCGGTACTAATATTTTGAGTATATTTCAGTGCGCAAAATTTTTAATATGTCAGGGACTCACTGAAACAGGGTGTTTTTATCATTTTCAACTTTTTACAGATTTATTTTTGTTTGAACAATTTATTTCTGCCAAGAATCATAAAAGAGTTATCTGCTCTATTAGACTTCCAAAACTAGCCATTGCCTTGCCATTTTTCAGTCGTCACCAACCTTAGAGGTCATAAGACATGATCTTAATCAGTTTGGAAATGTTTGCACACAAGATGCATCTGCAGCCGTCTCTAGTACTTCAGAAACTTTGCAACTATGTTTGCAAGTATGCCAAAAGCGCCTTTCTCTATTGCTGATTGGCTATAAAAGACCTTCCTGGTACAATATTCTTCATTGTTTACACTGACAGGTTTTTGTAAGCGGTTAGGCCATTTTTGTTGGTGTATGCGTTGCTACATTATGAATGAACTGTAATGAGGAACATGTTTGTTTCGCAGTTTTAGGCTGTTCAGGGCTTGGCTCAACACTTCTGTTTGGATCATATGGTCTTTCACAGGTAATTGTTGGTTTACGCTATATTGATGTATGACGGCATTCTCCTTTCGGCGTTTATCGTCGATTATGTGAACCAGAAATCAATGGCATCAACGAAGCAACGCGAATATGTCGGGAAAGTTGGCGACTGTCAAACTTTCCCAATGTTTTGCCAAACATCGACAACCGCCTTTTTTACGTGAACTTTTTCGTCAATACTACTTCGCGATTGAGAGTAACATGATTTATTTTTGTTTATGATAATTGCTGCGAGACTAATATTTGATTTGAGCACGAGAGAACCAAAAGTTTCCTTTGCCAAAATTTAAAAAGAAAAAAGAGAATACTACGTCATGGAGTATTTGCTGATGCAAACGCGGTTGGGTTTTAATATTATGAATATTGTCATCATCGACGATCACCAAAGTATTGTGGCATTAACATCGAAATATGATGATATGGTGTTAACCAGCCTCAAACAGCTACAAATGTGAACTATACTTTAGCTGTTTAGCCATATATGATTCACTTACAACACTGTGATATGCAGCAGACTCCATTGTGGTTGGCAACCAAAAGCACTGTAAGCACCTAATTATTGCTTTGCTTGTTAACTTATTGTTTCAAATTATTCATTATTAGTTTTTTTTTTAAACTAACTTGTACAAATATGTCATTTATATCAGAAAATATCTGTATTTTTCTATCATTGGCATTTGTTTTTGATGTTTGAGGTGATCTGACAGCAAGGATGTTTCAAGATTAAAATCAACACACCTTGATCACAGTTAAAATGCTAAGATCTACTGAAAGTGCAATTATGACGCCTTTAGTTTCAGGAGACTGCCTGATTAGAGATTTCTCAGATCTCAAGAAATTTGAGATCTGAGAAAATTTGAGATACAAGCGTTCGAAACAGTTCTCGATGCGATTGCAAGGTGGCCATGTTTGCCGGAGGCCGTTTACGAGAAAAGCTTAACTTGGTCATTTTCATCAGATCAAAAAGGATTTAAATAGGTCAACTGAAAGAGTTCAAAATGGAGCCAAAGGAGCCCAGCAGAAAGAATAGTAGAAAAAATGAAACATTATTAGAATTAAGTTTAGCGTAAAGTCAGATTAAAACTTACTTTTAATTGTGTGTATAGTAAGCTAATTTCATTCAAGTTAAATTTATAGTTTGTAATGTTACATAGTGTCACAAAAGTGTAGCGTACAAAATTTGTTTGAATCAAGTCTCTACCACTGCCATTAGCCGCTAGCATCTCCCTCTAATGTAAGAATTATAAGAATTATGTATAGTACTGTACATAATAATGTAAAATTTAATTCAAATCATAATTACTAGATAGGTATTTGTTAATTTGTAAGCATAAGTAGTGAGTTAGAACCTAAAAAAAAACGTTCTAAAAACTAGTGTAATACACTGTTTCACGTGTTCTTTTTACAAAATGGGAATGGATTAATTTGTATTTAGTGATTTTGTATAGGAAAAATTGATTTGAGATACGAGTGCATTGGCATACAATGAATGGACATACATATGAGTGAATTGACATATGTACAAGCTATTGCCCTTATAACGTATTAAGTTTGTATTTAAAGGTATTACTCTATACGCTTTTTAATAGCTATTGTGACAGCTATAGTAAAGATTATAAACAGGCTGGTATTAACCCGATGATAAGAGCAGTATTTTCTGAACCTGGAAAAAAATGTGACAAGTTAGTGAATGAACAGATAAGTGAGGGTTTCACCCGAGTAGATTTACCATAACAGCTCATACAAGCAAGAAATTTGATGCACAATACAACAGCAATTAAAACTGAGTTGTTTTTTTATTCAACCCACAAAGAAAGTAATAGCAAATTGTTGGTCTCATTAGTTTTTCCACTCATTCCATAGCTTTACGTATCCGGCTGCTATAGTCTACTATAAAGCTACTCTATAAATTTAACCTATTATTTCTTATACCCAAAATATGTCGATAAGTATAAACAATGACGGAGAGTAATAAGTATTAATAACAATCTTCCCTCATCCTTATTCATGAATTCAAAAACACACCCTTAGCACCCTGTATGTACCATAGCTTTGTGACATCACAAGCCTCTCAGACTAAACACCATGCATAATTTTGCAACATTTCTTAGTAGAAAGGCTGAGTTGCATTAAATTGTTTTTTTTGTTTATTATCAGGTGGATCAGTTAGCAGCTAATATCAAAAGCTATGCTTAGTAGAAATGTTGTTTAAATACTTTGAATGTTCAGTTTATTGACAGAAACTTTATTAGCTGTGTTCACCTTGGCAGTTGTGAACTAAGAGAATGCATTATGAAAAGGCTCTTGTACCAAAAAGCAGAAAGCTTTCAGAAAGCACAACGAGATAGCTTTTAAAACCATGAAACTGCTATTATTACAATACTCCCACTCAATTACATGGTTGCACCAACAGCCAGTTCGTGACACAAAAAAAACACAATGATCGCAATCAACGAAAAAGCAAAAATATAACAGTCTTGTGTTCAGCGGTCAGGTGAGTCTGGGTGAGGCAAGCATTGAACTTGGCTAAAGCTCCCACTGCTTCAGCAATATCTGGACGAGTGTTTAGCCTTGAAAATCTACTTAGAGCCAATCGCTTTGCGTTCGGGCGGAAGATCAACTAGTTCCCATGTACCATTGTTGATCAGTGATTGATACTCATCATTGCTGGCTTTGATCCAGGCATCACAATTTGTGCTAGCTTGTGCTTGCGACAAACTAAGGGGCTCCACAATATTGATTGCTGAGTGAGCAGAGTGACCAAGGTTTGTGAAATCATCAATACCAAACCGAACAATGGGTTGAGTGGAACGTGGTGATCGCCTATGTGTAACCGTCGGTGTTGGAAGAGCCTTTTCATTTTCTGATAGGTCAATATTCACTGCTTCAGAGTTGTCTACACTTGGCTTTGATGACTGATTTGGTAAACCGAGCTTGGTCTCATCAAAAGTGACATCACGTCTTACCTCTATTTTTCTAGTGATCGGATCGTAGAGCCTGTAGGCTTTAGACCTAAGGCTGTACCCCACAAACACCATTGATTCTGCTTTCTCATCGAGTTTACGTCTCAGCTGACCGGGTATGTGAGCGTAGGCTAAACATCCAAAAATTTTCACGTGTCCAAGATCAGGTTTTCTGTTGTTCCATTTTTCATAAGGAGTTGTATTCCATTCAAGTGCTCGTGTGAGGAGACGATTACGAATGTATACCGCGGTCGATATTGCCTCTGCCCAGAATGACTTTGGAAGGTGAGATTCAGAAATTAACGAGCGAGCGGCCTCACAAACAGTACGATTAAATCTCTCAGCACAGCCGTTTTGTTGTGGAGAATAGCGAGTGGTGACTTGGTGATGTATACCTTGGGCTGAAAGGTAACTCTCAAACTCATTAGATGTATATTCTCCACCACCATCGCTTCTAAGTGTACCCATAGTCTGACCAGTTTGATTTGTCACTAATGATTCGTAAGTTCTAAACGCCTGGAACACGCTAGATTTGTCACGTAAAAATATATCTGCACATGCCTACTAAAATCATCAATAAATGAAATAAAATACTTGCTACCACCTAAAGATTCATTCTGCATAGGGCCACACACATCCGTATGTACCAATTCAAGAACCCTACTTGATTTAATGCCACGGTCAGTTGGAAAAGGACGTCGAGACATTTTACCTTTCACGCAAGCTTCACAGACACCTATTTCGCCGGTAACGTTACAACCATTTTCACACCAATGATTCATGTTTTTGAGGCTGCTTACGTTTACATGATCGAGACGTTGATGCCACAGTAGGGAGGAGGACGCGGCAGCATTAGCAGTATGAATAGCAAACTCGACATCAAGATAATATAGCCTGTTTACTATAGATCCTGATGCTATCAACATCTTTCTTTGATTCTTAATACAACATGTTGAATGTCCAAACTGTACTATATATCCCTTTTGTGTAGCCGCTTTTACAGAAAACAGATTTCCGTGTAGGTCAGGTATGTGTAGTACATTGTAAAGTGTAGCACGTCTAGTTTTATTTCCATGAATTTTTATTTGCAGCTGAACAATACCTTTTCCGACTACTTGAAATTGAGACCCATCGGCAACAACAACGTACTCAGGTGAATCTAGCTTAAAATAATCACAAAATACAGCTTTGTTTTTCGCCATGTGACTGGTAGCACCGCTGTCGATCAGCCATATTTGAGAGTCAACATCTGTCTCCAATACAGTAAATGCTGATTCATCATCTTTGCTATTATCATCGTATGTAGATATTTTGGCCTGGTGTGGATTTGAATTACTGTTGTAATATCCATGACCTCGTTCTCGGCCGCAACGCGATTCACGGCTCTGATTATAGTTGTTTTTAGGACAACCGTTTTGATAATGTTGTAAAGACCAACAGATATAGCAGCCTTTGGATTGTTGCTGACTATGTTTAAAGCGGTTACTTGCTGACAGTAGAGCAGTGTCAGAGTTCGCTTTACTCCTGACACCACCAGAATCGCTGGCTGGAGTCAGTGCTCTTTGTTCCCTTTTTTGTTCTTCCTTAAGCAGTGTTTGTGTGGCGAACTGTAAAGTTATATCGTCACCGCGAGCCTCGAGTGCAGTCACTACTGTTGAATAGCTTTCCGGGAGGCTTCCAAGTAGAGTCACCACCTGGTCTTCCTCGCTAATATTAGCCTTAATAGCTGCAAGTTTATCAGTGATAGCTTTCATGTGACGTAGGTGGTCTTCAATTGATGAACCTTCGCTCATAACAGTCCTAAAGTACCGTTTCTTGAGAAATAATTTATTCGCCAGTGTATCACGTTCAAAGTGAGCTCTGAGCTTGTTCCACGCAACTCCTGGGTCCTCACATTCACTGATGAGATAAATAAGACTATCACTCACAGAAAGCACCAAGTGGGAAAAAGCTTTGCTTGACTTCTTTTTGTACTCGGCTTTAGCAGCAGCGTTAGCATCATCCTCCAGAGTAATGGTCCCATCCACATATCCAAATAAGTCCTTAGCTATGAGTAGGTGTTTGAGTTTGAACTTCCATGTGGCATAGTTATCAGTGTTCAGCTTATCTATAGTCCATCCTTTCTCATCCATAGTTTTTTGATAATATTTAATGGGTTGACTGGGCCCATAAGCTGTTGTTCAAATACTTTGAATGTTCAGTTTATTGACAGAAACTTTATTAGCTGTGTTCATCTTGGCAGTTGTGAACTAAGAGAAGGCATTATGAAAAGGCTATTGTAACAAAAAGCAGAAAGCTTTCAGAAAGCACAACGAGATAGCTTTTAAAACCATGAAACTGCTATTATTACAATAAGAAAGACTTATGTTCCAAAGGGTATGAGAAAGTGAAGTAGGTAATATTATTTACAATGTAGCAGAAGGACAGAGAACACGTTTTAGCTGATTTGTTTTAGAACCATGATTTCGTATTTAGTTACAGTGGAACCTTTACTTACAAAATTAATTTGTTAGGAAAGTCATTTTTTAAGTAGAAAAATTCGTAAGCTGAAACTAGTTTACCGTATAAATGCTCTAATTCGTTCAAAGCCTCCATAAAACTCAGATATAGCATTTGCATAAATTATAATACACGCAATAGTTCAAGCCTGTATAAAATACATGTTAGGACTAAATTACTAAATGGTAAATAAAAAAAGCACATGGCGGAAAAAGAAAACAAATCGTAAAATAGCCAATAAAAACTAAATGGAATGATTGTTTGTTTACCTATCATGGCCATCTAGGCAAGAAAAGACCAAGGAAGTTGATAGATGTTGGTCAGAGGAGGTGGGTATTGGTTTGTTATTTTCTTTTTTTACTCAGAAAAAGAATTTGAAAAAACCCAAGTAAAAAAGATTTATCACATGGGTATAAACCAAAAAACTGTCATCATACTTAAAATACAAAACTGGAATTGCTATAAATGAAAGTGGTTTTACTAGGCTAACATGTATGCAGTATATAATAACTCAAAATTATACAGCTAATGAACACAAAACACTTGTCATTTACGGAGTTTTCTAGCAAAAAAACTAAGTTATACCCATAGGAAGCAAACCGGCCAAGGCATGAAACTAACAAACTGTTTGCAGTATCATAAGCTTTTTATTTCTAGGCATATATTTTGTAAGTCGAAGCCATATTTCTATCAACAGACATTTCGGGGCTTGAATAATTTGGATGTAGAGTTTTAGTAAGTTGCTGATTTCCAATGTATTTTGAAAATCACTGTTTCTGCAAGCTCTCTTCACTCAGCTAGACTGTCTGATGTTTTTTATTACACTGTTGTTAGTGAGATCAAAGAATGCAAGAACATGCTATCCTATAAAACACGTAGCTTTAACTTAGCACTGATGCCTGCATTCCGATGGGTAGACACTCATGGTGAAAATCAGGTTTAACATCGATGCCCAGCAAAGTGACTTCCTTCCTTCTGTACAAAGACTGGACGTTCATGGTAATCGCCTGGATGATTTGATATTTGGTGTGACAACTTACAACAAAGACATCATATCCCATAATAAATCTAGCTGTTGTTTAACATTGGCGGATAACTTGTAATTGTACAATCACTCACAGAGCCATTGCCAATTATGTCATATTTGAGGCACATTTTGATGTGGACTGGTTTTTGCAGGTGCCATCGGCTGCCTCACACGCTGAATTTTGGCAGCGCTACTACTACAAGGTGCACCAGTTAGAGCAAGATGAACGACAAAAAGACGATTTGAAGAGCAGAGCCGATATACTCAACAAAGATGATTCTGAACAGCCTTGGGAAGGTCAGTCATGCCATGTGCTGTTGGACCTGGATATGTCTACATACATACGTACGTACGTACGTATGTACGTACGTACATACATACATACGCTTATGTAAATGTATATACCAGAAAACCTCTATTGAACAGCCATGGTGCTTTAGACGCTCTATGGCGACAGAGCGATATGGCATATAGAGCGCCATGATGCTCTATATGCCATACCACTCTACGCTTCATGGCGCCCTACGTATATATACATATACATGTACAGTAGATGCTCCTATAATTCATCCCTTCTATAACGTAAACACCAAATAACGTAAAAGTTTTATGTGAAGTTTCTGCTTCCGATTATGTAAAAAATTCCATATAATGTCAAGTGTAAAGTCAGTTGAGTTTTCAAATCTGATTTGAATGGTAATTTATTTCTATGTATTGGTGAGAAAAAAACAAAATTTGTAGTGCGTTATTTCTATTACATATACATTACAACTTTTTCAACAATCTAGTTTGTCGTGATAGTTAGTGAGGCGTGTTAAAAAAACAGAAAGCAAGTAGCTGCGCAAATACAAAGGCGATTGGTTGCTGCAGCGTCCATCTACCAATATGAATGTCATGAGTTGAAGTATCATCAAAAGTTATTTTTTATTCCAACATTGACCTTCTAGAAACAGATGACGACAAACAGGTAGAAATGCATTTTTATAGTAAAAATATTTTGTTGTTTTGCTTTATTGTAAACGGGCAAAATTATTGTCATTAAATTTACTTTGTAGAATAATCTTTGCTGTTTAGAATAAAATAAGTAAATCATTGTCAATGAACGTCGAAGATGTGCTTTCCATCTACTTATCTAAAATTACCGCAATCATGGTAAAAAAGAAACCAGTGAGATTAATCAGAAAACAAAAAAAAATTGTCGATACAAGCCAATGATACTGCAATTACGTTATGGTCAACAAATTAAAAAAGTTTAATCAAGTTTTTCCTTTTTGTATGGCCAAATGGGTCAGTTTGAAAAGATCTTAAAATAGATTAGGCAACTTACATGTATTTTAATGTTCTTATAACGTATAATCCCCCAATAACATATAATCTCCCCAATAACGGATTATTTACATTGGAGGAGCACCTACTGTATACATGAACACCTTTGTATATGTATATATACATGTACATTTATCTGAATCATTCATCTTAAATATGTAGATTGTCTAGGAGGGGCACTTGCCTTATTGTATAGCTATGTATCACTTACTTTCTAGCAAATCTATGTATCACTTATTTTACGGTATATCTATAGATCACTCACCTTATGGTATATATATGGTTCACTCATTTTATGGTATATCTATGGTTCACTCATCTTATGGTATATATATGTATCACTTACTTCTTTAAGGTATATCTATGGATCACTCATCTTATGGTAAATCTATGGATCACGCATCATATGGTATACCTATGGATCACTCATCTTATGGTGTATCTATGGATCACTCATCTTATGGTATATCTATGGATCACTCATATTATCTACTATATAAAAGGCAACCGTTGTCTGTCTGTCCGCCGTATAGAGTACCGTACTTTTCGGACTATTAGCCGCTACTAGGTATCTAGGGCGTATTAACGGAAATCTCCGGTTAGTACACGCCTCTATACATAGCCTATTCGTTTTTACACAAAAATCATGTCATCTCTGGTTAGTGCACCTCTTTACGGTGCCCAGCAACACTAGTGCGTTTGAAACAGCAAAGTTGCTGCCGTGTTCAAAAGCACCGTTCTGAGTTCTGTGGCCTATACAAAGGTGCCTATACAGCTATACAAATGTAGTAATCATTAAATAAAATAAGTTAATGAATAGCACTTTACATAAAGTTAATATTTACTGCCAACGAGTACCGAGAAGGTCACGCGAACGTTGGTTTCTTGTGGTCACTGGAAAAAACGCAGTTCTCACCTACTAAATTTCTACATTAAAAAGGTAAGTACTTCTTATTCAATGTTGTATTGTCTATGATTGCCACATTTCCACTACATAATCCTTTCACTTGCGTCCATGTACAAATTTAGCTATCGGCCTACTGCCAGCTATTTTGCCGATATTGCTTAATATGTATCACAGGTTTCCTTTAGCGGGATATTGCCAAAGCCGAGGCCGGGCCATAGTCTACACACAAAAAAAAACAACAAAGGTCCACGTAGTTATGAGCAAAAACAAAAGTATTCACTCAAATACCTCACCAATCCAATGAGCAGCACACACAAAAACTAAACCAATCGACAGCGCCACCCATCATGTCAAAATATTCCAAGTTTCAAGTCATGTCTTGCACAACTCACCTTATGGTTTCTCAAAACTTGTCCCAAAGTCCCTATTAATTTGAGACTGTCCGATTGCTGTTTTAGAAATGGTTGCCGCTAGCCTAACCTAACGTCCTGATTCAACATCTTACTAACTATCGGGGCACTGCTAAAAGAGGGAATCAAAAAGTTTGGGAGCACTCAGCAATGCCCCGATAGTTACTGAGATGCTGGATTAGGACGTTAGGCTAGGCTAGTGGGGACCATTTCTAAAACAGCAATCGGACAGTCTCAAATTATTAGGGATTTTGGGACAAGTTTTGTGAAACCATAAGGTGAGTTGTGCAAGACATGACTTGAAACTTGGAATATTTTGATATGATGGGTGGCTCTGTCGACTGTTGGTTTGGTTTTTGTGTGTGCTGATCATCAGATTGGTGAGATATTTGGGTAGATATTTTTGTTTTTGCTCATAACTACGTAGACCTTTGTTGTTTTTTTGTGTGTGTAGACTACGGCCATGCCTCGGCTTTGGCAATATCCCGCTAAAGGAAACCTGTGATATATATACAATATTTTTTCAATTTCAAACTCTATCTAGAATGTTTGTTTTGGCTATATATTTCATTTTTCCAACATGTTAACGAACATTGCTATTCAAAAAAATTGTTGTATCTATACTTTGTGCATTGATAAAGCGATGTTAAGCTACAAAGCAAAACGATCCTCTACAATATCCTTATTCTTACAAAACCCTTACTTTCATCGCCATCAGATTCAGTGCTGATATTGCTATTTTAATTATCTGTGTAATCACAAAAATCTGAACTGGCTATAATGTCATCAACATAAGTAGTTGTTTGTTTTCTAATTCGGACGCCTTTGATAAACTTAAACAAAAATGTTCATTTTTAAGTTGGAAATCCCAAACAGAGATTAAAATATTAAACTTTAGGCTAATTTTATAGAGAATTTTTAGGACAACACTGTCACTACCATAAAAGTTCTAAAGATCGTTGTTTATGTTATCAACGAATAATAAAATTCAGTTACTAGCAATTGCTGGGAAAGTCGCAAAAAATGTGTCTACGGCGGCCGACCATAGAAAACACATAAATGAGTCTACTTCGGTGAAAGGGTTGAAAACGTTGGATTTGCCACTGTTTGTGATAGTAAACATGTTCATTTCCTTCCGAGTTACTTTTGCTTTTTTCCAGCTATGATTACTACAGAACTACAGCTACTACAGAACTTGCACGGGTACTGCTATTGCGTATTACCTACTAAATTTCTACATCGAAAAGGTTAGTACGTTTTATTCAATGTTGTATTGCCTATGAATCGTCACACCTCAACTACTTAATAACGTTAGATTTGCCACTGTTTGTGATAGTTGGACAAGTTCATCTCCTTCAGCAGCTGAGTTACTAATTTTTTTCCAGCTACAAGTAGGCCTACTGTAACTTACTACTACAGAACTTGCACGAGTACTCCGAGGGTTGCGATAGGCGATGGTGAAAAGAAAGAGAGCAGTCGGTATCGACTTACTGTCACCCTGCTTTAGCCATGACCAGCTGTATGTCGCCTGCTAAAAATTAGGCACAAGCCGAAAACTGTTTGTTCATACACCCGACAGAAAAACAAAAGATGTTGTCTATCCACAAGTGTTGCGTTGAACTAACATTGTGTTATTGTTATGTCATGCTATGTTCTTCATGTTCTGCTATACCACATGCAGCATTTTCTAACATATTTTTCAGTATATATATATTTTCATGCATTTGTTATCTTTATTGTACATGTATCTCATAAAAAGGCTATCGTGTTGGCATTTTGTATTATTATTGTAAGGTGCTAATGCTGTATCTGCCTTGACATCATACTGTCTGTGCTGTTACACATATAAATCTTATCGACACAACCTCATTACTGTTTGTATATACCATGTCAAAACACAAGCTATAGACGAAAAACAGGTGAGCTATGATTAGTGTTTTAAGCATGTAGTCTTCATTCAATAAATGCCGGCGATAGCAAAATATTTTGTATAATTTTTTAAAAGATGCAAAACTTTTCAATACTGCCAGTGTAAAGAAATTCAGTTTGCCTAGCAATGTCAATTTAATTATCAGTTCTCTGTACACAAATAGGGCAATGCCGATTTGAGTGGTTTGAGACTGATGCATTGTAGACTAGCTGTAAAACGTATTGCAGATTTCCATTGTTCTCCCAACATTATTGACGTATATGACTGCATATGTGTATGCATAGTGTGATCGGGGCAACCAATTTCAGTAGACTGCATATTTGGAGTTGTTTTACAGTATGAAAGACAACTCTTAATAAACCTCTTGCTGTACATGAGTCTGTTTCCGGGGACGGGTAATGAAGCTAGCGGTTTGGGGCGGTGGCGCCACTCGGGGTTGCACGGTAGAACTTTTTTGCCCCGAGTGCAGCGAGAGTATCTAGGCGCGGCTTTCCGGATGAATGAGTAGGTGAGTGCGAGGCTATTGATTGCGAGCTGATTGATTGCGAGGCAATTGATTGCGAGTGCGAGGCGATTGGTTGCGAGTGCAAGGCGATCGATTGCAAGGCGAGTGCGAGGCGATTGATTGCGAGGCGAGTGCAAGAACTCGATTGTCAACTGCGAGGCGAGTAAAGACTGGTCAGCCAAGGCGGGGCTCGGCGTCAGAAGTGCGCGATTGTCAACTGCAAATATAGACGAGTATGGACGAACGCGTGAATCTAGAATATTTACTAGATTTTACACGCATCTAGCTGTAAAATACATTGCAGATTTCCGTTATTCTCCCCAACATTATTGACATGTAATATGTGTATGCATATTCAGCGCAACAATTTCAGTAAACAATTTACATAATAATACATCAGCGCAACAATTTCAGTAGACTGCATATTTGGAGTTTTTATACAGTACGAAAGACAACTCTCAATAAACCTTATGCTGCACGTGAATCTGTTCCTGTAGGTGGGTAATGCAGCTAGTGGTACATATATCTATGGATCACTCATCTTATGGTATATTTATGGATTACTCATCTTATGGTATATCTATAAATCACTCATCTCACAAAACATTTATGTAGATCTCTTTTCTTATTTTTCATAGATTATTGGAAAGCAGATGAATTTGTTGAACAAACTTCTACTCGATCAACAACACCTAAACAGGAAGTAGCCTTTCCTCCCATGAATGTACATGTAGAACTGCTTGCTGCTCTTTCACCTGACTCTATGACTAACCAGTCTAAGGGTACAGCTAGAAATACGCCTCCTGCCTCTCCATCCAAACATATTCAAAGCATTCCAACTGAGATTTCGCCAAGCTCTAATTCTTGCGCTGCCAATGCTGATGTGAAGCCCCTTGCAACAATGCTAATTGACAGTGAATTTAGTGAGAAGGCAGTATTACGTGATGCGAACTTTGAAACAGCTTACAAAAGTAGTGACAAAAGTGTAACATCGGCTGTAACAGCAGAAGATGCTTTTCCATCAGATCATGCAGCAGTAAAAAATGTCACAGACGGCGTTGCAGCTGCTGTGGATCATCCAGGAAAGAGGTTAGAGCCTGGTGTTGATGAAGAAGCCTTTGTCGTAGTCTCAAAACATTCACAATAAGGTATGTTTAGAGGTAAGTATGGAACATTGTATGTGTGTATGGAAGCAAGACAAGTCTGTCTGTTAGAAGACAAATGGGCCATTGAAGGCTCGAAATGTTGTGGTACAAAGTGACATGGTGAAAAGTCACATTGCATAAACAGGTCTGGTATGAAATGTTATGATGTAGAGTGATATGGTTTCAAGTAATGTGACATGTGTTGCATCTTCTCACCAATAACCATGCATGCTCTCAGTTTTTGTAGTCTCAGTGCATGAGAGTCAAATAAACTCTATAAAACTTGTGTTTTGGTATGCTCCGTAATGCTGATGAAACACAATATTCTATTGGTAAAAATGACAAAGTTTTTAAGGACTGATATCTTATCATTTCAGACAAATTAACAAGTTTAACAAGCTTTGTTATATTGTTAAGTCTAAATAGACTACTATATTCTCAATTGAAGCAAACTGAAACCACGCACAATGTGTATTTAAATTAATTTGGGAGATAAGGATGTAAAGAAAAAATTGATAAGCTTATGTACAATGGCATTGACTAGCCCTAAACTGTAATCAAGCACCTGTCACTGACAGTTGACTGGAGTTGTCTATATGCCGCAAGTTATCATTTGTGGGAGGAAAGATAGTAGCTTCGGCTGCTCCTATGCTAAAGTTGTTCACCCGATGAAGACTGTGTAAAAGAATTTGCCGGCCTATACTTTGGCATGATCTAGACTGTTGCATAAAGAAGAGAGAATGAGTATGGTTTTTTTATTCGTTTTATTTGTGGAAGAAAACCCATTAGTCGAGGAGCTTACAACTATTGCTCTGCCCAACCGAGTGAGCATGCTCCCTTTATATACAAAAAATTTGCCCGTTCTGGATAATGAAACCGAGTAAGGAAAACCGACTAACAATGAGAATAAATAGAATTGCTAATGCGTTGCCATGGCTATAATACATTACAACAGCGATGCACCGAAAGCAAAACATAATAGCGATAAGTATTACGAACAAGTTATTAACAATATAATAAAACAAGAGCAGACACAACATGCAAGATATATACATATAAAAATATTTGCAAGAAATAAAAAGTCATGACCCGGCATCTACCACCCACTCCCTTCCATTAGAGACTATCTAATTAATACAAAAGGGTGAAGTGGCCAGCCGGGCCTACGTCTCAAACAGCTCAACATCGTGCTCAAGGCGGTAATTTCTTGACTAAACTGTTTATTGTCAGTGGATAACTGATGAGCTACTGGTCTTGTGGCTAGGATCCTGGGTCGTCTGGTTTGTGGTATGTTTTCCGTTGTTTGGCAAATTCAATCCCCGTATCATTCCGGCTTCTCTCTAATTCGAGATGGACGATGGTTTGGCTCTTCTGTATTGGTGATGGGATTTTCTATGGCCTAGGGAACATCTTTAGGTGTCCGGAGTTCAGGTCTGTATCTAACTCACCGGGGCTTTCTAGAAGAGAGGGTTTATTTATTCTCTTTCTTTATCTTGAGGATGTGCTGCAGGAGTTTCAAAGTTTGAACTTTCGATCAAGTTTGTGTACAATTTTCATGCGAGTTTTTGTAATTGGCTTGCAGAGTTGCCTTTCCCATTTGGTCGATCTTATTAGCTAGACTCATTTGGGAAGGGAACTCTATCAATTCCTCTTCATTTTGTGGGTGGTTTCTTTGTGAGGGCCAAGCCCTCCTGGCCCCTTTCATATTTGGCCCTCTTCAAGGCTCGAGCGTTGCTAGAGCATGTCCAAGGTTTCTCGGGCAAGCGTGATATGGTTTTAACCTGGTCTCGTGTGGGTCGAGGTTTGGCCCTGTCTTTCCACCACATAGATGTGGTTGGGTTAGGCGGTTCTGACTTGGTAGGAGCCCATGAACATAGCTTGTAGCTTATCGTTTGCCCCATTTGTCCCCGTCTGTTCACCAACCACACCCACTCCCCAGGTGCAAACAGGTGGCTCTTCTTGATCTGCCTGTCTAGTCTCCATCTGCACCTTCTTGAGAGCTTTGTGGGCTTTTTGCAGTCACTGCAGTCTCTGCAACACGTATTTGATAATAGATTACATCTCTGTGGGATGAGGGTGACATTCCAACTGACCAGGCAGACGCAACTTCTTTCCAGACAACATGAAGTTTGCTGTTTCGCCTGCCGCAATGGGGGTGCTTCGGTGCGCCCACATGAGCTAGGGCAAAAATTCATTTCATTTTTCCTGTCCCCGTGCCAACAACATGGCTCTCAAGGAGTCACTCAAGCCTCGATTGTTTTTCTCAACAATCCCATTTGCTTGGGGATGGTAGAGAGTAGTTTGTGTCTTGCTCACCTTTCAGAGGTGGCAGAGCTCCTCCATCAGTTGGCTCTGCAATTGAGCGGCTTGGTCTGTATGGATTTGCTCTGGAAGTCTCAGGTAGCAAAGCACTCTTTCATCAAGGGCAATGGCCACCGCTAGAGCCGTAGTCTCTGGAATGGCAATGGCATCCTACCGTCAGGTAAAATGGTCTGAGAGCACTAAGATCCACTTATTGCCTCTTGGACTGGCCCACCAAGTCGCCCACCCACTGCCGGTTTTCTGCAGTTTTATTCCTTTTGTGCTTAGGGACCTGGCACACCTCACAGCTACGTACAAACCTGCTGACAGCAGCTGTCAGTCCGGACCAGGAGTGACCCCGGAGTGAGTCATAACGAGTGTCTGCCAGGTAACTAGCCAAACCACCCGGCTTGACCATGAGGGGCTGAGGCCACTCTGGCTTCTATCACGCCATTCTGCTCGATTCTCAGAGATTTCCTCCTGCCATGCAGAATCCTAAGCTCCTGGCTCCCCAACTCTAGTTGTTCCAAAGGCACTCGGGTGTGGCTCCGAATCGCTTGGTACATTATAGCCATGGCACTCTTGCCCTCGCTCTGCAGCTGAGCCAACTGGTTAGTTAGCTGAGCCGATGCCTCGGGTCCCAGGATGGCTTTGACCAATCTTTGGTTAGCCCATACCCATGTTGGGGTAGGGCACCATTCCGTCTGGCGGGTTATCTCGCGGGTGGTCCTGGCGACCTTTGCCCAGCTCTTATGTGGTTCCGGGTGGCAACTAGTAGTGCCTCGGGTCATCACTCGTTTGATGTCAGGAAGTCCCAAGAAGGCCTCGACCTGTCCCAAGTTTACCTTGGCTGTCTCAGTAGAGACACGGGGTCACACTCATTGACCGGTCACCTCACTTGCCAACCTGGTGATTCCTGACAGATCATGGTTTCCCTTAACCACTCTAGCCTCCTCTTGGTTTTCTCGGTCTAACTATAGCCGAGTTGAGCGCCCATCGCAGTGCTCTATTGGGGCACCCTGCCGGCAATCTTTGCAGGCCTGTCGCCTTAAGCTATCTGCTTGGCCATGCTTCATTCCCGACTGTGTTTCAGCACGTATTTGAACTCGGCTAGCATCTTTAGCTAACGTGCTACCTGGTGAGAGGGCTCCTTTTTGCGGCAGAGCCATTGCGGAAAGGCATGGTTCGTGTAAACCTGAAACTCCTGTCCGTATAAGTAGGGGTGGAAGTGTTTTACTGCTTTTACCACTGCCAACAGCTTTCTGCATGTCACGCAGTAATTTCGCTCTGAGGGGGTGAGTGTTTTTGCTGTAGTAAGCAATCAGTCGTTCCTGGTTGGCCTGCTGCTGTGACAGCACAGCTCCTATGCCACATCCGCTGGCATCCGTGTCCAATATATAGGTATTCCTCGAATCCGGATACCCCAGCACGGTGCTGTGGTGAGGCTGTGGCAAAAAGTGTCAAATGTTGCTTGCTCCTCACCCATTCACTGCCAGGGTTTCTCATTTTCCACCAGCTAGTAGAAGGGCTTCACAATGGTGGCAAAACCCAGGATGTACTACCCGTAATACCCAAAAATATCCAGGAAACCTTGTAGTTCACAGACTCCACATGGGGTAAGTCGACACTCGACCACCACCACTCTGGCTGGGTCTATAGAAACTCTTTAGCTATTTACAATGTGGCCCAGGTACTGCACTTGGAATTGTAATAGTTCGCACTTAGTTGGCTTGAACTTGAGTTCGGCTTGCCGTAGCCGCTGGAACACCTTCTCCAGCCGCTGGATGTGGGTGTCAAAATTGGTGCAATAACAATCACGCCTTCTAGGTACAACAAGAAGGTCTGCCAGTAAAGCCCGTACAACACTCTCTCCATCAATTGCTGAAAGGTGGCTGGGGCAGAAGTCAGTCCGAAAGGAAAGATTCTCCATTTCCACAATCCCGAGCGACTGATAAATGTCGATTTTTCCCTGGCATCTTTGTCCAGTGGAACTTGCCAGTATCCATTGATTGAGAGTACTAAAATATCAGCTTCCAGCTAGGGCGTCTAGATTTTTGCCTATTCTTAGAAGGGGACAGGGGTCTTGTTCTGTTACCGCATTGAGCCCCCGGTAATCCGCACAAAACCGACATTTTCTATCTTTTTTCTTCACTAACACAACAGACGAGCTCCATGCTCCTCTAGCCAGCTCAATCAACCTTCTGGACAACAAGTCCTGTACCCGTCTCTTGGTTTTTGCTTCTTTTTTAGGCCCTAGGCAATAAAGGGGTTGACGAATAGGTCGAGTCCTGTCTTTCGCGGGTATATAGTGCTCCACAAGTAAAGTTCTACCCATATCGTTGTCTTAGGTGCTAAACACTGGCCCATACTTGGTCAGTAGGGTAGCCAGCTTCCTAGCCTGCTCTGCGTTCTAGCACGAGAGTCTTGCGGCATGGTACAGTTCTTGGAGATGCTGCGGGATTCGTGGCACGGCCTCAAATTGAGTGAATGACATGGCAGGGCTTTCCTTGAAGGGAGGGGTGCCAGAAATTGGAGGTCTTCCACACTAGTGAAGGTGCATACGATGGTTCCCGAACAAATGGTAACAGGCTGGGACTTTGGGTTGAGACACATAACCAACACATTTCCTTTTGCTCGGGGCTCGTTTAGGCTTGTGGCTAAAGGCGGGCCTTCAGCGTACCCTTCGATCATCCATAGTGGACAGAAATTCTATGTAGTCATTCTACACCGGACCACAACTTCTGTTCTAACTGGTACCACTAGATCCCTCATTACCTGAACTTTGTTCTAAAGGAGCTTCCCTGTTTGGTTGGTACAAACCAATGACTTCCTATCAACCTTCGCTTTGAGTCGTTCGAACTCCATCAAGCATTGGTGTGCCATAAAGAAGGGCGTGCAAAGAATAGCGTTTTCACTAATCTGGCTGACTATGAAAACTTATTTAATTTTCACTTGGTGGAACCGTACAGGGACCAGGATTACTGCGTAAAACGGCAACCTAGTTCCATCAACGAGCAGTCCATCGAGGTCACTTTCCTCCAATCGGTCTCTTGCATTCCGGGAAATCGGTCGAACACCTGTTTTCCCAACAGGTTAGTGGCGCATCCGGTATTCAACAGAAAGTGTACCGCTCGACATTCGATTTTCTTTGGGAGGAAGTAACTGGTACAGTGTGGGCGCCCAAGCAGACGTGCTTTAGCAGGTTCTCTGCGCTTGAAGGAAGCTGCCTGAGGCCGGTCTGTTTGTGCAGGTAGAGAACAAGCCTGGGCGGGTTTCTTTGGGTAGCAGGAGGCAGTCCTCTGCAAAACAGGGTGCCAAGGTGCCTGAGAGAAAGGCATAGTGCTCACCTCAGAAAGACTCATGCCTGGCTCTTCTAGTTGAAGTGGTTAGAATGCGTTCTGGGTAGCTGTGAGGGCTGCTTGAGGTGGAGTTTTGGCTCAGCCTGATTTTTTCATATAGGTCCATTTGGGTGAGGCCTCGGGTGAATCAGTATTGCAATTTTTACTGGTTTCTGCAGAGCCCTTATTGCAGCTAGTAGTGGGTGCTACAGCTGTGGCCTTCTTTCGTTTCCTGACTATTTTTTCTTTTGCTTAGGGCACTCTTTTTTGGAGTTGTCCCATGCCTTCACATCCTCACCAGAGCTTGTCGAGGAAATAGTCCAAATTGAGCTCGGATGGCTTCAAAGATGGCTGCCACTCCAACTACCCTTCCGCAAAATTCTGCTTATCTTTTCAAAGCCTCTCTGAGATGCAGTGTGCTGGCCCCCTCGGTCCACCTATTTGCAGCTGCATTTTTTCTACATCTGGTAATGAAGTACTCTGGGTCTCTGACGCCAATATACTTGAGTTTTTTTAACTGGAAGACCGATTCCGGGTTCTGCTGTAATCTGAAAAGTTGCCCTATGGCGTCAGCTAGTCGGTCTGTGTCCCGGTTTATACTCTTGACCTCTTTTGAGAGATGGCTTCAATCTTCTTTCCGGGTGAAGGAGACCGTTATAGACAATCGCAGCCTGACCCGAACTCCTTAAACCTTTTTCGGCAGTTATTTTTGGCAACTCTTTTATGGAGTGCTGGATCACCTGGTTATTCTAAAACACCAGGTTTCTATACCAATGGAGGAGATAGCCATACAGCTATCTTCGCCAGATTTGGAACTCCCGGTGTTTGCCATACCACTTTAGGTTTCCTCTACTGAGGCTGCTTTTGCAAGCAGGGCAGGTCTGACAGAGTCTGATTTTTTGATGGTGCGTGCCGGGTTCGGCACAATCCCACTCTTGCCACCAGTGTAAAAGAACTTGCCGGCTTTTACTTTGGCACGATCTAGACTGTTGCATAAAGAAGAGAGACTGAGTATGGTTTTTTTGTTAGTTTTATTTGTGAAAGGAAACACATTAGTCGAGGAGCTTACAACTATTGCTCTGCTCAACTGAGTGAGTGCGCTCCCTTTAGATACAATTAATTCACGCTTTCCAGATAATGGAACCGAGTAAGGACAACCGCCTAACAATGAGAATAAATAGAATCGCTAATGCGTTACCATGGTTATAATGCATTACAACAGCAATACAACAAAAGCAAAACATAGTAGCGATAAGTATAACAAACAAGTTATTAACAATATAATATAACAAGAACAAACACAACATGCAAGATATATACATCTAGAAATATTTACAAGAACTAAAAAGTCATGGCCCGGCATCCACCCAAACTGTTTGAAATTTTTTAAACCACTTACTGATTGGTCTTTCCGTGGTTGTAAGAGTTGCATACATTCATAACATAGACCTTGGGATGTTAGGTAACTTTGTTTGTGGCTCTCCTCGCTCCTCTTTCATATTATTCTCAACTATGCTTATAAATTCTATTTTCCCCTGAATGAGTAAGGTGTTCATTAATTCAGAGTTATTCTTTACATGCTACTTTTCTTAATAAGAAATAGAGACAGTTGAATACTCTAAGCAAAAAAAATTACTTTTAAATAAGTTTACTAATAATGCTTTTGGTATTTATGGAACATATCTGTTATATTTAATTGGACAAGCATACACTGTGCTTCCATGCTTTGAATGAGTTCAACGATGCTTCCATTCCAAATCATAAAAATGGTAAGGTCAGAATGCATTCAATGCCATTTCACTTGGCTAAATTTGTGTGAAGGCAATTGCTGTAAGACTACTTTGGCATAAAAATGCTCACTGCAGATGGATCTGAATTGATAATCCTTGTCTAGGCTCTTCTCAGTTGAGGGAAAACAATTGAGCCCACGACCACGCTGGTCTCTGCTACAAAAACTTTATCCTGCTACGCACAACTGTTGACTTTTTGTGTTTACATTACCATTTACATTTTCAGAGTAGGCTGCTCATACAAGGATGACAAAAGAACTACTTTAAGTTAGTGTAACTTGATGACTGCGCATGAATTGATAAGTGACTGTGACCTGAAAGCAAGTCTTCTTTATCACGTTTTGCTAATCTTGGAAATATAGCTAGTGCAACTCAGAATCGTTGAAATGGTAAGGGTCAAATTGGCCAACAGCAAACAATTCTGAGCTCATTTGAGCATGAGAATGAAGTGTCTATTAGCATAATCTACAAATATTAGACAAAGATGTATGTATACATAGCATTTTGAAAAAAATGTCTACAGATTGACGGTCTTATGTCATATGTACATAAACCTTATGCATATGATTCAAATCATAGGTCCATGCACTTATTTCATATACATTCCATCAGACATAAAGTTGTAAAGCCATGCGAATCTCATTTAATTCATTTTAGAAAGTTGCATGTTATTCTCTTTTTGTTTGTCAGCTTTTTGTTTTATTTCATTGGAAAAAAGTTCAGAACAGACAAATAAAAAGAAAGTAAGTGCAATGAGGATCCACATGTGCAGTAGCATAACTAGTCATGGCGCTGGGACTTGGTTAACAGCTAGTTAATTTATTGAAATGAAAACATACACAATGACTATTTGAGTGAATCAAAAAGTGGTTGCTTGAGGCTTTATTTGAAGGGATTAAAATTGCCTATTTGTTGGAGGCTTTGATGGCCCAGAAGACCACAATACACAAGGGGTGAAGTTGTTTTTTAGTCAGCACCAGAATTCCTTATTTTATTCAGGTGAATCATCATCACCTGATACAGACCCACCTTCTTCGAAAGAGGTGAGGGATACGACAACTCCTTGTGATTTCACAGTGAAAGAGAAATGAAACCTCGTAAAACTTACTAATATATATGTAGAACTAAAAACACTGGTGAGCTCTATTGAATTTGCAAACTCAAAGGGCACCTTCATTGTTCTGTATGTTTGTTTTATTAACATATTTTTTAACAGAAAGGCCGAAAGTGGCAACCGTGAGCAACTTGATTACCTAAAATTACCTAATATGTAGACATATTTAGTGCAATATCAAGATGTTTTGATGAATTGAGCCTAGTCCCTATGCTCAATTCTGACATATATCGCTAGTTATTGCGCTAACCATGAATGACTTTAAAAACCTTTCAAAAGCGAGTTGTTAGTGTGTTTATACTTATTGCTCTGACATTGCACTGACATGGCTCTGGCATGGCTCTGACATTGTTCTGATATGGCTCTGACATGGCTCTGACATGGCTCTAACATTACTCTGACATGACTCTGACATTGCTCTGACATGACTCTGACATTTCTCTGACATGACTCTTGACATTGCTCTGACATACCTCTGACATGGCTCTAACATTACTCTGACATGGCTCCGACATGGCTCTGACATTGCTCTGACATGGCTCTGACATGGCTCTGACATTGCTCTAACATTACTCTGACATTGCTCTGACATGAATCTTGACATTGCTCTGACATAACTCTGACATTGCTCTGACATTGCACTGACATTGCTCTGACATGACTCTGACATGGCTCTAACATTACTCTGACATTGCTCTGACATTGCTCTGACATTGCTCTGACATGGCTCCAACATGGCTCCGACATGGTTCTGATATGGCTCTGACATTGCTTTGACATGGCTCCAACATGGCTCCGGCATGGTTCCGATATGGCTCTGACATTGCTCTGCCATGACTCTGCCATGACTCTGCCATGACTCTGACATGGCTCCGACATGGCTCCGACATGGCTCTGATATGGCTCATAAACATCAACTCATTCTATTAGCCTCGAGAGAGATTTGCTTGTCAAACTTCAAAATATTAGCAAAAGCAAGACATTACTGAAAAAGTTATCTTCTGAATATCAAATGGATGTCAGTTAACCGGCTTGTACTGTTGCAGAGGGTAGTGAAATCGCACCCAACTGTATAATTTGTTCCTGACTTAAATTGCTCGCTCAGATGCCAAATACGTGCCAAATATGTAGGCTAGAATATGTACTCTGCAAGGCATAGTTACGGTTTGTTTATTTATCATTAGCATGATCTATGCGCACGTAATTGCACACGTAATTGCACACGTAATTGCACACATAACTGTACACGTAATTGTACACGTAATTGTACACATAATTGTACACGTAATTGTACATGTAGTTATGTTTTCTCATTTGTTTCTGTTCAACATTGACTCATGGTCCTACCTGTCATCACTAGTAAGGTATCAACTTAATGCCTGTCCTAGTATCAACCTTATGTCATCAATAGTGAATCAACCTGAAACCAACTGGGTCACCTTCAATCATGTGACTACATATCTACTTGTTACTAGCAATAATCTATTGGATAATATATTTATAACTTCATTGCTTAGAGTTACTCTTTTTCTTGCGCAGAGTCATCGAGTGGCTTAGACGATGAGTGGGACAAGGAAATGTTTGGGGAGGACTTGAGCACAGTACGAGAAATTTTAGCTGAGGGTATGACAGGAGACATGGTAAGGCTTCCCCCTGATTAAACATAACTCTCATTAAACCCAGTTTTTGGTCTAAAGAGTTGTGAGTCATTTGTAAAAAATGGATAGTCTGGAGAGTGCTGAAGGATTTGTTTGGTGTCATTGCCAGCTTTTTGCAGTTGAGAAACAATTTGTTTACTGAAGTTGCACAGGCCGCCTTCACAGTAGAATAAACAATTCTTTTACCGCCATATCACATGCCTTTCACAAAGAGCTAGCCAGTAGTTTATAGTAGTGTAACAAACCTTTCACAGCAGAACAAATTAACTTTGCATGTGGATTTTGGACTATATATAGTTAGAAAAACAATAGATAATCCCCTCCTTGGAGTGAGTTTACTAAAATTTTATAGAGCTTTAGGGTAACTTATAAATTGAATTATAAGTTATATATATTATATATAGTAGCTAGCTGTGCTACCGGCATTGCTCGGGTATTAATAATCAGCTTATATACAATAGTTATGTTTTCTCATTTGCTTCTATTCAACATTGACCCATGCTCCTACCTGTCATCACTAGTAAGGCATCCACTCCATGCTTGTCCTAGTATCAACCTTATGTCTTCAGTTGTGCATCAACCTGAGACTGGCTGGTTCACTTTAAATTTCATGGCTACTCATCAAGTTGGTACCAGCAACAACCTATTAAATAATATAGTTATGGCTTCGTTGCTTGGAGTTATTTTCTTTCTTGAGCAGAGTCATCGAGTAGCTTGGACAATGAGTTGGACAAGGAAATGTTTGGCGAGGACTTGAGCACGATGCGAGAAATTTTAGGTGAAGGTATTATAGGAGACACAGTGAGACTTACCTCTAATTAAACAATAATTTCTTTAAACCCAGTTTTTGGTCTGAAGAGTTTTGAGTCATTTAAAAAAAAGAAATTATCTTCGGAGTGCAGATTGAAGGACGTGTTTGGTGTTGTTGCAGGCCTTTGGGAGTTGTGAAACTATTTATTTACTGAAGTTGCACAGGCCTTCGCAGTAAAGTACCCATCTTTTACAGCCATATCACACATAAATAGCGAGTAGTTTATAATAGAATGACAAACCTTCCACAGCAGAATGGATTAACTTTGCATGCTGATGTTTGACTATATACAGTTAGAAAAAAAGGAGATAAACACCTCCTTGCAGTGAATTTAGTAAATATTTCTAGAGCTTAAAGCTATATAAATTGAATTATATATTACATATAATATATTATTGATTAATTATTATATCTATCATATACATGCTGTATTGATAAAATAATAATTAATATTATAATTAAAATTAAATATAAATTGAATGACTTAGGCAAGACTGTCTCACACTAAATGCATAGCACTGCACAGAATATATGATAAATGGTTTTATTTGTTGTAGCAGCGGGTGTGACAATTTATTAATACTTCATTAAAAATAATTTCCTTTTGAACATAATTGTTTTTGAAATTATACCTACAAGAGTCATAAAACTGCAAAAGCCGACCCAATCAAAAAAATGGTTTGACATGTAGTTTTTAAAAAGGCTTCTTCTGTTAAGACACCAGATATTTTATAAATAGTTTTAAAGGAACCAGCAGTAATATTTTTAAAAATATTATTGAAGCTTTTGTTTTTTTTTATATCACATAAGCTGGAATGAGTTAGAAATCTGTCATTGTCACATAAAAATTAGGAGACAAACAATGAAAGCTCTTGAAACCTTTAATTGACATAAAATATACACTTAGCATTGGTAAAGTAAGAAGATGTAAAGATTTGGAAAGGTCATTCTTTGAAATAAGATGTGCTGGGTGAGTAGGTCTGTGAAAAGAATCCCAGTAATTTTGTTTCATGTCCAAAAGTTAAAGTAATCCCCTGGGTTACCTCTAAAATCAGCAAGCCTAGCTTATCAAGTAGTAATTTGTGATTGACACAGTTAAAAGCTTTGGTGACATCCTGAAACATAAAGCAAACATTCTCATCCTTTGTTCTAAGATCTAAGTAGTCTGAAATGAGTTTATGAAAAGCATCAGTGCATGTGAGTGACTTTCTGAAACCGTATTGATAAAGTTGTAAAATACAGTTTTCCGACAAATGAAAATAGATGTGGACATTTAAATGCTTTTAAAAACTAAAGAAAGTGGGAGTATTGAGATAACTGTAAATTTGATGGGTTTCTAGTATCTACTTCTTTAAATTTTGACTTAACTCATGCACGCTTCCAGGCTGTTGGAGAACAGACATCAATCAATGTTCTGTTACACATCCCAGTTATAACAGACACAACTATTGGAAGAGGCGTTTTCAATATTTTTATAGAAATATTGTTCAAACTTGTTGCTATTGGATCAGAAAAATATCTCATATACGTTTATATTATCATAAGGTGTTAATTGTGTGAAACATCATTTTGTATATCCTCAGTGAAACTTGTAATGAATTTTGTGTTCCACGAGGGACTTTGTAATCACTGCATTGAAATTAACTCATCTTAACATGTATGATTAATCTTTGTACAGGCTGCTGGCAAATTTGATGATGTGAATGACGACTGGGAGACTTGGGATTAGGAATCAGCGTTGAAAGAACTACTGACCATATTTCCATTGAAGCAACCTGATCCATTCATAACTGTAGTAAAATATTTTAAGATGATTTTAAGACTAACCATGCATATGAGAAATGGGTGACTGCAGTATGTTTGAATATGGATTCATGCTTTGAATTGCTGCTGTGTGTAATCAACAACCACCTCTATGAGAGTCATTGCAAGCTCATTTCCAGCTATTAAAGATTTATTACGAAGTTCGATTGTGTCACTCTGTTGGAAATATATATTTAACTAAACATGCATCGGATGGAGAATAAAAGAGCTTGGAATGTATTGCGCTTGTCATTTGACTCTTTACTAATGTTCCCACGGCCTCTGTTGGAGAAGTTTTTATTAGGAAGACTTAGTTAAAGAAAGGCCTCGCATAGGTTACTCAAATTACCATTAACATTATTTATTATTATTATCAATGGAAGAGCGCAGTATGTTTGAATATGTAAAACATCTTGATCAAGCAATCTGTGATAACCCATGACCATTGTTAAAGTGTTGCACATTGCACAGGCAGCTGTCGATGCTTGTTGAACTATTTAAAATTATTGACAGCTGCAATCTTTTCTAACGCCTCTGCATTGCCTCAGTGATGCCATCGATTTACGATGTGCGTAGTCGACAAATAATAGTCGAGAGGACAGCACCGACACACCTGGTTCACAGAACAAGTAAACCAGCGTTTAGACTAACAATGCGAATGAAGAAATGGAAGGGCGCAGTATGTTTGAATATGTATGTATGCTATAAATAGTAGATATGTGTATAATCAACAACGGCTTCTGTGAAAGTTATTGCAAGCTCATTTTCAGCCATTGAAGACTTATGAGGTCCTATTGTGCCACTCTGCTAGGAATATATATTTAACTAAACATGCATCGGATGGAGAATAAAAGAGTTTGGAATGTATTGCGCTTGTTATGTGTCTCCTTAATAATGTTCCCACGGCTTCTATTGGAAAAGTTTCTATTAAGGAGCCTTTAGTTAATAAGGCCTCATATTGATCAATCAATTTAGCAATAACATTGTATTCATTATTAATAACAATAAGCTTAATAAATAGGAGTAAACTGTAGAAAGCAACGACAACATTGACCATCATTCTAATTTGTGTCACAAACATATTAATAACCATGAAATAATAACAATGAGAGGTTTCAATCTTAGAAATGTTCTAAACAAAAATATTTTACATATGGTGCCGCAAGAAAACGTAATGTGTTTGGTATCTTTATGTATGCAAAAAATAAAATGTAATGTATTGTAATATGGTATCATGAATGTATAAAACAAAAATTTATACAAGCCTTGAAACTAGTAAGTTTAGGTATACATCTTATCTTGTTTGACAAAAGATTAGAAGGTAACAATTGAATAGTTGTTTGTATCTCTTGCTAAGTACAAAATAAACTCATCATGCTATGGATATTTGGTGCTTGAGAATTGAACATATCTGTGATGTATGAGGGAGTTCAACAGCATCTCTATATGCTGTAGAGACCATTCTGCTCGTCAAAATATCGTAGGTATATATCAAAAATGAGGCTGGAGCAAGCACAGTTTCTTGTGGAACTCCAACTTCAATGGAAAGCTAAAGGAACCGGATAGCATTGAAGCAAACCATCGAAAAGCTCTCAGCAAGCTTTCAAACTTAAATTGCTAAGTCTTCCAGAGCTAGATCATAACTTGGAGGTCCCGTGTACTACACTGACAACATGGGCGCAGTAAAGATCCACATTTGTCTTTCACACATTGGGCAAGTAAAATGGCTACCTGGCTTTATCAGAATGAACGTGCCGCAAAAGCATCCTTTCAGATTAATCTGACAGTTCCGAAAGTGGTGAATACTGAGAGCTGGGTCATTTATTCTCTACTATACTGCTTGACTCAAACATGCATTGCTAAAATGCAGGTCATTGTCAGTTTCCGACAGACAGCAAGCCAACACTATTTACAACTCAAACCTGCAAAGTTCATATCAGAAGAAAAGTCCTTTGTGCAGTTCATATACATTGAAAGAAAATTAAAACAACTGTAAAAAATTTTAAAAGTGAATTAATTAGCAAGCAATAGTTAAATAAAATCTGTTTTTCTACAATAATTACAACAAAAAATAATTTTGATGCCGATACAATCAATACGAACTGAAAAACCAAACAAAAAACCATGAATATGCTGAATTAATACTACCAATGATTATGTATAAGCGTGTGTATAAAAAGGCTACTAGTGTAACCAGAGCTATCAATCTGACCTTTGAAAATAACGATACTGGTGCTTCTTGATATTGGTGTAAACGTAAAATTGAGATATCAGACTGTTTTTGTCGGATGATTTGTCAGACCGATCAAAAAGAAAATTTAGATGCAACTTTTACTCAAGATACTACAACAGTTCAAGGGTAAAAGTTTGAAATTTAATTGTTTTTAGCGATCGCCACAAGGAAGAACTGAAAGTAGGAGCTGGTAATAAGACATTTAAAATTGAAACGTCACAACTGAAAATTACTAATCAACAAATAGGTACCAAATTTTTAAATAGCTTTTACCAATTTTTAAAAAAGGAAAACAAATGCAAAAGGTAATATTAATTAATAATAAAAAGAGTATTTCCATTTAGCTTAACCCAGTCGTTAGGTGTGCATGTTTGCAAACTTGTGGTTGCTATCTTTGTGAGTTCAAATCCAGACCGAATTGCATCCTTTGTTCCTAAAATTTTATTACTATTGGATAACTGGACAGGTGAAAAATTTAAAGATTTATATGTGTTGCTTTTATTTTGTTTTTCTCAGTTCACATTAACTGTATCAGTATAAATTCAGTTTTCATTGCGATCGTTGTAGTCAAAGAGACTGTCTAGCCATTACTTGCTAATTAATTCAAATTCAAACCGCTTTACAGCTGTTTTATTTTTTCTCTAAATTTATTTGAACTGCAATAAACACTTTTTTATGAAATGAAATTTATTAGTTAGAATGGTAAACTTTGTGTATGTTAAATAAAAATAAGTTTTTTGTGCAAACAACTTGTTTCTTACCCTAACAACTCAAGCATTTAGCTAAGTCTAGCATTCAGGCATTGGCTGTGTGGGTTATTGGCAGTGTGCTTATTTTCACATCCATGCATTTATCAAATATACAAGTGCAGTTAACATTAGGTGGAATCCTTTTTTTTAACGCTGGCTTTAGACAGGCATGACTGTTCTTATAGTAGTGATTTAGACCAAGTTACCAGCTCAAATTACTCAAATTCATTGGGTAAAGAAACATAGTCAATAAAACTACATTACCTACCTCTGTTTATAAGCTGTTTTAAATTTTGAGCTTATGTGTAGCATAACAACTAAGAAATATTTTTCTCAATCTGTTTTAGTCATACCTCGAGCTTTAAAATATTAGAATTATTCATCGACCGAACAAGCTCAGAAATAAACAAACGCCTTAATGCAAAAGTTACAATGGTAAATGTTGTAGCCTACATGTTGATGAACAAAAGTTTTTTGTGCAAAAATATTTTTCATTACTTGTACAACACCGCGCACTCAACTAATTTTTTTTATAAACTTCTAGAAGACTATATCAACCTTCAACCACTCAAAGCGAACTTACAATGCTGTTTTCACGAATTATAATTTTTTCATTTAGCTGATGAGGGCAAGTTTATGCATACTTGGTATACCTTATGACTGCAAACTTTTACTGATTGCTGATTCCCTAACATTCATTCTTGTTTGAACAAAAGACTTCTGTTCAGGCTCTTATCATTGTTGACTCAAGCTGTTTTATTACCTTTAACATACCGAAGCTTTTATACCAACTTCTAGAACATTCCAGAAATCACTAGCAATAAAATTTGTAAAGTAAATTTATCTCAACTAAGCTGGGTGAATGATTATTGAATAAAAAGTTTTAATGATTGCCTGATTAGTAGACACTTAACCCTATATAAACTAAGAGCTTGTTCCAATATTGCTTCAACACTGCTAATATTATAAAACCTCTATTTAAACAACCTGTAGTGCGCCTGGCTTCACATCCGTGCATTTACCAAATATACAGGTTTGATTTATGTGAGATGCATTCTTTTTCCTAACGCTAGCTTCAGACAAAAATAGCTTTTATTATACCGGGTAATAAAGATTTAGACCAAGTTACTAGCTTAAATTTCTCAAAATCATTGGGTAAAGAAACTTAACCAATGACAACTGCATTACCTATCACTGTTTACAAGCTGTTTCAATTTTATGCTGATGTGTGGATTAAAAAGTAAAAAATATTTTCCTCAACCTGTTTTAGTTATACCTCAAGCTTTTGAATATTAAAATTATACATCTGCCGTACAAACACAGAAATAAACAAACACTTTAATAGAGAAGTTAGAATGGTAAATGCTGTATATGTTGATTAAAAATAAATTTCCAATGCGAAAACATTTTAAATTACTACTGCAGCACTGGGTATTCGACTTTTTTTTAAAACTTCAAGGAGACTATCAACTTTTTACCACTCAAAGTCGACTTATAAAGCGGTTTTCACAAATTATATTATCTCTGATATTTAGCTGGTGAAGACAGGTGCTGCTTTTAGAGTTGAAAACTGTAAAGCTTTGAAGTTGGAAAACAAACTTTGAAACTCTATAACAATGGCTGCTATTATGGTGTCTGATGTTTCTGAAGAGTATTAATAAAAACTTAATAACAAAGCTAATAAATATACTTTAAAGTTTTCAGATCCGATTTTTAACCACATTATGGACAAACCTAAAAAAAATAGATCAGATTTAGACCTTAGTGACTTTGAATCAATGTGTAGTTCTGATGATTGTAATGATCGATCTTCTCAAGCACACTATCATTAAAACTATGGCAACCACTACAGCAAAGAACAAAATATTAAGTGCTATTGATGTACCATTATAACTATTATTATAATTACTGTAAGTATTGTTATAATTATCATAATTAGCTGAATGGCTAGTATTGCTTGAGTAACAAAAAAAGTTCATGAACAGAAAAAAATTTTTATCAAATCTTTTCAACGTTTATCATTCTAAAAGAATGTTATGTTTATTTCTGTGTGTCTTTCCGGCCAAAACCTAATTCAAATAATTGAAAGCTCGATGCATAGCTAAAACAAATTGTTGAAAAACATTTTTTACTCCTTATGCTACACAATTGCTTAAGATTTAAAACAGCTTATATACAGTGGCTGGTAATGTAGTTGTCATTGGTTATTTTGTTTTATTCTATGAAGTTGAGTAACTTAAGCTACTCTACTATATATATAATAAAATGTTTGTTCTTTATTATTTTTTATTTATGTATTAGATTTTTTTATATAATAGGTCTTCAAAGCACAGCTACCATACTAAATATTTATACTGGTATATGAGTAAAAGCGTAAAACCCGAGCAGAGTGCTCAATGATAAAATCAGAGCAAGTTAAAATCAATAAAATAGACTATGACTAGATAAAACACTTGATTACTATTAATTTCATGCTTGGTAAGACCAATCTTCAGATTGCAGAAGAGAATTCTGAGCTGAATTCTGAGGATTGCTTTTACCAAGCAAGAAACTAATAGTAATCAAGTGTTTTATCTAAAGTTATAGTCTGTTTTATTGATTTTGTATCGGTATATATATTTAGTATAGTAACTGTGCTTTGATTAGCAGCCATGTGTATAATCAATAATTATCAGCATTGGCGAAAGTCATTATTTGAACCATTTTCAACCATTAAAAACTTATAAGCGCCTGTTGTGTCACTCTGTTGGGAATATACGAGTTAGTTAACTATTCATGCACTGTATGGAGAATAAAAGAGCTTAGAATGTATTGCACTTGTCATGGTACTTTTTTCTAATGCTTTCACTGCAGCTGTCGAGAAGTTTCAATCAGGGATATTGTTGTTAAAAAAAGTCTCATATTGATCAATCAAATTCCTGATAACATTGCATTCATTATTAATAACAAGAAGTAATCTAACCATAAATAAGCTGTGTAAAGCGATCTCAACATTTGGAATCTCAACAATGGAAAGTTAAAGGGAACGGATGTCATAGAAGCAAACCATCTGTTGACAATATTCCAAAAAATAAATAATTTGGTAACATGATTCTGTTATGTAGAAGCTCTTTAACTTTTTCCTCAAAGTTATATGGTTCCCAAGAGCAAAAGTTTTACTAAAATCTAAAAAGAAAGCTAACATTTTTTGTCACAGGATTCAGTTAAAATATAAGAGACGGTCTTGCAAACCGAATCTACATGAGAATGACTCAGTTTAAAACCTGATTGTAATGAGCTGATAAAATGGTTTATGTTATCAAGAAACAACTGAAGATGTTTATTAATGTGCTTTTCATAAATTTATGACAAATCAGTAAAAGTGAAGTAGGCCTGTATTGGGACGGATCACAAACATCACCTGTCTAGCAGATTGGATTGACTCTCGCAACTTTTCAAGGTGTTCAAACAACACCAAGGTAGAATTCTATTAAATATACCAGCCAGAAATTTAATAGTAAAAGTGATAGCCTTGTGAAGCGTTTTTGACAAAACTGCCACCAAGACTGGTGGCTTTTGATCCAGGATTATATTTTAGATATAGACAAACATAAAATGGAATGATATAACAGAGTTCACATAAAAAAGAAATAACAAACTTCAGCCCAAGACTGCTTAGAATGATAAGTTTGACTATAGTATCAGTAGTATTCATTATTATTGTTATTATTGTGACTGTTATTATTAGTATTATTATAATTGATATTATTATTATTGTTATTAGGTGATAGTTTTTACTCAATGAAAGTAAACTGTTCATTAGGATGTCACTGCAAATATTGCTGTTTGCACTATTGGCATTTTTGTTGACATTCAAAGCATTACACACCAGCTTGGCGTTTTCAATTGGTGTGTCAGCAACAATGCTAGCTAAATACTATTTTCTCCCAATGAATGAGGTTGATAGCCCTAATGCTCTGTTTTTATAGTTACCCAGTCATAGTCTTTAAGACTCATCTGTGCGTATATTTGGCTAGGAGACCTCTTCGTGGATCCATGTTGGCAGGTTTTTGCTCCGCACAAATCTTGATGTGGTTTTCATATAAGTTTGAAGATCTGATTATCAGTGAGAGAGACGTTTGTGTTATTTCTTTTAGTTGTTAATAATGGAGGTTTTATAACGAAATATTTTTTGGGAATTTTCTACATGATGTTGAAAAATCTAGTTATAGAAAGTTTTCATTTAGTTAAAACCAAATTAGTCTGCTTTTCAATAAAGGTTACAATCTGAATAGACTGTTTCTTTGCAATCTCTTCCAGTCGATCAATCATGTCACTCGATTCGTCATTAAGAACGATTTCCTTTACAAAATCAACACAATTTGAATTTTTGCGTGAGGTGTAGTATTAATATAACATGTCAATTTTAAGACATTCATTAGAGGCTTGTGACAATATTGATGATATATACCAAGCGGCAAGTCAACAATCCGGTTTGCACAATCTCATGCAAAACAATCTCAGTAACAATATCTCAGAAACAATTCAGGATCTATAATAATCTATATACAATGTATATAAATTATAGTGTTTGTTGGTCTTCTGTAGGTTTGTCATTGTCATTCCTATGTCCAGTTACAGAGTTAAAAAAGGGAAACAAAGAAATGGCACTGCACTGGATTTGAACTCAAAAACTTTAACTCGTAAGACAACAGACAGGCGCGACAACATTACACTAGGCCATCTTCTCATTATTAGTGATCTTATCTATCCTTATCACACTTGCAGGTTACAAGCTAAGTACGTCATTTTTAATATTACCTAACACAGTGGACCTCGCCTTACGACATTAATTTGTTCCGGTATTGTCATCGCAGACAAAAATGTCGTATAGAGAGGTATAGAAACTCATAGGAATTATCTTAATGCAAGCATACCATGGTAAAAAACATCAACATTTTATATACGTACCACATGCATTAAAAATTATTGAAATTGTTATATTACCTGAAGTAACTATCATTACCTACAGTAACTTTAGTTTATGCAGTGATTATGATCTGCAATAAATTTTTCATTGCAGATAATAAAACCATTTTCTTACTTCTTTTTTTCCTTCTTACTTTTTCTACTTCTTAACAAGTTGATAGGAACTGCACATTTTTGGCGTTCTAGCTGTTACATTGATTTGTTTATTTTTCTAAACAGCAAAGACTATTATGCAAAGTAAAGCTAATAATAAATATTTTGTACGTCTACAGTAAGGCAATACAACAAAATATTTTTACTATAATAAGCCATTCTACCTGTTCATCGTCTATCACTATCCAGTGGTCAAGGTTAGGATAAAGATAATTTTTGACAAAACTTCAACTCGTGACATTTAGAATCCTCGACCAATGCTGTAACACTTGCACTAATCGATTACCTTTGTATTTATGAACAATTGCGCAGCTATCCTATTCGTCTTCAAGTCAACACATTTAACGATTTATTACGGCGAACTAGAATGTCGCGAAAGTTTTATATAATAGATATAACGCTAAACGCACAGCGTTTTGTCTTCTGCAAATGCGTTGAAGTAAATTAGCATTCAAATCAATTTTGAAAACTCGCCCGATTTGACACTTTACGTTATATGGAGTTTTTTACGTAGTTGGAAGCAAAAATTTCACATAAATTTTTTACGTTACTTGGAATTTACGTTATAGGAGCGTCGACTGTATACATGTAATGAGTACAAGTCTACAGTAAATATTATATTAAATGCTAAAGTGCACAATAATTTTCATTTTTGCTTAATTTTAACTATTTTTTCTTTCCCTCATGCATTATCAAGCATTTACGTAAAAAGGAATGCTAAACTGAGAGAGAAAGGATAATATGTCTTTCAAGTGTCCTAGAAGGTATTTCCGAAATTAGCATCTCCGCATTTTTGTTATTTCCACGTATTCAGTACATTGTCTGCCAAATTTAAATTTTGAGAACAATTTTTGTTGATGTCATATGGGAAAGAATATTCTGTAATGAGGGCACAAAAAACATCATGTTCCACATCGCTACGCGAAACAACTCTAAGCAGGGATGCCGTAACCAGAATGGACTGTATAACCTTTTGAGTTTGTTTTTCTTTCAAAAGTTTTTTTAAAAGCATTATATCAAATAACTGCTTTTTTAATTTGTGCCGAATTTGTCTCATATGTGTTGTTTCAATTTCAAATGTGCCATTACCCACATTCAATTTTTGGTTGTTCTAAAGTTCTTCTATAACTAAAAATTGTAAAAACCTTGGACATTTGTACTGATGCCTTATCTAAATTAGGAATAACCTCTACATTTTCTTTCCGTTCAGTTGTGTTGTTTTAGCATTTGAAGGGCAAGCAATTTATACTTCGTACTTATTAAACAAACACCTTGCATAAAGATAACCCAACTATATAGGCAAAAACAGAACAATATATTAAAACTATATCAGCGAGTCAAACAAAATTATATGTGGTTTACACCAAGATATTGATATCTAGTAGGTTACATCACATCAGTCAGACAGAATGCGGCGGACGCTGGGCAATGAATTTAATGTATTTCTAATGTTTTATATAATTACATATAATTACTCTTATATATTGTACATTTTGCATAATGTGTCTGTATTTATTATGTGTGTTACTTGCATATAATTACTCTAGTGCCTTAGTTGGAAGAAAAAGGGATCGCGAAACAGAAGAACGCCACAGCAGTAGCCCCAACTACTAAAATCGAAGGTCAAGCAGTGCAATTCCTGCTGGATACTGGATGCACACTATTTTGCTAGGAAAACAAGTGTTCGACAGATTTTTTTCAGGTAGTAAGAGACCATTTGAAGGAGAGTGACACCCATGATTTGCTTGCTGATGAAACCAGGTTGTCCTTTTACGGCACAATCCGGCTCCCTGTAAGACTTCGCAAATTGAGGACTGAAGAAGTATTCATAGTCAGCCAGATTAGCTAAGACACTATTTTGAGTATGCCCTTCTTTATGGCATACCAGTGCTCGATGGAATTTGAATGACCCATGGTGAAGGTAGATGGGAAAGTGTTGGCTTGTCCCGACCAAATGGTAAACTCCTCCAGAATTATTTCTAGGTGATTTGAGATCTGGTGGTGCCAGCTAGAACAGAGGCTGCGGTCCGGTGTAGATTAACTACACAGAATTTGTGTCTACTAGGAATAATAGAAGGGTACCCAAAAACTCACCTTTAGCCACAAACCTGAATGGGCTCGAAGCAAGCAGAAAAGTATTGGATATGTGCAACCCAACCCAACAGCCACTGGCTTTTTGGTTCAGGAACCACTGTGGGCACATACACCAGTTTGAAAATACCTCTTCCCATCGCTGGCCCCATTCCCTTCGAGGGAGGTCTTGCGGTGCCGATCGCATGGGTAGCAGAAGCCAAGCCACGGCTCCTCCAGTATTTCCAGAAACTGTTTAACACTGCAAGGCCTTCGTGCCAGAACACAGAACAAACTAGAAAACGGGTTAATTTTTTGATTAAGTACAAGTTGGTATTTAGCATGGGAGAATACGATATGGGTAGAACTTCATTCATGGTACACTTTGTACTTGAGAAAAATGGAATCCGTTTTATTCGTAAAAGTCCTCACCATCTAGAGCCTGAAAAGTAAGTGAAGGCCAAAAGACAGGTGCAGGAATGGTTGGCCAGAGAGCTGATCGAGCTGGCCAGAAAAGCGTGGAGCTCACCTATTGTGTCGGTAAAGAAAAACGATGAAAAATGATTACTGTGTGGATTACCGGAGGCTCAATGCGGCAATAGAACAAGTCGCTTATTTTCTCTTTAGAATAGACAAGAGTCTGGATGCCCTAGCCCAAAGCCTATATTTTAGCACCCTCAATCTCGTCAGCGGATATTGGCTAGTTTGAATGGACAACGATGAACAGGGAAAAATCAGTATTCATCACTCACTCAGAATTGTCAAAATGGAGAGTCCTTCACCTTTGACTGACATCCGCTCAAGCCACGTTTTGGCAACTGATGGAAAGAGTGTTACATGGGCTCTATTGGCTAACCTTATTGTTGTATTTGGACGAAGTAATAGTTATTGTACCTGACTTTGAGACTCACCTCCAGTAGGTGGAGAAAGTGTTTCAATGGCTGTGGCAAACCGTACTCAAACTCAATCCAACGAAGTGTGAACTGCTACAGTCGCAGGTGCAGTACTTAGGCCACATAGAAAGCTGTGAGGGTCTTGCCACAGACCCAGTCAAACTGAAGGTGGTTGAGCGGTAGCCCACCTCGCGTGGAGTCCAGCCGCTGCAAGGGTTCTTGGGTACTTTTGGATACTATCGGCAGCATATTTCTGGGTTTGGCACTATAGCGAGGCCCCTCTCCAGCTGGTAGGAAAAGAAGAGCCCTAGCGATAAACGAGCAAATAGAACTCAGCATTTGACTTTCTTTGCCACAGTCTCACTACAGCTCTCCATGCTGGGGTATCCATATCCGAGAAGCACCTATATCCTGAATCCAAGAAGCATGTATACCCTAGACACGGATGCCAGCGAGTTTGGTGTAGAAGCTGTACTGTCACAACAGCAGGGTGATGGAGAAAGATTACTTGCTTAGTACAGCAAAACACTGACCCCCTCAAATCAAAATGACTGTGTGACCCGCAGAGAGCTGTTGGTAGTGGTCAAAGCGTTGAAGTATTTCTGTCAATACTTATACAAACAGGAGTTTCGGTTCTGCAAAAGACTGAGGCATCGGCTTAGCTAACAAACCAGTTGAGTCGGTTACAGAGCCAGGGCAAGAGCAATGTGGCAATAATGCACCAAGCGATTCAGAGCCACACTGAAGTGCTTTATGAGCAATTGGAGTTGGGAGCCAAGAGCTCAGGATTCTGCATAGCAGAAAGGAACCTCTGAGAATCAGGCGAGATGGCTTGATAGAAGCAAGAGTGGCCCCTCATGATCAACCTTGGTGGTGTGTTGTGTGCCCACCAGCCATGAGGGAGCTGGTTACCTGGCAGACAGGTCATAACCCACTCTGGTGTAGGGAGGACTGCAGGTCGCCTCCAGCTTACATGGTACCGGTCCAGAATAACAGCTGCTGTCTGCAAGTTAGTACATAGTCGTGAGGTGTGCCAGGCTGCCAAGTACAGCGGGATTAAACCTGTAGGAAGCCGGCAGCGATGGTACGCAGTCGGCCCTGGCAGAAGGTTGCCGTCGACTTGGTGGGACCTTGGTCGACCCTCTCCCAACCCCTCCAAGAGCTAATAAGTGTATATTAGTGTTCTGGAATCATTTTAAACAGTGGCCAGTTCTCTCGATGAAAGGGTGTTGAAAGCTACTCAGGGCTTCCAGAGCAAATCCCTACAGATCAAGGTACTCAGTTTGAGAGCCAACTGATGGAGCAGCTTTGTCAGCTCTGGAAAGTGAGCAAGACATGCACTACTCCCTACAATCTTCAGGCGGATGGGATTGTGGAGAGAAATAATTGAGGCCTTGGCGACTCACCGAGGCCCATACTGTTGGCACAAGGACCAAAAGAATGGGATGAACTCCTGATCCAGCTCATGCGAGCATACCGAGGTACCCCCCCACCGTGACGGGCACAACAGCAAATCTTCTGATGTTTAGTAGGGAGTTGCAACTGCCTGATCAGTTGGAATGCCACCCCGTTCCCACAGAAATGCAACTCACTAGCAAATACGTGCTGCAGAAACAGCAGAAGCTAGAAGCAAACAACAAAGGATCTCAGAGAGACACAAACAGAAACTTGACATGCAGATCAAGAGGAGCCACCACTGTTCGCTTCTGGAGATTGGGTGCGGTTGGTGAATGGGCAGCGGCAAAAGGGGCCAGCGCTAAGCTGCAAGCTAAGTTTGAGGGCCCCTACCAAGTCAGGACTGTGTGGCCCAACACACTTATGTAGTGGAAAGACAGGGCCAAACTTCGACTCAGCACGAGTTCAGGTTAAAACCCTATCATGCCTGCCCTAAACATTTTGGACGCGCTACAGCGACTCTTGAGCCTTGCGGAGGACCAAACATGAAAAGGTCCAGAAGGTCTCGTCTATTACAAAAATCCATGCACAAAATACTGAAGAATTAATGGAGTTTCCTTCCAATATGAATTCAGCCATTAAGCTCGCTGAAACAAGAAAGACAACTCCACAGTCCAACACAAGAAGTGAAAATCTGCATGATAGTTCAAATTTTGAACATTCTGCAGCACACCCCCAAAGCGAAGCTAAAGAGAAAATAAATCTATTTCTCATAGAAAACCACAACGAGTTAGATACAGACCTGAAATCCGGACACCTAGCGATTTCCCCTCCGGCCAAGGAAAATCTTAACCCCAATGCAGTAGAGCCAAACCACTGCCCATCCAGTAATAGACAAAAGCCTGAACAATAACGATTTACTGAATTTATTAGACAGCTGGATTTATAAACGACAATACTGTATTTATTAGACGACAGAAGGTGTAGATGAACACGGTATGGTGATAGAGATATGGGATCAGATTTTCAGTTGCTACTGAAAAGACAGGAGCTAGCGGAGGCCAGAGCACAACTACTCCACCTCGCAAGGATGTACACCAACGACACGGACTAACACCGTAGTACAAGAACTAGGACCACAGCCCCAACATGACTAGATGACCATTCTAGAGCCAATTAATTATAATTAACGATACTACACATATAGAAAATTACGCTGAATGGCATGAGACATGGACCCGGCTGGTTGCTCCATCATTTTATTATTTTTAATTAAATTTAATTCCTAATGGAGACGAGAGTGTAGCGGACCCCGGGCCACAAATTTATTTCCGATTTTTCATATATATATATATATACTCGCATATAATTTCTCTTATATATATCTTGTGTATTGTGTCGGTCTTTATTATGTTTCTTACTCACATATAATTACTTTTATATATATTTTGCATATTGTTTCTGTCTATATTACGTGTCTTATAGCTAATACTTTGTTAGTTTCGCCGTGATTAAACTAGCATTTTAGCGTCTCTACTAATCATTATTCTAATACGGCTTCCTACCCGGTTCCATTATACAGTTTGAAGAGCATACATGTATATGTATATATAGAGAGGGCTCTGGCTAGGAAAGCAGAGTAGTCGCAGCTCCAAGACTAATAGAAATTGCTTCGTAATAAAACGAAAGAAAAACCATACTCACTTCTCTTACAATTTATGCAACATTGATTGCAATCTAGATCATGCCTGATTAAAGGCCAGCAAAATTGTTTACAAAAGTATCCTAGTGCATTTTACAGGTTTAAGGGTATATTTATTTCAGATATCTCGTTTTTACATTTGAGTGAACCAATGTTGAGAGGTACCAGTATCGAAAGGTACCAGTATCGAGAGGTACCACTATCAAAAGGTAGCAGTATTGTTGTATTCAAATTTTTGATGGATAGCATTTGCTGTAACAGTAACATTTTTATATACACATTTCTATTGCTCATTGTTAATATTAATTCAACATATTCATGAAACTAAATGCCTGGCATTGCTTGGGTAATAAAAAATTTTTTGAACAAAAAATTAATTTTTATTCAGCATATGCAACATTTACTGTTCATTTATTGTTACATCAACATTTACAAAGTTCATATCATGGAAAAAGTACTATTGGAAGTTTAAATAAATTTTTAAAAAATCAAACATTTTTAACGGTGTTTAAATGTGAAATAATTAACAAATAATGGCTAAACAAAGTCTGTTTTGCTGCAATGATTACAGCGAAAAAAAATTTTACACTGATACAATTACTAAGAACTGAAAAACAAAAGAAAAATCATTACTATTGCTACTAATTGCTAATTATTTAAAATTTAATCCTATCACTGGTGTATGAGCATCTATGCAAAATTTATTGTTGACTGCCGAATGTGCAGTATTTCCGTTCATGCCGTATTTCCCATCATTTGCATAGTAACTTAATTTTACTATTCGTTGACAACATAGCCATCAATGTTTAAGATATTTATAGTATTGACAGTGTTGTCCGAACATTTCTCAATAAAATTAGCTTAAATACACATTGCAATTTTTAAAGTTTGTTTGGGAGTTTCCACCTCGATACTGTACATTTTTTTCTTTCTATTGTTCAAACTATTTAGTGTTATTATGGCTTTTGTGTTTATAAGAAAACAAAAATTTACTTATGTTGTTGACATTATACCCGATTCAGATTTTAGTGAGTGCACAGATAATTAAAGTAGCAGCACTGATTTTGAAGGTGATGAAACTAATAGTTTTGTAAGAGTAAGGAACATTGTAAAGGATCATTTTTGGGGATCCTTGTAGCAATTCGTAGCAGTGAGTTTTGAAGAATTATCAAATTTTCCTTTGGGAGTTGTTGCTACTTATGTTTTCAATAATTGCTGGGCTGGTCTGGTTCCCGACATAATAATGGTTTGTGTATATACTCCACCAAGTGAATTTTATTCAGCTGTTGAGCCTTTCGGTGAGTTTTTGTCACAGCTCACACAGAGATATCGAAATGCTAATGTATATGCTACCGGAGACTTTAACATGCCAGATATTGAGTGGGAGTTGAGTGGTTTAGTGAAAGTCTCTGGCGGAAACAAACGTATGCATCAAAACTTTTAGGATTGTTTTAATGAATTTGGATTTCATCAGTTGGTATCTCTCATCCAACTCACATTAAGGGTAACACATTAGATTTGATTTTTGGTAATTTTGTAAGTAATGATTGTCTTTTGTGGTTAGTTAGTCTAGTCTAGGTTTAAGTGATCAGTACAGGAATGAGTTGAAACTTAAACTTGATCGTAGAACTAACACTGAGCTTCCTAAACTTGTTAAGCTATATAATCAAGCTGAAAAAAGAAAAAATAACAATGATCTTGGAAAAAGCAGAAAGTCAGATCAGGGGTTTGATTGATGGTAGGGAGGACATTGATGATGTGTGGAATGTTTTCTCACACAACATGGCATCAGCTATTGAAAAGCATGTCCCAACCATGACAATTGAGTAGGAACCAAGTGGGGAGCCCTTCTGGTTTAATAAAATTGCAAGGCAACTTTTAAATAAGCAAAGAAAGTTCTTTTACAAATGCAGAAGGTCTAGAAATGAGTTAGATCTCCAAAAATACGAAATGTTTAGAAAAAAATAACAAAAACAATTATGAAAATACATAATCCCTAATTAACTAAAAATGTTTTCACTTCCATGTCTGAGGGAGACAGTAAATGCTTTTATCAATTTTTAAAGGTCAAGACAGACAAAAACAACACTATAAAGTCGTTGACTAGTAGTGAGCATGACGGAAAATTTTTGGAGGAGTCCAAAGACACGGCAAATGAGTTGAATAACTATTTTGGTAGAAATTCTGGTCTGAGACAAGACTGTATTCTCTGTTTGATACATCTACATTTAAAATAACCAGGTATGGAGTTAAAAAATTAAATACTGACTTAAAACCTGGGAAAACATTTGGGCCGATTGGGCTCCGAAAACGAGATTTTTGTCTGGCTATTGATGAAATTTCATCGGTTTTAACAATAACATTTCAGTATTCCTTTTATATTGGCAGGCTTTCCTCGCAATAGAAACAAGCCAATTTAGTTCCAAATTTTAAATCTGGTAGTAAGGTTTTTAGCTTGTATTTGCTCAAAATTTCTTCAACACATAATTTTACATCATATTAGTTCAAAGTTAAATGACATCCTCATACCTCAACAAGACGCGAGAGGAAATTAGCACCCCAAAAACTCTCGTGAGAGAAGTCAAGAAAGCACGATTGTGCTGCGATTTATCACATTATCACAACCAAAGCCGTATAACTTCAGAGTCCTGCATCAAGAACCAGAAACAAAAATGCAGTTTCTAAACAAACCCAATCAACATACTGATCTCTAATGGAATATTCTTACCTCGCTCTCAGCATCTCACTTTTTTGCAATCATTTTATTCCTTAACAAATAAAAGTTTCTTGTATAAAAAATGTCGTCCTCTTTCAAATGGTGTATGATACAACAATTAACTTTAAAGCAACTGCCAATGAGAGTAATACTTGTTGGTTAATGTTGCGGCCTCTCCATTATAACTTATTTAAAAATAGAGCTCCCATAAACGCTTCCGCTGGCCACGGAACTCTGTGAAACTATACAGCTCTGATCAAAACAAGGACATAGCTTTGTTGACATTTGATACTCTGTCTTCCAAGCTTCAGTTCATAATTTAAGAAAAGAAAAGAAAGAAGTTTATAGAAAAATGCAATGTCTCTGCAGATTATGTAAATTTTGGAAACTGATCATCTTTTTCCTGAACGCCAAGAACAAAAATTAACTCAGTTTTTTTGTGTGTACCATTGAATGGAGTGAACTTATAGTCTCACTTTGGGTAGTAAGCTATAAAAACGCATTTGGCTTGGCTGATCTAATAAGGGTTTATTTACAGTGATGAATAGCATTGCTGCTAAATACAACTGTTGCAGAATGTTTACATGCCACAACTCACTTACACCTCCGTATTTCATCATGTGACTTTTGAAACAGATCAGTTGTAATAGTAAAGAACAATATCAAACCAATAATTTTTGATCAAATCAAGTCAGATATGACCTATATAGACAATTCTTGGCTCAAATGCAGGCATCAAATCATCAAAAGGCTCAGTTTGATCATCAAGCTGTATCAATAAATATAAGTAGGACAATTGGCCAGGTTGTGTCTTTATATTTTTTTACAATTCTCAAAAGCGTCGTAATCCTCACTATTGCTACAGCATAAATTAGTAGAGTTTGACTAACAATGTCTGGTGTTAACCAATAAAAAGACTCATGTTTGTGCTTCATCCAGGAATCATGTTCGTTATATGATGTGGCGGATTAGGGGATAAAATGTTAGATGAAGTTTGAAAACACTTGCAAAGTATATCCAGAATATTCATTGTATTCTTTCAATAAGTTTTAATATATAAATACCTTATTTGGAAATACTCAGTAAGATGCTATTCAGACTGTACGAGGATGAAGTCTCACACCTAACACACCTACAATAAGAAAACAAAATAATGCAAAGGGGTGAGCTTCCATGTCATGTATGAGAGATGCTGGAACATTTTCTGATGTAGTAATTGTATCTTCTTGAGCCACTGGCAACTGATAATCATTCTGTGTGGCATAAGATTTACTACAATAATAACAAAAGAAAGTGTTACTAACAGAAAGTATACATAAGTGTTAACTAACAAATGAGACTTGAGATGTACTCACATGCATCTTATCAACAATAAAGAAAAGTAATTCCAGAAACTGATCAATGAAATTGATTGAATGAATGATAAAAAATTTAAGGAGATGGTTTTTAAATTTATAATATTTTACACTTATGTTCCAATCAAACATTTGGATCGGACAGCTGTGAATAAAAATGCATGGCCTGCTAACATTCTCACAGAGCTTTGGACGTGTAAACAAGAAACCATAATCATTCATAAGACATCATCATTTATAAATTCTGGTGTGTACAGTTAATTAAAAGCGCAAGTCACAGCCATAGACCATTCTATACCTATAAACATACCGGTATCATTTCTTGAAGTGAGTTTCGCCTAAAGAAATGGTTCTTTCTACACAGAATGATAAACTATGTGGGGCAGGGTGGTTCTTCTTGGTTTCCTTCCCATAGGCATGTTCAGCAGCCTTCCTACGGAAACCTCCATGTTGGCTCGTTGTTGTGCAGAGTGGCCTTTTTCTTTTGGCTACTGCTGAAGGCTGCACTCCAATTTTAGTCCTGTAATTATTATGTTATTTGTTCTTTTTTATGTCAAATACGTTTTGCGTTATGTCTTACATAGTATACATCTGATGATACCTCAATTCTTCACAAAAATTTATCCAGAATATCTGATGAGGAGCGTCTGACACCAGCTAAACTATTAGTCCCAAAACCGATGGGGGTGGGCCTTATAGTTAGGCATGTATCAAACAGCTATCGATATTGAATACCATGTGAGGCATGCTTGTACATTAATGAAAAACTGACTGACTTGTTACCTAAACTATGGTAATACTACACCCTGTCAATTCACCCTAAAATTCACCTCTTTTGCATAAAACTGTATCCTTCTCCTAAAGACAATGGTGTGTTCAGGAGCGTGATTTTCTGAGTCGCTGTACAGACCTTCCACCATTCAATGAAGGTCTTAAAAGCTTGACCGTACATAGCCACCTCATAGTAGTTTTCGAGTTTATCCGACATGTCATTGTAGAATGCATCAATAGCTGCTTGCCTTAAAAAAAACTCAATAGTATGTACATGATGTGCATATTATAAACAGTACTATATCCCAGAGTTCTGTAATATTGTCTTTTAACTATTGAATCACCATTGTTCACACCGAGTATGTACTTCGGCATGAATCATAAAATGTACAATCATTTGAGAAGCAGAAATCATTACTAAATAAACTAACCAGGAGAGTAAACACACCACTGGAGTAATGAAGCAAAAAGCAGAAGGTGGTAAGTTTATTGAACAGAGAACATAGGACAAGGGGCTTCTGACGGGATTTTATCAAATCAATCACCACAGTGGCAAATAATAACCATCAGGTATGTTATGCCATGATGATTGCTGACATGTCATAATAGGAATGTGTGACAAAATAGCTTATAAATGAAAAACATGTATACATATGTTGATCATGTGCCTTGTCTCGTGGCCTACCATTTCTGGCACTGTAGTTCAGAATCCTTTGGTATCACTTCCACTTCTGAATAACTGTTCTTACTAGAATGATAAAAACAAAACAGTTGTTCACAAAATGTAACAATGAATTTTAGTGTTTGAGTAATCATACCCACGTATAACCAAACTGTATATTGTATAAAAGAGTAGATTCTAGGTGAAAAAGATTATTTATACTTTCGTACTGCAAGTGGTTTGAATGAATTCTTGGTCTTAAAAAATTCCAATCTTTAGTAATAGGTAGCTTTATGGCTGGCTTTTGTTAGTCATACATGACCAATTCATTTTACAAAGCGTTGATGGTTAATACTAGGCCAGTACCTTTTAACAATCTCTTCATACTCAAGATGTTCTTCTACTTCTCCTTCTGTATTAATAGCTTTATTATCTATAAAATTATTGTGGTGGATCAGCTACAACCAGCCTTTCTGTGCTTTCTGACCTGTAAAATAGTTTAGGATGTTTTATGAGAGTTTACTGTGAATAGTCAAACTTTACATCTAACAAGGCTAAGCAAACTAGTTGACTTCCTATCATTTTAAACAGTAATTAGTCCTATGGTATTACCTGTTGAAAGCCAAAACAAATCCTCCCTTTGGTGCTGGAGTGGCTTGTAGTGGTGTTCATTTTTTCCACCTTCAAATGCACTCTCCATCACAGCCCACAGGTGCTTACAGAGGTTTCCTGTGTTGCCATAAGTGCAGCTACACAAACTTAGGTCAGCTTGAACGAGTCTCTTGGTCTTCCTTATGACAACCTCATACTGGTCACCCACCTTCTGCAAAGACCAAGTAAGTTATATATACATAAAAAACCGTAAGGTCATTATTGCAGCAGAACTTACTATACTTTAGGAACGCCTAATGGGAATATATGGACTTAAAGATTGCACTCCAGTTATCCTTAGAGACTTCCATTGTGATCTACTGCCCAGTGCCTCAGACCAAAGCAAGAGAAAAAAGATTTTGGAACTTTTAGAACGACTAATTTTAAGAGAAAATATCACAAGCCCCACTAGGATAACCTTCACTGGCAAAACTCTCATTGACACCATCATCAAACGTAAGAACCTGTCCCCACTGAAGGCAGATGTTATCCCAAACAGCACCAGCGATCACGACATAGTTTTTATAGAGATAAACTTGTTTCTGCATTGTTAGCCTCATAAGTTCAGTAACTTTCTGCTCCACAAAAAACTTCAACCAAGAGAATTTCTTGAATGATCTCTATCTAAGCAATAGGACTGCATGCCTTCAAAAAATCCGACACAAGACATCTCCCATGTAACTCAACTTACCTTACTCTAAAATTACGTCCAATAACAGAAATTGAACTAATCCACCTCATGTACCACTTGCTACTCACATGCTTCATCATTGCTGATGAAGTTGCAGGTCGTTTCCTTCTGTCTTTCAGCTCTGTCCTGCCATAGGCAATATCAAGAAGTCTATTACAAGTTGATATCTCAAATTTTGTGATCAGATACTCAGTCAAATGGACACAGTTAAATGCTCTAGCTCAATGAAGAACAGTGTCCTTGAGAAGTCTGAATGCTGCCTCCACAAAATTGTTAGTGTTGTTACCTTAAAGATCGAACATAGATGTTAAGTATAAAATAAATAATTCGACAGCACAGGCCCACATAAAATCATACAAGAGGCAATATATAATAAAGCTATAAGGCCATACAATCTGGGCTTAAATGGGTATAAACTAGACAAATGAAAGTACAATAACATTTCATGCAATTTCTTCTCATATATAATATAAATTGCAGACTCATGCTAAGCATTGAACTTTGTGGTATACACTATATGTATGACATGCAATACAACACCACATTCAATTGACCATAGCCCATGTATACACCTAAAAAGCTAGAGGTGAAGAGCAGAAGCAAGGAACAGTGAACAGTGGATTGCATGCAACAAGCTTAATTTAATAGCCACCTCTTGTGAGACTACTCTGGCGGAAGCACAAAGCCCAAAGACTTCGCCTGCCATATAACACGCCAAGATAATTGGCATAATTTGAATATTTTGCCAGACACGAATGGTCACTCTCATAGCTATAAATTATTAAGGAAGTTGTTAATGGCTGCGTTCCAAATCATCAAATATACATTTAAAGTATGCCAGATAAATTGCAAAGAAGGGCCTAACTAGCCTAACCTAGCCTAACTATTAGTCCCCAACCCCTCCCTGCGATTTGGGGAACAATAGATAGGCTAAAATTACACAAAATAAACACTGTAACCTCTACATAACAACACCAAGGATTGGTGTTGATATTCTGCTTTTGTTATTTTCATTATCCATAATACAGGGTAATCATTGCTGCTCCATTTAGTACTCTTGCTCCAAAGTATCAGTAAGTATATGAAAATTGCTTTCTGAATAATAGAAATATCCAATACATAGCATTATAAATTATACTTACATTTCCATGTATTCAGATTCACTATAGCTGTAAAGAAGCCTACGAAACAGTTTCACGCATGTGTTACGATCTCTCAAGTGCATCTTGTTGTGGCTATTCCACAGCCATCTCCACACCGCTTGCTGTATGTGGAATGTGCAAAACAGCACTGTACTTTCTGGAAACACAGTGTTAATGATCGCATGTTCTGCCTTTGAGTCATCAACCATAAACAACCTTGGTCCAACTAGGCCTAAAATTGTTGAACGATTGGTGTTGATCATACCAAACAAGAAGAAGGGCAGAAATGGGTTCCTTGTCACCAAAACACTGATTGCCAAGAGAAGTTTTTATGTGATTTGTGAAATGCATTGTTCTGGGTACTACCAAGTTCACTCATTAACCACTAAGCAGAGTGGGGATTTTTTCACTTGTCTCTCAGCCTACATTGTTTTCTCGAGTACCAACATTCTATGAATTATATATATAGTTTCAGATGAATTTTCTTTAAAAAATATTAATGACAAACTTTTGCTATAGAAGCCAGAACTGTCAGCAAGCTGTTTGATCTGGTCTAATCCCATGGTGATGGATCTTCACTTTCACTTGTGGTCAGAAATGCACCTGCAATAAAATCACAATATATTTAGTTTGGGTTTTTTGATGTTCTAGCATTTCAAAACCTTCATGAATATTTGCAACTATAGCACGCATTGCCTTGAACAACAACATCAAATCAGGATGTCATTAGTGAATGAAGAATTAAAATGTATTTAAATTTTATTCATACTTAAATGGACACCTCCTCCATGGCATGGGGGTAGAAGTAGAAAGAGGCGGGTCTGGAGACCGTCCATTCCACCACTGGCATCTAAAAACACTATCTCTGCAGACTCTCTGCAACAGATTATGTGTCATGCATGTTATTTTCACTGCTAGTTTGAACCTCAAGGCGCATTTAAATGATAAATAACAATTAATGACACTGAATGACAATATTAATAGAGGAATATAATCAGTGGTTGGGGTCACTAAATCCAATGTCCTATCTAGTAAGTGCATGCTCTACGTAGACTATACCTATGTAGAGCCACAGTAATGTTCAGAAGCTGACCTTAAATTGTGTGAGAGCTCCATCAGTGGAGTTATCAGAGAAACAACCATTTGGCCGCTCTCTGTTAGACCTGTCAAACACTTGACATCCTCATTCTCTAAGTTTGTTTGTAGAGCCTCTCTCATCTTTGTGGTTGTCTTTTGAAACTCACCATATTTGTTTTTTTTCAGTTTGTTATTAAGTCTAAAAAGCAAAACATGAGAATTGCAAGCAATTTGAATGGTTACCAAATAATTTGTGGGTCAGACAATGTACGCAGAGTGTATAAACAATGTTCAACTGGCCTTTCTTTCACACAAATTATATACCTTGAGCAAAACTTGGATGATGGGATGATTGACCTGTCCGCAAGTTTGACAACATCCTCTTCAACAGTCATTTTCAAATGACTTAAAGCTGAGATCGGAGAATGTCCATCAACAAAAAGCTGTTCTAGTGCTCTAGTGGTTTCTTCAGAGACACGATTCTTTCCATATGAAGCAGCAGAAGCTGTTTGGTAGTTGTGGGCAAAATTGAGCTTAACCACTGCTTCACTAAATCCCCTTGAAACAGAAAACATTTATTTCTATTAACTAATCTGATGAATTCAGTCCAACAGTCGCTTAACAAGTTACAAAATTCTTTTAGAGGCATAGAATCAGGGGTAAACAATGTTTTATTTAATTGTTATGCTACCGATTGATTTTGATAACCGATTTTGGTTTGAAATACAGGCATTACCTCAAAATGTATAAATCCTAAAGCAACTGATAAGAGAGACTCGCTATATTCTAACTTACATGTTTCCCTTTGGCTTTAAATTTATTGTGAGCGTAGATGGACATCCAGTGTTTTTTATGTTAGAATATTTTCGCTTCTTCTTCTGCTTATTTTTGCAGCTATGCTTGTTTTGATACTGTGTTTGATGCTGACAAACAGCTCTAACCTGAAAAAGGTAAGAACTATATTAGGTTCACAGATTACAAACATGACAGTGTATACCATGCTTGAACTGATCCAATGCCCTTGAGGTTCTTCTTTCACAACTGTATAGTGTGTCGGACTCGGGTCTTGTGCCCGTCTTGTGTCTTTCGAGTGTGGTGAGGTTAGAAAACGATTGAATCTGTTCTTGAGTCACAACCAGCGCTTCTGGTTATACTTTGTAGGCTGGTGATAAACCTGGTTGAACAACACTAGAGTATTTCCATTCCTACTATACTTGTGCTAACTTACACGAAACATGAGTCTTTCTGTAGGCGTCTTGATTTCCTTTGTGCACCATCTGTTGTTTGCCTGAAACAAGGCCTTCCAAGCCAAGATATCGCATTTGGATTTTAGTTCCTTCACGGAGAGGACAAAGGTCATCTTGGAGGTTATTCAGACCATCTCATGCTTTAGAAGGTGATAGGCAAAACCTTCAGGTAGGATATTCTAAGAACAAAAAGTATCATCAAATACCTCCATTGGTGAACACATCACAATCATACTCAGACCATGATTGATAGCAAAGATACACTATATAGTTGCTTCATCATTACTAGTTTGACCAATGTAGTGAGTAGCTGGCGGCAAATGCCCACCAACCTCCCCCAAAATAATGTAATGGGGCAAATGAAATGCATGGATTTTGGGGGATTTTGACAAACAAGGTGTCGTATTAAAGCGAAGTACACTCTAAAAGGTGAGTCATTTATGAAGTGCTGCATGTAATTTGAACAGAGTAGGCTTGACTTAAAAGACTGATTTATAATATAATATGCTTGGCAGGCATATGATATTTATTCTGTGAAGCAATTGTATGATAAAATGTTTTTCTTGGCTTGTCTTTAGTGTGAACAAGCAAAATCGAGTTCAGTATTCAGTTAGATAACACAAAGTGCGAGTAGAGTAAGTAGTTTGTGATTGATTTTGTTACAATGTAGTTATATACAAAAATAAAAATGAAATGATTATATCTCTCCTCTACTCTTCCCCTGACTTAACTAAAAATCAAAGAACTGACAGACAGACCACACAGGACAGTCTCGTGAGTCTTGTTTTCAGTTTATGTCATGCCTTACTTTACAAATGCTGTTCCATTCTGATACTCCCACTTCTTGGTGACTGGCTGCTGGTTTTTCACAATGATATGTGTGGTCAGTGCTCATGGTATGATAGGTGTTTGATTCCAGCTTGCTGAAAGAACCTTTTCTCCAAGATGGGCAAGATGCAAGTTTAGTGTACGAGTTTAGAACGCGTAGTTTAGAGCGTAGTTTAGAACGCGATAACGAGCGTACTTGGCGGGTAAACCCAACAACCCATTATTCCTACCTTCCGCGCGAGTTCTCATTCGGGGTGCTAATTTCCTCTTGCCGACAGGACGGTTTTAGACGGGGACTGTCATTCACCAGTCAACTATTAACTACCACACAGTCTATTTTAAGGGAAATTGACCAAGGAGGGTGTGTGTAAGCAATCGATTTAGATTTTTCAAAAGCGTTTGATAAAGTGTCCCATGCACTTTTGATGATTAAACTTTTAGTTTATGGTTTTACGAATGACATTATTTCATGGATTCTAGACTTTTTTGACAAATGGACCACAGAGGGTGGTTTTAAGCGGGTCTTTTTCACAAGTTAAAGCAGTAACCTCGGGCGTTCTTCAAGGTGCAGTTCTTGGCCCGCACTCTTTTTACTATATATTAATGACATTAGTCATTCCCTGAGTTCAACCATTTGCCTATATGCTGATGATGCATTGTTGCATCATCCAGTTACCAGTGCCGTTTCTGTTGAGGTCTTTCAGGAAGATTTGAATATCTTGGAGAAATGGGCTGAAAAATGGGAAATGTTTTTTTAATACATCTAAGTGTTCTGTTATAATTGTTGGAACGTCAAAAATTGTTGATTTTCGTGGTGTACATTATAAACTAAACGATGTGGTTTTAAATCGTGTTAATAATATCAAGTATTTAGGAGTTTTAATAACTAGTGATTTTAATTGAAGTGAGTACATTTATAAAAAAACACTCACAAGCGATGCAGGCGATGGGCATGCTCAGACGTAATCTTTCGACTGCACCACTTAAAATAAAGCTGCTGGAATATAAAACGCTTTGTTGGCCTAAAGTGGAATTCTTATCAGGGGTGTGGCACCCCAGCCTGAAATATCTTATTCAATTGCTTGAAATGATACAAAACAAGGCTGCTTGTTTTGTTAGTGGTCTGTAGGGATGGGAGGGTGTTACCCAAAATAAGGATTTGTTAGGACTTGATTCATTACAAAATTGTAAGAAAATTCAGAAGGTCAAGACCTTTCATAACATAATGCAGTTTGGAAACCCCTATTTCCAAGGACTAAATGATTTTATTGAGCAATGTTTTAATGATGAGCATCCTGGAACTCGCCAAAAATGTCATGGCCAGTCAAGACCTATCTCATGTAACCAAAATGCATATTCTAACAGGTTTATACTAAAAACCACCAGAGATATGCAAATATCTTAGTTGATACTTGTACAATTCTGATGGGCTCCACTTTCGCCTGTGGGTGGTCTAGAGACTCCATTTTAACTTGAACTTGATCGTATCCTCACTTAGCTTTAACAATGCAAAAAAGTACACATACATTGACTTTTTTGCATAGCACTGCCTGTTAATATGTTGAAGAAATAAAACATATAACCAAGGTGTTCTAGATAGAGCTTGAAATTGAAAAAAATTGTATACATATCATGAAGCAAAATCAGCAATTGTCGGTAAAATAGCTGGCAGTAGGCCGATAGCTAAATTTGTACATGAATGACAGTGAAAGGGTTAAACACCTTTACAGCTGTTTTACTTTTTCTTTAAACTTAGCTGAATTGCTCAAAAGACCTTTTCACGATATCAAGTTTAGTAGTTAGAATGGTGAGTTTTGTAAAAGTCCAATAAAAATATGTTTTTTTTGTGCAAACAAATTGTTTCTTACCCTAACAACTCCAGCGTTTAGCCAATTCAGACATTCGGACATTGGCTGTGTGATTTAATGGTAGTGCCCTTGACTTCACATCCGTGCATTTATCAAATATTCAGGTTCGATTTATGTGAGATGGAATCCTTTTTCCTAACGCTGACTTCAGACAGAAATGGCTTTTCTTATAGTAGAGATTTAGACTAGCTTAAGTTACCAGCTCAAGTCCCTTAAATTCATTCGGTAAAGAAACAGCCAATGGCAACTGCATTACCTGCCACTTTTTACAAGCCGTTTTAAATTTTGAGCTGATGTGTAGCATACGAAGTAAGAAATATTGTTCTCAGTCTGTTTTAGTTATACCTTAAGCTTTCAAATATTAGAATTATGCATCTGCCGGAGACACAAAGAAATTAACAAACATTTTAATGGAAAGTTTAGAATGGTAAATGTTGCATATATATTGATTACAAATAATTTTTTGTGCAAAAACATTTTTCATTACCCGTGCCGCGCTGGGCATTCAGCTGGTTTTTCTATAAACTTTCAGGGGATTATTAACCCTCTAACCACTTGAAGCAAACTTATGATGCTGTTTTCACAATCAAATATCTTCTGATGTTTAAGGGATGATGGCAAGTGTATGCATAGTTGCTATACCATCTGACAGCAAGTTGTTTTACTGATTATTGATTCCTAACATTCATTCTCGTTTCAGCGTTATGTCAACACACTTTCATTCAAGCCGCTATCATTGTTGATTGAAGCTGATTGAGTACCTTTAATATATCAAAGCTTTTATAGCAACTCCTTCTAGAACATTCTAAAAATCACTAACAATGAAATTTGCAAGTTAACTTTACCTCAAGTAAGTTGGATGAATGATCATTGAATAAAAAAGCTTAAAGGGTTCCCCGCTTGGTAGATATCCAAGACTAGAGATTTCCCTGTCATACAGCCCAGCCGTGACCATACTTGCATATATTGGCATACCGTGTGACTGCAAGTTGCTTTACTGATTATTGATTCCTAACATTCATTCTTGTTTCAGCGTCTCGTTATGTCAACAAATTTTTCTTCAAGCCGCTATCATTGTTGCCTGAAGCAGATTGATTACCTTTAACATATCAAAGCTTTTATACCAACTTCTAGAACATTCCAGAAATTACTGGCAATGAAATTTGCTAATTAACTTTAACTGAAGTAAGTTAGATAATGATCATTGAATAAAAAAACTTCAATGATTCCCTGATCGGTAGATACCTAGGATTATATAAACTAAAAACTCGTTTCAATACTGCTTCAATACTACTGATGCTATAAAACCTCTATTTGAATGCCTTGGTGCTGTATTTGTAACTCTTCTCCTATAGTGTCATTTTGTTAATTGTGAAGTTGAAATAGAGCCTGGCACTGTATTTTTCGAGTAGTTTTGCAAATTTTTAAGAAGATAAATTTAGGAATTGTAGGGGTGATGCGATGCTAATGTAGCCCATATTTTGAACTTTCCTTTGAACAGTGTGACATTAATGCCATTGGTATCAGCATTTTTAATACACTGTTTTTCATATGCCCCAGTACCAGTTGATATATTAGCTGAATAACAATTTTAATTAATTATTTTGATTGTGTTGGTTTTCGAGTTGAAAACTGTGAAGCTTTGGAGTTAGAAAGCAAACTTTGAAACTCCATAACAATGGCTGCTATTATGGTGTCTGGTGTTCCTGAAGAGTATTATTAAAAACTTGAAAACAAAATTAATAAAGACACTTTAAAGTCTTCAAATCAGATTGTAAACCGCATTATGGACAAATCTGAGGGCAGCGGATCAGATTTAGACTTTAGTGACTTCAAATGAGAGTATAGTTCTAATGTTTGTAATGATCAATCTTCTCAAGTACACTGTCGCTAAAACTACGGCAATCACTACAGCAAAACAAAAGAATTGAGTGCTATTGATGTAGCATTATAACTTTTATTGTCATTGAGGTAAGTTATGTTATAATTATTATAACACTAGCTGAATGCCTGACATTGTGTGAGTAACAAAAAAGTTTATGCACAGAAAATTATTTTATCAAATCTATATATTTAACATATTAATAGAAGGCAATGTTTAAAAGCTGGAGACAGATCGAGCTAAAAGATATTGTTGAAAAAATATATTTTACCTCTTATGCTACACATTTGCTCAAGATTTAAAACAGCTTATAAACCATGGCAGGTAATGTAATTGCCATTGGCTAAATTTCTTTATTCTATGAAGTTGAGTAACTTAACTTAGTCTAGTATATATATATATATATATATATATATATATATATATATATATATATATATATATATATACATATATATATAAATTGTTTCCTCACCCCGGATACTCGGTATGGGTGGTAAATTCTGCTCTAACTCGGGTCTCCTACCAGAGACCTGTGAGTTTGAGCACTCGCCTCAAGATCTTAGCTGTTCCCAATAGCGCACTTTTCTGCAACTCACCTGAGTTGATTGTTGTTGGTATTTGGGCAAGCCGCATTTTATGCGCCGGTGTTATTGCGCCCAGTGCCCCAATGACTACTGGGATTACAGTTGTTCTTACATTCCAGCATTTTTCAATCTCTTCTCCAAGAGGGAGATATTTCTCTACCTTTTCTTTTTTTTTGCTGGCTATATTGTAGTCATTGGGTACTGCTATATCTATTATAGTAGCCATCTTGTTCTCCTTGTCTACCACCACTATATCTGGTTGGTTTGCTAGGACATGCTTGTCAGTTCGGATGTAGAAGTCCCAGAGGATCTTAGCGCGGTCATTTTCATTCACCTTACCAGGAGCTTCCCACCAGTGTTGTGGTTTATTAAGGCCATACTCATCACATAGACTTCTATACACAACACCTTCGACATGATTATGCCGCTCAGTGTATGCGTTTCCAGCTAGCTGTTTGCATCCACTGATGATGTGTTGGATGGTTTCAGGTGCATCTTTGCACAGTCTGCATCTAGGATCGTCTCTAGTGTGATAGATTTTCGTTTGGAGTTGCCTTGTTGGAAGCACTTGCTCCTGGGCTGCCATGATTAGCGACTCTGTATTGGCTGTTAGGTTTCCTTTGTTCAGCCACATATATGTCTGGTGAAGATTGCCAACCTTAGATATTTGTTGGTGGTAAGCACCATGAAGAGGTTTCGTGTGCCAGTCAATTTCCTCATCATCAGGGCGTAGGTCCGTTGTAAGAGCAGCCGATTGAAATTCAGCTAGCAACTTATCTGAAATGGCCATGGAGGCTGCATATGCTTTGATGCTTTGCTCCTCTTTTTTCACTGTCTGCTGTACACCCTTGAGCCCCCTACCGCCATCTTTCCTATCGAGATACAATCTAGTAGTATCAGATTTTGGGTGGAGTGCTCCATGCATGGTCAGCAGTTTAAGAGTTGCTATATCTGTTTCTTTGATGGCTACCTCAGTCCACTTTATTATGCCTGCTGGATATCTTATTACTGGCAGTGCGTAGGTATTTATTGCCATGATTTGGTTCTTGGCATTGAGCTGGCTCCGTAAGACCTGCCGAAGGCGTTTCTTGTATTTGGTAATGGCTTTGTGATGTACCTCAGCTTCGTGGTTGATGTTGCTTTGCATAATCCCCAAGTACTTGTACCCTTCTTCTATATCTTTGATGGTACCATTTGGCATTCTTAGGCCATCTGTGAGCATAGAATGGCCTTTCTTGAGAATTGGCCTTCCACATTTCTCAATACCAAAGGTCATTCCGATGTCCTTGCTGTATACCTGAGTGAGGTGTATTAGCGAATCAATGTCCCTTTCTTTGTTAGCATACAGCTTGATGTCATCCATGTAGAAGAGGTGGTTAATCTTGGTGCCACTCTTAAACTGGTACCCATATTGAGTCTCCTCCAGCATATTGCTTAGAGGGTTTAGGCATATGCAGAAGAGCTGCGGTGATAAGGAGTCACCTTGATAGATGCCTCGCTTAATTTTTAGACTCACCAGCTTTTTGCCATTAGCCTCCAGTTCCGTCTTCCATTTGGTCATTGACATCTTGATGAATGCCACAAGAGCAGGGTGAACATTGTACATACTGAGGCACTCAAGTATCCAACTATGGGGAATTGAGTCATAGGCCTTTTTGTAGTCAATCCAAGCCATGGCAAGATCGGTTTGCCTTCTCCTGCTGTCTTGACAGACCGTCCAATCCACCAGTAACTGATGTTTGGCTCCTCGGGTGTTGCGCCCAATTCCTTTCTGAGCACTGGTCTGGTCATATAGTGACTCATGTGCTCTTCCAGTTTGTCTGCAACTATTCCTGAGAGCAGTTTCCAAGTGGTGGGCAAGCACGTTGTTGGTCGATAGTTTTTGGGAATCGGCCCTTGCTTTGGATCTTTTATCAGAAGTACAGTTCGTCCTTTGGTCAGCCATTCTGGATGGTCACCTTGTTCTATTAGGCATTCCATCTGCTTAGCCATTCTAGTGTGAAGTGATGTCAATTTCTTTAACCAGAAGGCTTGAATCATGTCATGGCCAGGTGCTGCCCAGTTCTTCATAAGCTGCACTCTGCACTTGATGTCCTCTTTGCTGATGGTGAGTCCTTGCTGAGCCACAGTGTGTTGATGGCTCTCTTTAAGCCTTTTCAGCCAATTTGCAGTGGTGTTATGAGTAGTCTCTTTCTCCCAGATGTCCTTCCAGAACTTTGAAGTGCTAGATCGGGGAGGCTCAGACATTGGCCTCTGCAGTTCACCTTTGAACTGGGAATACACTCTAGATGGAGTATTGATGAACAGTTTGTTCATTCTCTTGTTATCCCACTCTTTGGTGTACCGCTTCAGTCGTGCCGAGAGTGCTACTAGCTGCTGTTTGGCAGATTCTAGAGCTTCTATTGTGGCTTCCCTTTTTGGACGTTCCAAACTGTGGTTAGATCTTTCACTGAGCCTACTAACTTTCTTGCCCAAGTCTTTGATCTTATTTTTTAGCCTCAGCTGCCAGGATGGAATGACTTGAAGCCTTGTTGGCAGTGGCTTAATATCCATCTCCTCCAAGATGACGGTTGCTGTACTGTAGATTAAGGCATTAGTCTCACTGATTGATCCAGTTGAGATCGACTCCAGTGCCAAGTTAATGTCTTCTAACAGCTTCTTAGGTATGGCCTTGCTAACTCTTCGTAGTAGTACCCTGCTTCCATAATCATTAGCAGCTGACATCTTGTTGATGATATTTTCCGCTGACATCTTGTTGATGATATTTTCCAATATTTATATATATGTGTATATATATATATATATATATGATATACATATATGGTATATATATATATATATATATATATATATATATATGTGTATATATATATATATATATATGATATACATATATGGTATATATATATATATATATATATATATATATATATATATATATATATATATATATATATATATATATATATATATATATATATATATATGATATACATATATGGTATATATATATACATTTAATAAAATGTTTGTCCTTTATAATTTAGGTGTTTATTTATATATTGGATTTTTTATACCTTGGCTATCTAAAGCACAGCCACTATACTAAACATATATATATAGGTATATACATGTATATTTAGTAAAGTAGTTCTGCTTTTAATAGCAGCAGTGTGTATAATCAACCTTGGCTTATGTGAGAGTCATTGTTCGAACCACTCTCAACCATTAAAAACTTATGAGCTCCAGTCAAGTCACTCTAATAGAAATCTATGTTAACTATTCATGCATTGTATGCAGTGAACAACTTAACACATGGTTTGTTTGTCTTTTGGCTCTTTACCAATGCTCCCATGGCTGCTGTAGGGAAAGTTTCAATCAGGAACGTTTTGGCTAGAGGAAGGCCTCATATTGACTGATAAGATTACTAATTGCATAATACAACGTATTGTTAGTCTGTAGCAACAGCTGATGCTATCAAAAGTAAGCCATTCATATGCTACTGAATACAAAAATATATGCTGTATACATAAATCTTAGAAGAGATGAAATTACACTTGTATTGACTAAATGAATCAATGAACTCTTTATGTTATAAAACAGCTTGCATTCAGTAGAGCCAAGTTAATCTTGAAGGAACTTAGCTTCAACCTACCTACACGGTGGTTTCATATTTAAGCAGTTAAAATAACGAAAGGCAATGGCAGCAAGAGAACATGGTTAGTACTTTCAGTATGTTGGTAATGAGTTATAGCTAGCACTGTTTTAGGATGTCATCCATGAGTTGAAAAATAATTTTTTCCGCGCTATTAACCAATTGTTTTCTTTCAGATATATGTCTTATAAAGAGTGAGGCGACATTTTCAGTTATTTGAAAGAGTGCTTGGTAATATGAGCACTGGCACTGTTTTTAGAAGGCCAACCATCAATTAAAAAAAAAATTTTCTCTCTATTAACCGTCCGTTTTGTTTCAGATATATGTCTTATAGAATGAGTGCTGCGACTTTTGCAGTTATTTGAAAAAAAAATCCTATTCTCTGTTATTGTAAAACTAACCTTTGACCTGGTTGCTAATATGTAAGTTAAGAAGCTGTCATTTATGTGTCTTTATCTTTCTTAGGGAATAAATCAACTACGACTATATGGAAAAACAAATAAGAACAAGGTAGTTATTATATTTCTAGATCTCTTCAGCCATGGATATGTTAACTATGCGTAAGGCTACAATGCTAGTGAACTACAGTAAAATGTTTGATGAATGCGCAAAATTAGTTTTAACTTTTGTGTAAACCAACTCACACCTTATTTATTAAAATAGAAAAGTATAGAAATGTGGCTGGTAAGTGAACTCTATTAAGTTGATTCACATTAGCATCTCATCATATTTACATGTAGTATTCGTGACCTTCTACAATAACCCACACGTAACAACTTCAGAACATAACTCTTATACCCAGTATTTAGGGTAAAACAGAGTTTTGTATGTTAATATTGGTTTCAACAAATGTATAAACTTTACCACCGATTGCCATTAACAAGGTAATATAATGTCTATTGTTGCATCAGCAAACCGGGGGCTTTTCATTCCTGGATAACAACAATGGTCCTGGATTAGATAGCTTTGTTGAAATATTTTAATATAGTACAGGTAATGACTTAGCACCAAGATAATTTAAATAAATCACAATAGATTTGCTAATTAAAAAATGGCTAATCTTATTAAGTATCTATTATATATACTAGTCTGTATGTATAACACATAACTTATTTTTCTAACATGGTATGGCCGACTAGTCTGAAAACGCTTAAGTTCAACTTGATATCATTCTTGGCGTTGTTCCTATATTATTTAAAGCCTTTGATTACTCTACAATGTTTGTTGATTAATAAAGATCGTTTTTTTGTGTTCACCTGTTAAATGGTGTTGTTCTCTAAAAGTTGCTGATTAGACAGAGTAGCTTTACTATGATCATTGGGTTTTGCTTTATCAATGTGCATTCCTATATTGCCAGAAGATATCTGTTTTTATTATTTTTACAGCCGTACTTGCAGTATTTTTATCATTTTACAATAACTGTAATAATATTGATTACTACAGCTGTGTCACGATTAGATATGCTAGTCATTGCCGGCTCTACCCACTCAGCTTGAGGTCAATGAGATCAAAAACAATGTTTCTTGCTTCAGTTTTAGTAATACTAAATTATTTAATTAAATAGAGTTAAATTTGCATTTATTTAAAATGCTCATTATTCAGCTGTTCAGTTTACCTACACTCAGCTCAAATTGTCAATGAAGTCAAATATATGTTACAGAGCTCAGAGAACTAAAAATGTTTTTCACCACATGGAAACACTCGCTGCTCATGGATTTCTCTAAAAGGGAAACTGGCAGACTACGTACAATGCCATTTGATGAAGATATGTGGTACACAGATGCCAACTTCACCGCAGCAATATTTATTTTGAAGAAAGAACAGGGAGCAGATTTGAAAAGATACACCGATTTCGCTCTAAAGAAAAACCCAAAGAGTATCCATGCAGTTTGCAACAAAGGTCTCTATTGTCTTGGGCAACGACCTCCTCAGCACAAAGAGGCTAAAGAAGCTAAGAGGAAGATGAATCAACTACTCCAAAATCATGAGCAAGCAACGGATGCTGAGCTGGAACAAGCTTACTGGCTGCATACTCATAAAAGGTCTAAAGATTCGAGAACAAAAAGTCTGAAGACATTTGAAAAGTTACTTTCTGAAGACCAACCTTACAATTATACACACTACTACTACTATATCAAGATTCTGAGCAGCGAAGGAAAGGAGTGGAAATCTTTAGAAGAAAGAAAAAAGATTGGACAGCTTATTGTTGATCAGCTCACCATACTTCAAGGTTCCGAAGAGTGGATATATGAGCTGGAAGTGTGGAGTTCTCTTACCGAGTTACAGCGCTACCGTAATGTTTGGAAAGGTCTTAAACTTACCAGTCTGTTGGAAGCACTTAAAGTTGAGTCTGTTGATCTTCTTTTTTGTGCTGAGAAGATGATTGACATTGTGGAGCGTTATAACAAGTCTAAAATTTATTCCAACTATTACGCAAAAATTGGAAAAGCATTTTTACAACACTCACTTCGTTTGAACGAAAAGGAAGAAAGAGTTGAGATGCTAGACAAAGCCCTATTATATGGGAAGAAGTCCCAAGAAATCAAAGCCAGCCCAGTAGAGAAAGGACCGAACCTTTGTGCTGAGGTGTACATGTGGAAATGGGCCATTCAATACTACGAAGAACACAAAGATGAAGTAGAGAGTTATGTCAAAAGAATGGATCAACCAGACGAGGTGTTTCGATATGGTAAGCACTTTCTGACTAGTGGAAAGTAGCAGCAATATTTATGTTAAAATGCGGATGACCACACCAATAATCTGTAAATTTTCAGTATGTACTATGTGTGTTTTGTCCTAGAAATTGAAAGGTTATATTTTTATGAGATTCTGATGATTAGATCTAAGCACTGCTGCTGCCTCTTATCTTATAATTTAAAGAATGCTTAAAAACCACTCTCCATCCAAACATCTGATTAACATATATATTCTTGTAGAAGGTGAGTCAAGGTACTGGAGTTACCTTGTCAGGTGTTTTTATCCTTCAAAAACAGTTGACTCTTCTACACCAAAGCCTCATCTTGAGGAGGCTAAAGAGGCTATAGAGGATGCACTAACACCGGGTTATGCCTCTGCTCCTATTTTTTACCCAAGGATACTGATGCTGCTTGGAGCAAGCCATGACAACGTTGCATTGTCTTTTGCCGATGTCTGGATTCATGAATCATTTCGACAGTTGAACAAAAGTGATGAAGGGCTGTTCTATGAGATAACTGGAGAGAAAGAGAAAGCCAGGGCGTGCTATAAAGCTGTCATTAAGCAGAATCGTTCAGGCCACCGTGTTTCATATTTTACGGCCAGCAATGGAATACGTAGGCTAGAAAACTCGTAGATGTTTGTACAATTCCATACGAGCCGAAAGTTATGTGAGACTTAATGAATAAAGAGGTGTTTATTTTATATAATTGCTGAGTAGAGTTTTTTATTTTATTTATATTAGTCTTTTTCTTCTCCAACAGATCAAAATTAATAAAAGCTTTGTGTGGTACTAGCATTACTTATGATATAAACTAACTTAGATACAGAAATAAATATTTTCTTAAAGCACATATGTTTAAACTAGCAACATTCAGCATAATAAATGTAGAACAACTGTATTCCGATACTTGACAATGAGCCAGCTACAGCTGTTTCTAATGCGAGAACAACAATGTCTGTCATCAGTCTGTTATTTGTCTGTCCAGCTATAGCGATAAAACTTTGCCTGCGGAAAATCACCTACTTACTCGAATTGAACTCACTACATTCAAATCGCAAGATTATTAACAAGCGCAGGTAACCCCAAGGCTAAGTCATTCATATTGCACCTATTTCGCTTATCATGTACTGTAAATACTTTTTGCTATTGCACACCTAAAAGTGAACTTCTTATTAACAATTAGTACAGTGGCCCCTTGAGTTATGATGCCTCTGTTATAAGATTTGTTTGTCTCAATATATGGAGCACAATGTTTTCTTCCTCCCCGCCATACAATTTTTTCAACTTTTTTTCTGCCATACGATATCAACAAAAGGTTTCTCTCAAAATTAAAATTTGGCAGTATATGTACTGATTACAATGAAATAACGAAAGTGTTTGTATGCTATTCATCAAACTCCCTCTCACAAAATCTGAAAGAGATATAGGATGCTCGCTATCTCAGTTCAGCGCTATTCATTATAAGTTATAGTTAACTTGAAACTGAAAACAGGCAAGTGATAAAATTTTAGCCTATGACAAACTGGAAGTTTAGTTTAGTAAAATACATAATAAAGCTTAACATTAAGTGTGTGTTTAGTAAGCTAAAGTCATTAAAGTTAAATTCAATGTTTATGCTACATGTCTGTCTTGAAGGTAAGAACTCCCACTATACGTGTTGCACTTAGTACATTGTAATGTTACATTTTTTGCGAATCATAACCATTAAATACAGTATGATTACTGCAGGTAACTATAGTTACTAAGGTTAACATATTGTTTCGTTACTAGCTTTTAACATGTACCGTACGTATATAAAATTTTGATAATTTTTACCAGGAGGTGTTTGCATCAGATAATTACTATGGGTTTCTTTACCACTCTATACAACATCTTGGCCTTTTTAATTCACACACTGAAATTAATTAGAATCGTATAATTGCATACCAAATAACTCTTCATTGTAAACGTAGCAAAACAGACTTTATTTGGATATTAATTGCTAATTATTTCACATATAGATTTAAACACTTGTACAGTTGTTTTTATTTTTTCTCCTAAATTATTTGGACTGCAAAAAAAATCTTTTTCATGATATGTTTAAAAGTTAGAATGGTAACTGTTTTTACATGTTAAATAAAAATAAATTTTTTTGTGCAAAACTTTGTTATTACCCAGACAACGCCGTGCATTCAACTAGTATATATACATATATATAGATTTATATATTGTAAAGTTTGTGTTTGCTACCTTTACTGCTCCATAAGTACAAGACTCAGTGCAAAATTTTATACATATATTTGTCTGTTTCGTTCGTAAAGGTTTACAAAAGAAAGCATGCAAAATGTAATGAACAGGTGCAGAACAGCTCTGCCTTCTGATCAGGGCGCATGTTCTTATATAGTGGAAGTCTCCGCCAGGCTAAACTCGGCTAGCTTGGCTTGGCTCGGCCTCGGTTTGGCTTGGCTCTGACCAAGTGTGGCTCAGTCTGACTTGTACAGTCCACAGCACACTCCCCTCCATTGGTGACTACAGTCTCTAATTAATGTCGTGTAGAAAGGTCAACTGGGCCACAGCCTCATTTTGGCGGGCGCCACAATGGAAGCGCTCTATTTCTTCTCGAAGGAGTTGTCACTCCTTGCCTCCCAATCTTTCGTTCCACAGCTTCAGGGTCTGCATGGCAGCCACTCGGCTGACCTCATCCACTCCTTCAGCTAAGGTTTCCTTCAATAGTGCCTCCGCGCCCTCGTCGTTTATTTCCAAAACGACTGACTCGGAGTGCCTTATATTAGCTTTGTTCGCGGTTTCCACTTTCCCTCTGTTTCCCTTAGAGGCTATGATATTTGCCGGCTTTGGTCCATTTAGCACTTTCTCAGCTTCTTCCAAGCTTTTTGTGACCGAAGTCAATAGTTTTTGCAGAGAGGTCTCGCAGACGTTGTCCATGTTCTCCAGTAAACTGATAGCGCCCAGAGTGAGCGAGTGCTTTAATAGGAATGATTATGCCGCGGCTCTGAGAGCCGTTTTACCGCTTGTCCTTCTGACCTTTGGACCATTTTCTGGTGACTCTACTAAATAGCATATCCCATCTTCGTACCGATCCGGTCTCCTAATGGTTCGGGCCAGCCTAGGGTTGTGCTGGACCGGTTGCAATTAGGCTATTTGAGTTGATACTTTGTCGGGTTCGGTTGGAGATGTCACGGGTTCTGCCGGAGTCGTTTTGGGTCCAGTCGTATCTTCTGCCAGGCTCGGTTCTTGACTAATTTCTTTCCCAGCCAGCTACTCTTTCTGCAAGAGTTGTCTACTCCTCACGGTTTCTTGCGGCTTCCATGAGCAGTTTCTCCTAGTCGATAGTTTGTACCATTGGCAGGGGTTCTCTTGGAGCCTCCACAAATTTTTTTACAGCCTGTTTGATCTAGCTTCCTTCATATTGGGGCCCTTTTCTTGGCTCCAAGGTGACTCGGGCCTGTCCTAACTCTTCTGGGCAGGCGTGGTAAGGCTTTAGTCTTGCTTCGCTTTGTGTCAATGACTGGTCTTGCCTCTCCGCCAATTACGTGTGATTGCTCTAAGCTTTGAGGACTTGGTACAGCCCTTTGAACTTTGCTTGCAACTTGGGGTTTTCTCCTCGTTGCCTGCACTTGTTCGTGAGCCATACCCAGTCACCAGGTGCATATAGTGGAGGCTACTCTTTGTCTTTTTGCTAGATTTTTATTTGGCTTTGCAGCAAGGCTTCGTGTACTGTTTCCAGTCTCCTTTGTGCTCTTACTGCGTAATCGTGAGTTGGAAAGAACTCGGTCGGCGAGGAATGACTTTCCAGTTGGTCTGGCAACCTTAGCTTGCGCCCTAGCAGTGGCATATTTGATGTTTCTCTGATTGTGAAGTGGAAGGTAGCTCGGTACGCTCTCATCAGCAGAGGAAGTACCACATCCCATTCATCCTGTCTGCGGGCTAGCAGTAGTGCCCGTAACGAATCTCCTAGTCTACGGTTATTTCTTTCCACTAATCTGTTTGCTTGTGAGCAGTACAGGGTAGTGTGAGTTTTCTCCACATTCCAAATTTGGCACAGTTCGGCAATCAGCTGGCTTTCGAACTGTGCTCCCTGATCTGTGTGGATCTGCTCCGGCAACCCCAGAAAACAGAATACCCGCTCATCCAGAGTGTTTGCTACCACCCGTGCTGTGGCGTCAGGCAGTGCCAGCGCATCTTGCCACCAGGTAAAGTAATCTGTGAGGACCAGTACCCATTTGTTCCCTCTCGGCGTAGTAGGGAGTGGGCCGATTAGGTCGACGACTATCTTTTGTCGAGGCAAGCCCGCATATAGCCTCTGCTTCTTTCTGGCTATCTTGGTTCCTCCGTTCTTTGCGGCCTAGCACACCTCACAACTTTTTACTAGCCATCTGACAATAGAGGTCAGGCCCGGCCAGTACCAAATTAACTAGAGGAGGCTCATCATTCTTCCCCCTATGTGGGCCAGGGTGTGTTTACTACACAGCAGTTTCCCTCATGGCTGGTGGACAGATGTCGCACCATCTGGAGTGGTTCTGAGAAGCCACACGTGTCTCCAGCACACCGTCTTGCCAAATGCAGAGAGAACCTTGCATTCGGTTCAGCACGTTCAGCTCTCTGCTTCCAGGTGTTCAGCTGGCACTTCGTTTCCTGTAGCAATGGCCTGGTACATGATGGCCACTGGCCCATTTTCAGTGGCCTGCTGTTTCGGCAACTTGCCCTTTTGGCTCAGCTTTCCATATGTCATCTGCACTGCCATGAGTGTTGGGCTTCCTTGTGTCCCGGATTCGACTGGGGAGCAGGCAGCCCTCCCGAACCGTCGTTGGTGCCCTGGTTCAATGCCACCATGGTTGGGGCGGGAGTCCCGTTCGAGCTACCAAATGACGTTCCGGGGTATGCGATGTTGCCCAGTTTCAATCCCGCCTTGTTAAAGGCGGGAGTCCCATTTAGACAACTGGGTGTACCCGTGTGGCTGGCAGCCCCCGTTCTTTGGCTAATTCTTTCCTTGAAGAGCCTCTGTCCCTCTGTTCGATGCTCGCGCACTGCCGGCAGTCCTTGCAGGTTTGCCTACTTAGGCTGTCTGCGTTGCCTTGCTTAGGGCCTGACCTGTGCTCCAGCGTGTACCGGAACTCTGCCAAGATCTCAAGCCATCGAGTTAGTTTATTCAAGGGTTCCTTCCTTTGGCATAGCCATCGATGAGAGGCGTGGTTGGTATGGAGGAGGAATTCCTGGCCGTACAAGTAGTGTCTGGAAGTGCTTTACGGCCTTGATAACCGCTAGCAGTTCCCATCAGGTGACGCAGTAATCACACTCTGAGGGGTTTAGAGTTTTGTTGTAGAATGCAATGATTCTTTCTTGACCCTCTAGCTCTTGAGACAGCACGGCTCCGACCCTGTGTCCACTTGCGCCAGTATCCAGAATATACTGTTTCCAGGGATCCGAATAGCTTAAGGCCGATGCAGAGCTGATGCTGTTCTTCAGCTGGTCAAAAGCGGTCTGTTCCTCACTGGTCCATCTTCACGGTTCTCCCTTGGCTGTCAACCAATGCAGGGGGGATATTGCGGCGAAATCTGGGATATACTGTTGGTAGTAGCCGATGGTCTTCAGAATCCTTGGAGCTCCTTAATCCCGTGTAAGTTCGGCCACTATGTGACCGCCTGCACTTTTACTGGGTCTGTGGAGACCTCATGCTGGCTGACCATGTGGCCCAGGTATCATACCAGGGATTGCGACAGCCTACACTTCAAGAGCTTTAGCTTTAGTCCGGTCTTGTGGAGTCTCTGAAAGACCTCCTCGAGATGGTGGAGGCGCGTATCAAGGTCTGGTGAAATTATTATAATGTCATCGAAGTACAACAACAGCGTTCTCTAGTGAAGGCTGTGCGGGACGCATTCCATAAGCCTCTGGAAGGTTGCCGGGGCAGAGGTCAACCCGAAAGGCAACACCTTCCACTTCCACAGTCCAGTCTTGGTGGAGAATGCTGATTTTTCCTGTGCGTCTGCATCCAGCGGCACTTGCCATGACCCGCTGACCAGGTCGAGAATGCTGAAATATTGGCTGTCTGACAGGGGTTCAGACTGTTGTCAATCCTTGGAAGGGGGGTACGCAACCTGTCCGGTAACGGCGTTTATTCGCCGTTAGTTGATACAAAAGCGCCACTTCCCATCCTTCTTTTTAACCAGGATCATGGAGAGCTCTAAACTCCTCCGGCTGGCTTGATTAGGCCTTTCTTAAGAAGGTCCTGCACCTGTCATTCAGCCTCTGCCTCCTTCTCTGGCCCTAGCCTGGGGGGGGCTGTTGGATCGGCCGATTTCCCTCCTTGAGAGGTATCGAGTGCTCCACCTCAATGGTCCTTTCTACGTCCCCGTCCCCTGTGCTAAACATGTTGGCATAACGGTTCAGCAGGGCAGCCAGCCTTGTTGCCTGACCTGCTTTTCACAGTTTAGCTGGGCCGCTTGGAACAACTTCTCCAGGTGAGACAGCACTCCATTAGTTGGAGTCGAACTGGCTGTCCACAAAAGGGAGTGATCCTTCTTGACCCGAGGAGTGTCTACCCTGGTATACGTGCCAATGGTGGAACCAGACTTAAGAGTCAGCGGCTGTCCCGTAGTGTTCAGGCATCTGCCTATGACCTGGCTTTTGGGCCGTGGCTGAATCAAACTGTTTGCCACAGGGGGTCTGTCAGGAAACCCTTCAATCAGTACCATAGGACAATAGTTTCGAGTGGTGATACAGCAGTGCAGTGTTATCTCTTTCCGGGCTGGTACCACGACCTCCCTGATTACTTGCACCTTGCTTTGGAGCAGCCGTCTGTGCCTCTCAGTGCACACCAGCAGCTTTCCGTCCACTCAGACCACTGCCTGCTCGAATTCCAAGGAACATTGGTGTGCCAGTAAGAACGGCATGCCCAAGATGGCATCTTCACTTAGTCAGCTGACCACAAAGACCTCCTCGGTCTTGACCTCCTTTAATCAAATTGGCAGCTGAATAATTCTGTAGAACAGAAGTCTAGTCCCCTCGGCTAACCAACCATGACTGTCGCTTTCCTCATGCCATTCTTGTATGGCTCCTGGCAGTCGGTCAAACACTCGCTTGTTCAACAGGGTGGTGGTCCAACTCGTATCCAGTAAAAACTGTATGGGCTGACCCTCCACTTTTCCGGGAGGAAGTAACTAGTTGATTGTGGTCGGCTGAAGGCTTTCGCTATGGTCAGGTCTCTTAGGGAACCCTTCGAGGGGTTTTCGACTCCCTTCTTTTGTAACTGGGCAAAGTTGGTTCCTGAGGTCACCCAGTTTCCAGGGTCGACTTGTGGCTCCATCGGTCGCTGTTCCTGAGGCGGTGAACGTGCCAGTCTTGCTGCTTTTAAAGCAGGCTTCCCATTGTCCCATTCTGTAAGGATGGCTTTGATGTTTTGCTGTCTTGGGCGAAGAGGATTTGTTGGTTACTCCCCTACGTTTTCGACGACGTCCCTGTCATTTGCACGAAGAGGCGTAGGCTGTGTCCATGACCAAGAAAGGGTTAGGGCTGGCCTGTCTCAAGAACTGATAGTAATTTTGTGTCTTCACAGATTTCTCCTGTGCACGAAACTTTCTCGGCCTAGTCTTTGCTGGGCGAGACCCTCCATCAGTGTTTTCTGGGTCCCGGGTGACTTTGTCAAGTTCCCGGTAATTTTTTGCCTTAGCACAGTCAGCAGCCAGAGCTACCGCTGGAGCCTTCCTTCATTTCCTGAAGCCGGTTTTGGGTAGTTCTTGCAGACATCCCTTTATTTGCTACATCCCCAGCAAAGGGTGGCCTGTAGGCTCTTTCCATCCTTTCGAGATTAGACTCACTTCTGTAGTTGCGCCACCTTTTCCATGAGAGATTGGACCAATCTTGCTAATTGGCCAGTAACTTCCGTCTCAGCCTTGTTCAGTCGGTTAGGGGCCCTCCTTCTACGGCTTGCACAGAAGAGCCAGTAGGCTTGCACTCTCTCCGCTGTATCTAGAAGTAGTTGTTCCTGGCCCGAGCGACATCTGCTAGCGACGGTATTGGTTCCACCAAAAGGTGTTGTTGCAGAGCAGGGTCTCTCAGTGAGCTGCAGAACGTGTCCATGGTCATGTTGTTCCTGTGAGGGTTCGGAAGTTCATTGTACACAATGTGTACCAGCCTCTGCACTTCCATGGCATGCTCCTGGAGTGATGCTTTCTTGCTTTGTCTGAGGGCGTTGAGCTGGCTCAATGCCTGCTTGGCGGATAGCCCAAACCTTGTATGAAGAGCGTTGAACTTTTGGCCCGCCCACGGTCTTTGGCCTGTTTGCTCAGCACCTCTCAGAAGTGTAGCAGAGTTGCTCTTTCCTTCCAGCAATTAGCGTCGACCACCTTCAGAAAGCAAGCGATGTAGTACTCCCTTTTCCCGTGTATTGGAGAGTCTTAAACTGCTGTGCCGGCTCTTGAAGTCTCGGCTCCAGAGCCTCGACTAATCTGTCGAGGCTTGGGTCGGTGCTCCTTGCCTTTCTGTTAGCCATGTGTTTAGCGAGGGGCCTCCAAGCAGGTTTCTACCACATTGGTTTCAAATTATAAATTATAATAATATAATAGTAATAATACATGACAAGCATGATTAAGCTTAAATAACGTAAGATGGAAAAATGAATATTGATCATGTAATTTTGAGAACGTACTAACAAAATGTTTTAGATCATTCTGCATGCTCTAAATTTTTTTGTAAAACAGTAATGACCTTTTTTAGGGAGAGTAAGACAAGACAGTGACTTGGCTATGTGATGAAATTCTACCCATGCTATATCTTTTGTATTAACAACAAAAAAATGTTTTGGCTTCACTTTTTTAAAAAGATCTGCACTTCAGCTTCAAGGGCATCCACACTTTTTACCACTCCTACATAATGCCTAGAAGTTTTTTTCCAGGCAGCAATGTTAGCACAAAATCACCTTTTTTCAATGTGCTTGCTAGTTGTTTGATGGGTTCAAAATTGCACTCCCTTAGTGGATCACTAATTGCATGGTCATCAGGATCATAAGTAAAAGTAAACTCTTCAATGGCATACTTTTACTTTTCTATTTCTTTGTTTTATTTCATCTTTTCTCATCTCTATTGCCATCTTCCGACAATGATAGTTCAACTGTCATTGCTAGTTTATGGAGTCTGGCGACCTTTGCTTGAGCTGTTCAGAAGTGCTCGATCAATCTTTTTACAGCCTTATCTTCAGATTGTGGGTTGACAAATTGGGAAGCGGTTGCTACAAAAAATTGAATTTAAACTTTAATAACATTTTTTTACAAAATATTTGAAACATCCATAATGTACGCAGATGTAGTAAAGCATTGGGATTTAAGTTTTTTGAAGAAAAAAAATAAATGAACATACCTGGTAATTTTACTTTCAAAAGTTTTTTCCCGATCTCTGTATTGCTAAACTCTAATTCTCGCTTTTTCTAGAGCTTCCTCCAATTGATCTTTTGGAGTTTGAGCTATTCTTTTTGTTCTACTCTTTTGATTCTGACTAGCTTGGGCAGTCAAATATTGAGTCCATTGTTTTGAACATTGACGTATTTTGTTACGATATTTACGCATCCGCTCTGCTGATGTTGTCTTACCCATGTTGAAAGCAGAAAGGACCAGCAGACTTTCCACCTAACAATATTCTGTTTAGCACTTGTTACAAGTTACTCCCATGAGTAGATTTGATTAAATTTTGAACCATTTTCAGTATCGGAGTCGCAAGTTTTAGTCATACATTTGTAAGGTAGCAACCATTTGCTAACTTGCTAGAAGAAGCTTGTTAAGTTCCCGCAATGGCTTAAATTTACAATATAATGAGTAACTCATACACGAGAACATCAACAACATCACTAATTACTGTTAAATGTGAAATTCACTCAAATTAATCCTATTATTATATGAGTTGAGGGGTGTAGCAATGCTGACAGTGTAACAGCGGTGGCGCAAATTTCAGAAATATGTGCCACTTTGAGCAAAACTGAAATTAGTAGGTACAGCGTATAAAGTTAGCATTGAAAACAAATTACTACTAATTTTGCACTAATAATACAAGTGTAGTAGAAACTTATTGATGTTTCCTATCACCATTGTTACTCAAAACATGCCAACTTATAAAAGAGCCCCACACCAATAGATCAGTGCACACAATACCAATGTATGCATTAACGGGCAGCAAAGCCATTGTGAAATCCATTACAATTAGATATTTGTGTTCAGAGTAAGATGTATACCATGTACAAGCATCTCTATCTTACTATTATGGCTATAAAGTATTTTGTGCATATATACTAAATTTAGCAAACTATTATAACATGATAGAGGAGCACTAGCCCCACAATTATTTTCTATTTTAGTGTTTGGTATGTATACTTCATATGCGAAGCATTATTTTGATGAAATTACTGTTTTGGAATTTTGCCAAAAAATCCATTTATTTATGAAGAGACCCAAATACATATTCCCAACGGAGTAACACAACAGAAGCTCATAAGTTTTTAATGGTTGAAAATGGTCCAAACAATGACTCTCACTTAAGCCAATATTGATTATACACACGGCTGCTATTCAAAGCACAGTTACTATACCAAATTATATACCAGTACAAAATAAATAAAACAGACTATAACTTTAGATAAAACACTTGATTACTATTAGTTTCTTGCTTGGTAAAAGCAATCTTGGGAATTCAGCTCAGAATCTTCTGCAATCTGAAGATTGCTCTTACCAAGCATGAAACTAATAGTAATAAAGCGTTTTATCTAAATTCATAGTCTATTTTATTGATTTTAACTTGCTCTGATTTTATCATTGAGCGCTCTGCTTGGGTCTTACGCTTTTACTCATATACCAATATATATATTTGGTATGGTAGCTGTGCTTTGAAGACCTATTATATAAAAATCTAATACATAAATCAAAAATAATAAAGAACAAACATTTTATTGTATGTATATTAGACTAGGTTAAATTACTCAACTTCATAGAATAAAACAAATTAACCAATGAGAACTACATTACCAGCCACTGTTTATAAGCTGTTTTAAATCTTAAGCAATTGTGTAGCATAAGAAGTAAGAAATGTTTTTCAACAATTTCTTTTAGCAGCAGGTGCCTCGAGCTTTCTAATATTTGAATTATGCATCGACCGGAAAGACACACAAAAGCAAACATAACAATCTTTTAGAATAATAAAAGTTGAACAGATTTGATAAAAAGAATTTTCTGTACATAAACCTTTTTGTTACTCACGCAATGCCAGGCATTCAGCTAGTGCTATAATAATTATAACAATACTTACAGTAATTATAATAATAGTTATAATGGTACATCAATAGCACTTAATTATTTTTGCTGTAATGGTTGCCATGATTTTAGTGATGTGTGCTTGAAAAGATTGGTCATCACACTCTGACTTGAAGTCACTAAGGTCTAAATCAGATCTATTTTCTTCAGGTTTGTCCATAATGTGGTTTACAATCTCACCTGAAGACTTTAAAGTGTCTTTATTAGCATTGTTTGTAAGTTTTTAATAATACTCTTCAGGAACATCAGACACCATAATAGCAGCCATTGTTATGGAGTTTCAAAGTTCGTTTTCTAACTCCAAAGCTTTACATTTTTTTAATTATAAAAGTGACATCATTGAAATAATTAATAACTGTATGTAGTTAATTGTCAACTGATATTTGGGTAATATGAAAACAGTTTATCAAAATGCTGAAGCTGATGGCATTAATATCACACTGCCTGAAAGAAAGTGCAAAACATGGTTAATATTAGCATCGCTTCACCAATACAAGTCTTAAATTTATCTTACTAAAATATTTACAAGAAACTCAAAAAATTCACTGTCCCACTCTATCGAAACTATTCAAACTTCAGATCTAACAAAATGACACGGAAAAGGAAGAGTTAAAAATACAGCACTGTGTTGTTTAAATAGAGGTTTTATAATATTAGCAGTGTTGAAGCAATATTGGAACAATCTCTTAGTTTATATAGGGTTAAGTATCTACCTAGCAGGCAATCATTAAAACTTTTTATTCAATAATCATTCACCCAGCTTAGTTGAGATAAATTTAACTTACGAATTTTATCACTAGTGATTGATGGAATGTTCTAGAAGCTGGTATAAAAGCTTCGGTATGTTAAAGGTAATAAAACAGCTTGAGTCAACAATGATAAGAGCCTGAACAAAAATGTGTTGTTCAAACATGAGTGATTGTTAGGGAATCAACAATCAGTAAAAGTTTGCTAAAGTTTGTAAAAGAACTAGTAATTCCACTGTCATACAGCCCACGACCAAAGAGATGGCCAGAGATATTGGCAAAAAAATAAAGGGTACTGATGGTTGAGAAATGCAATATTAGCAATCAAATGGCTCTGCAGTGCAATAGGATAACTGCAATGGTAGCTGTAATGTACTGGGTTTGGGTGTTATTATATACAACAAGAAGCAATAATGAATGGAAAAGATGTTTATATTTTCCCCCTGCATTAGGAGAAATGCAATATTGGCTAATATTAGAAGTAAAATGCACTGATATTCTTAGAATAATCAGTTTTATTAATATAGTAATAATAGAAAACCAATACACAATTTTGTTTACATTTCAAAACGTCATAGGTAGCAATATCAAGAAGTTGTGGTATTTATATAGGTTTTTAGAAAATTTATTTAAAAAGTGTTTGGTCATGACAAACAACAACAATGAAAGGAAAATATTACACGTTTATGTCGCTCCCTTGCAATAGGAGAAATGCAATGTTGGCCAATATTATAAGTAGAATGCACTGATATTATTAAAATAACCAATATTGTTAATATAGTAATACAGCAATAATAGAAAACCTATGAGCGTTCACGCGTCTCGAAGATTTATTCAAACTGCAGCAAAATAAAAGCTGTTACAAAAGTGTTATAAAGCTGTAGACCTAATTTACTGTAATGTATGTAATTCAACAACAATAAAGAAATATGTTTATTATAACTCTGAAATGCAAAATTAGAAGTAAAATGGCAAGCTATACAGAGTTTGAAAATTTGTTGCGTTGAATGTAGAATGGTTTTGATAAGCGATCTTTAACAGAAAACAGTAGGAGCATTCACGCGTATAAAACTGTAGCAAAATAAAAAATGTTTTCGTCATGAAGGGGCGTTGTAGTTCGGCCCTAGCTTGTACATAAGTTGTAAAGAATTTCGGCTAACGTTTCAAATAATGAAACCTTCGGTGATTGGACAAAAAACACAGGCTGATAAACTGTGTACCACAATTTCGTACCTGTAAATCGGTCTACGCCTCAAACGGTCTACGTTTATTACAGAAACCTTCGAATAAATTCGATTACAAGTAAACAAGGCCATAGACTGATGAAATTAGCAAGGTTTTCTCGTGAAATGCGCACTGCTAAATAGTTCTACTATCTGTCGCACGGCTTTATTGGCGTTTCAATTTTCGGTCTTAACTTTTATTAAACCGAGCTTTTCAAGCTTTTTGTGGCAATTTTCGTTCAAATTAATCTGTCAAATTTGTGTATAATCCGATCAGATGGGTAAGTTTAAAAATAATACCGATGGTTTACAAAGACTCGGTAACATATTCAAATAGGTTTAAATGTGTTTTGTCTCGTTATTATACTTTAACGACTTTACATTCCGATGCTTAAATTTGTTGATGAAATTTCTAGCCAAGGGTTCGATCGATGATGAATAATTTTCGTAAGTTGTGTGCACATGCATTTATCATAAAAATTCCCACACTTCGCTCTGCTCGTTTGCTCATGGGCATATAAAACTTGTTCGCACAAAAAACTTATTTTTATTTAACATATACAAAATTTACCATTCTAATTATTAAACTTCAGATCATAAAAAAAGTGTTTTTTGCAGTTCAAATAAATTTAGAGAAAAAATAAAACAGCTGTAAAGGTGTTTGAATTTGAAATAATTAGCAAGTAATGGCTAGACAGTCTGTTCGTCTACAACGATTGCAATGAAAACTAATTTGATACTGATACAATTAATGTGAAGTGAAAACCACAAAATAAAAAGCAGTATATATAAATTTCTAAAATTTGTCACCTTTCCAGTTATAGTTATAAGGTGTTAGCAACAAAAACTTCCATTCATGCTGGATTTGAACTCCCAAAGATAGCAACCGCAAGTTTGCAAACATGCACATCTAACCACTCGGTTAAGCTAAATAGAGATACACTTTTTATTATTAGTTAATATTACATTTTGCATTTGTTTTGATTTTTAAAAATTATTAAAAGCTATTAAAAAATTTGGTACCTATTTGCTGATTAGTAATTTTCAAATGTGCAGTTTCAATTTTAAATGTCCTATTGCCAGCTCCGACTTACGGTTCTTTCTTGTGGCGATCGCTAAAAACTATTAAATTTCAAACTTTTACCTTTGAACTGTTGTATTATCTTCAGTAAGAGTTGCATCTAAATTTTCTTTTTGATCGGTCTGACGAAGCATTTGACAAATACAATCTGATATCTCAATTTTACGTTTACACCAATATCAAGAAGCACCAGTATCGTTATTTTCAAAGGTCAGATTGATAGCTCTGGTTACACTAGTAGCCTTTTTATACACACACTTCTACGTACCATATGGTAATCATTGGTAGTATTAATTCAGCATATTCATGGTTTTTTGTTTGGTTTTTAAGTTCGTAATGATTGTATCAGCATCAAAATTATTTTCCGTTGGAATTATTGTAGAAAAACAGATTTTATTTAACTATTGCTTGCTAATTAATTCACATTTAAACACTCTGAAGTTGTATTATTTTTTTCTTTTTCCTAATATATGTGACCTGCACAAAGGACTTTTCTCCTGATATGAACTTTGCAGGTTAGAATTGTAAATAGTGTAGGCTTGCTGTCTGTCTGAAATTGACAATGACTTGCATCTTAGCGATGCATGTTTGGGTCAAGCAGTATGATAGAGAATAGCTGACCCAGCTCTCAGTATCTACCACTTCCGGAACTGTCAGATTAATCTGAAAGGATGCTTTCGCGACACGGCCAGTCTGACAGAGCCAGGTAGCCATTTTACTTGCCCGATGTGCGAAAGACAAATGTGGATCTTTAACACGCCCATGTTGTCAGTGTAGTACACGGGGCCTCCAAATTATGATCTAGCTCTGGAAAACCCAGCAACTTGGGGTGGAAAGCCCGCTGAGAGCTTTTTGATGGTTTGCTTCAATGCTTTCCAGTTCCGTTAATTTTCTATTGAAGTTGGAGTTCCACAAGAAACTGTATTTGTTCCAGGCTTATTTTTGATATATACCTACGATGTTATGACAAGCGGAATGGTCTTGCCAGCAAACAGAGATGCTGATACAGTTTTTATTTGTTCCTATGCAGACTTGAGAGAACTTGATCAATTATGAAATAGTGATTTGGGGACATTCCAAGAGTGCTACTGTATTTTATCATCTCAAAATTTTTTATAAGGAATAGCCATAATGCTATTCTCATCAATCAGGTAGCAAAGCGACTAGCAATTTCAGGCTATTTTGCAGACGTTTGAATAACCTTTCAGCCAGACAGTCTCACTTCCAATTTATTCATTGTCATTTCATGTGTGGGATTCATGTACATGTATACCTGAACCTTTGTCGTAATATACTATTAGATTTCTTTGTTTACTTTACGCAAGGCTAATTATGACTCTGTAATTTACAAATGATAGCACTTTGTTTTGTACCACCTATGTTTTTGTTTAGAACAGTAGATTTTCTCCCACTACCAGGTATATTAACTTGATGATGTTATTTTGTACTTACCAATAGATTCAATCAACTACTTTATTCCTGTATTTTAATCTTGTGTAAAAATGTATACCTAAACTTACTAGTTTCAAGGCTTGTATAAATTTTGGGTTTTTTTTGCATTTAATAATTTTTGTTATTAATAATGAATATGATGTATTGGTAATTTGATTGATCAATATGAGACATGTCCCTAACTAAAGGTTTTCTAATAGAAACTTCCCCAACATAGGCTGTGAAAACATTAGTAAAGAGTCACGTAACAAACGCAATACATTCTAAGCACTTTTATTCTCCATCCAACATATGAACAGTAGAGATGTCCTGATTCTAAATTCACCAGCCGATTCAGATACCGATCCGATATACCGATCCAATATATTGATTCTTATAGAAAAATATTCCGATTAAGATATTTTGTGATGCATAGTTAATTTTTTTTATAGATAATATAAATATTAATGAAATTATTTGTTTGTATTTATTGTTGTTGCCAACAAAAACAGCAACAACGTTAGCAGCACCTGTGAAAGAACAACGTTTTTAGTTTATAGTAAGACCTGTAATAGTTTACTCATAAGAACTAGCTCATCAAATGATCTGTAGGACCTTAATTATTTGAAAAAACTTCAAAAGTTAATGTGTAAATAAATATAATAAAAGAGAGAAACAAATTACATTTACAACACAATCAAACCAAACGAGAACAACCCAACAAACAAGCTATGTGTCGTCAAAATCAAGAAAGAGATAGATAACTTTATGCACCGCCTGCTCAAATTACTTTCATAATGCTAGTAAATCAAAATATTACAATGCATTCTTGTTTCTCTTTTTTGTTATCTTGTTTGTGATTATAGCTGCAATAAATCCCATTGCTGTAATTGGGAAGTACCACACTTGTTGATCACGTCTTGACTAAAGCAAAAAGCTTCCTCGGTTGTGTTGATGTTGATCAGGCTATAGACATGAAATAAATAGTGTGACAGACCCGGAATTCATTAGGTATATGTAAGAGTAAGGAACTTGCAGTTGATGATATGATCTGTATCATTGTGGCAGGCAAAAATACTGTTTCCCTCCTCATAAGTGGATCTGTAAAAAGTATTTGAAGTTTTAGATATTTTAAGAAAAGATCGGCCGATACCGATTCAGATACTTACCACCTATATCGGCACCGATACCGATTCCGATACGAAATTCGGGGCAACTCTAATGAATAGTTAAATATATATATATATATATATATTCATCATATATATTCTCTATCTAACGCATGTTTAGTTAAATATATATTTCCAACAAAGAGACACAACAGGACCTCAAAATAAGTCTTCAATGGCTGAAAACAAGCTTGCAATGACTCTCACCCAAACAGTGGTTGATTATACTACACACAGCTACTATTTACAGCATGCACACGTTATCAAACATACTGAGCTCTTCCATTTCTCATATGCATGATTAGTCTAAATGCTGGTTCATATTTTCTGTGAACCAGCATTTAGAAAACAGTCCGATTGCAGGTTCACATTTTATGTTAGCCAGGTTTGTCAGGGTTGTCCTCTCAAAGACTATTTGTCAAGAATGTGCACCGTAAATCGATGGCATGTCTAAGGCAAGGCAAAAAGATCGGGTTTGATTGTAGCGGTGAATAATTCCTAATAGTTCAACAAGCATCGACAGCAGCCTGTGCAATATGCACCACTTTAACGATGGTGATGACTTATCATGGATTGCTTGATCAGTGTTCTTTCATGGCAGTTGCTGCGGGAAAGTTACTGTATTGTTTTGGGACTGCATGGTATACACTCTGTTTCCATTGTGTGGATGATGTGAAATTGGAATTGTGCGCACATGGATGCATTGTGTGACAAGCGTTTCAACAGGCAGGTTGTGGATCATCGCCAAAACCTTTTTTTAATGTAAGAAATTCTTCGCCATAGGACAATTATTAGTAAAATATTTTTTTCATGCTTACTAGTACGGTAAATGTCTCAGCGAAACCAGATTAATGTATGCATGAAACATGTTCAAAATTGAATACATAACAAGCGCAATACATTCTAAGCTGTTTTATTCTCCATCTATCCCATGTTTAGTTAAATATAAATTTCCAACAAAGAGACACAACAGGACCTCATGATAAGTCTTCAGTGGCTGAAAATGAGCTCGCAATGACTCTCACACAAGCCGTTGTTGATTATATAATATAATAATAATAATATATGAATAACAAATATGGAATACAAACAAGGCAGCTGTAAGTAATAGTCTAGTTTAGTCTGTAGTAAGTCAAATCTATTCCATGCTTATATACTTGTCATTACATTCTATGCTTATATACTTGTCATTACATTCCATGCTTATATACTTGTCATTACATTCCATGCTTATATACTTGTCATTACATTCTATGCTTATATACTTGTCATTACATTCCATGCTTATATACTTGTCATTACATTCTATGCTTATATACTTGTCATTACATTCTATGCTTATATACTTGTCATTACATTCCATGCTTACATACTTGTCATTACATTCTATGCTTATATACTTGTCATTACATTCTATGCTTGTATACTTGTCATTACATTCCATGCTTATATACTTGTCATTACATTCCATGCTTATATACTCGTCATTACATTCTATGCTTATATACTTGTCATTACATTCCATGCTTATATACTTGTCATTACATTCCATGCTTATATACTTGTCATTACATTCCATGCTTATATACTTGTCATTACATTCTATGCTTACATACTTGTCATTACATTCTATGCTTATATACTTGTCATTACATTCTATGCTTATATACTCGTCATTACATTCTATGCTTATATACTTGTCATTACATTCCATGCTTATATACTTGTCATTACATTCCATGCTTATATACTTGTCATTACATTCCATGCTTATATACTCGTCATTACATTCTATGCTTATATACTTGTCATTACATTCCATGCTTATATACTTGTCATTACATTCCATGCTTATATACTTGTCATTACATTCCATGCTTATATACTTGTCATTACATTCCATGCTTATATACTTGTCATTACATTCCATGCTTATATACTTGTCATTACATTCTATGCTTATATACTTGTCATTACATTCTATGCTTATATACTTGTCATTACATTCTATGCTTATATACTTGTCATTACATTCCATGCTTACATACTTGTCATTACATTCTATGCTTATATACTTGTCATTACATTCTATGCTTGTATACTTGTCATTACATTCCATGCTTATATACTTGTCATTACATTCCATGCTTATATACTTGTCATTACATTCCATGCTTATATACTTGTCATTACATTCCATGCTTATATACTTGTCATTACATTCCATGCTTATATACTTGTCATTACATTCCATGCTTATATACTTGTCATTACATTCCATGCTTATATACTTGTCATTACATTCCATGCTTATATACTTGTCATTACATTCCATGCTTATATACTTGTCATTACATTCCATGCTTATATACTTGTCATTACATTCCATGCTTATATACTTGTCATTACATTCTATGCTTATATACTTGTCATTACATTCTATGCTTATATACTCGTCATTACATTCTATGCTTATATGCTTGTCTTTACATTCCATGCTTATATACTTGTCATTACATTCTATGCTTATATACTTGTCATTACATTCTATGCTTATATACTTGTCATTACATTCTATGCTTATATACTTGTCATTACATTCTATGCTTATATACTTGTCATTACATTCTATGCTTATATACTTGTCATTACATTCCATGCTTATATACTTGTCATTACATTCTATGCTTATATACTTGTCATTACATTCTATGCTTATATACTTGTCATTACATTCCATGCTTATATACTTGTCATTACATTCCATGCTTATATACTTGTCATTACATTCCATGCTTATATACTTGTCATTACATTCCATGCTTATATACTTGTCATTACATTCCATGCTTATATACTTGTCATTACATTCCATGCTTATATACTTGTCATTACATTCCATGCTTATATACTTGTCATTACATTCCATGCTTATATACTTGACATTACATTCTATGCTTATAAACTTGACATTACATTCCATGCTTATATACTTGTCATTACATTCTATGCTTATATACTTGACATTACATTCTATGCTTATATACTTGTCATTACATTCCATGCTTATATACTTGTCATTACATTCCATGCTTATATACTTGTCATTACATTCCATGCTTATATACTTTTCATTACATTCCATGCTTATATACTTGTCATTACATTCCATGCTTATATACTTGTCATTACATTCCATGCTTATATACTTGTCATTACATTCTATGCTTATATACTTGTCATTACATTCTATGCTTATATACTTGTCATTACATTCTATGCTTATATACTTGTCATTACATTCCATGCTTATATACTTGTCATTACATTCCATGCTTATATACTTTTCATTACATTCCATGCTTATATACTTGTCATTACATTCCATGCTTATATACTTGTCATTACATTCTATGCTTATATACTTGTCATTACATTCTATGCTTATATACTTGTCATTACATTCTATGCTTATATACTTGTCATTACATTCTATGCTTATATACTTGTCATTACATTCTATGCTTATATACTTGTCATTACATTCCATGCTTATATACTTGTCATTACATTCTATGCTTATATACTTGTCATTACATTCTATGCTTATATACTTGTCATTACATTCCATGCTTATATACTTGTCATTACATTCCATGCTTATATACTTGTCATTACATTCCATGCTTATATACTTGTCATTACATTCCATGCTTATATACTTGACATTACATTCTATGCTTATAAACTTGACATTACATTCCATGCTTATATACTTGTCATTACATTCTATGCTTATATACTTGACATTACATTCTATGCTTATATACTTGTCATTACATTCCATGCTTATATACTTGTCATTACATTCCATGCTTATATACTTGTCATTACATTCCATGCTTATATACTTTTCATTACATTCCATGCTTATATACTTGTCATTACATTCCATGCTTATATACTTGTCATTACATTCCATGCTTATATACTTGACACTACATTCCATGCTTATATACTTGTCATTACATTCCATGCTTATATACTTGTCATTACATTCTATGCTTATATACTCGTCATTACATTCTATGCTTATATACTTGTCATTACATTCCATGCTTATATACTTCTCATTAGATTCCATGCTTATATACTTGTCATTACATTCTATGCTTATATACTTGTCATTACATTCTATGCTTATATACTTGTCATTACATTCTATGCTTATATACTCGTCATTACATTCTATGCTTATATACTTGTCATTACATTCCATGCTTATATACTTGTCATTACATTCCATGCTTATATACTTGGCATTACATTCTATGCTTATATACTTGTCATTACATTCCATGCTTATATACTTGACACTACATTCCATGCTTATATACTTGTCATTACATTCCATGCTTATATACTTGTCATTACATTCCATGCTTATATACTTGTCATTACATTTTATGCTTATATACTTGTCATTACATTCCATGCTTATATACTTGTCATTACATTCTATGCTTATATACTTGTCATTACATTCCATGCTTATATACTTGTCATTACATTCTATGCTTATATACTCGTCATTACATTCTATGCTTATATACTTGTCATTACATTCCATGCTTATATACTTGTCATTACATTCCATGCTTATATACTTGTCATTACATTCCATGCTTATATACTTGTCATTACATTCTATGCTTATATAGTCGTCATTACATTCTATGCTTATATACTCGTCATTACATTCTATGCTTATATACTTCTCACTACATTCCATGCTTATATACTTGTCATTACATTCTATGCTTATATACTTGTCATTACATTCTATGCTTATATACTTGACACTACATTCTATGCTTATATACTTGTCATTACATTCTATGCTTATATAATTGACACTTCATTCCATGCTTATATACTTGTCATTACATTCTATGCTTATATACTTGACACTACATTCCATGCTTATATACTTGTCATTACATTCTATGCTTGTATACTTGTCATTACATTCCATGCTTATATACTTGTCATTACATTCTATGCTTATATACTTGTCATTACATTCTATGCTTATATACTTGACACTACATTCTATGCTTATATACTTGTCATTACATTCTATGCTTATATAATTGACACTTCATTCCATGCTTATATACTTGTCATTACATTCTATGCTTATATACTTGACACTACATTCCATGCTTATATACTTGTCATTACATTCTATGCTTGTATACTTGTCATTACATTCCATGCTTATATACTTGTCATTACATTCTATGCTTATATACTTGACATTACATTCTATGCTTATATATTTGACACTGCATTCCATGCTTATATACTTGTCATTACATTCTATGCTCATATACTTGACACTACATTCCATGCTTATATACTTGTCATTACATTCTATGCTTATATGCTCGTCATTACATTCCATGCTTTTATACTTGTCATTACTTGTCATTACACCTTTTCAGACTAGTCCATACTAGTCATTGTCTTATCTTGCTTTATATTAAATTTTCCAGATGACTGTGTGCCAAAACCTTGTTTTAAGGCTCGTGTGAAACTATCACGATGGTAACAAGTTTGCATGTTTAAAAGAATCAACTGCCTTTCATCTGAAAAGACAATTTTTTTCAAAGCGGAGTGACTTTGTACATTGTGAACTGGTATGGTTTTCAATATAATTTACATTATGCAGGTTTATTTTTCAGTTTTATTGCAAAATAGCCAAATCGTTACAAAAAGTCATCCACTCAATCAACGCTTTTGATTGCAACCTTTTTGATCTGTATATTAAAAGTTGACTTGCAACAAAATTCACATTACAGTTATTTGGTATCAAAAGATTTGCCATGTCTTGCTCTGTTGTGTGGTAGGTGCCAAATGAGTGGAAATGTGATTAAAAGCTCTTAAAAGCTCAAAAACAAAAAGCCGCCATAGATTGGAATCTCTTGATTTCGATGACGTATCCGTGGATTTTGGTTATTGTCTTGTCACGTGATATTCTCGCGTGAATTGAAAGGCCAATACAAAGCTCAATATCAAACTTATCGTAGCAATAGGTTATGACAAACACTTCGGGTTTTACCTAAGACCCCGTATCAAATATAGATGCTCGCTACTTTACAGTTTCTGCTTGGCCATTCCGTACAACGATTCAACGTACGTGTACATGTCTGAGTTGCAATCATAAAAAAATGTCAAATTCTGAATAGTTAAGACCCTGGCGTTTTGAGCCTGACGCTCTATCTGAAAAAGATCCTCAACAGAATCAAACCTCCCAGCAAGTAAGCACCGCCACTAGCCAGCTCTTATGTGCCAAGCTAGCTAGTAGCAATAGTTTTAGCTAGAAAGTGATAGAACGAATATTATTATTATATATATATATATATATAAATTGGAAAGTCAAATAGTTTACTTATCTTTCAGCTACTGTCAGTTTCCTGCTGGCGCATTCTTCAGGCTGTAAGCTTCCAGCCTGAAGAATGCGCCAGCAGGAAACTGACAGTAGCTGAAAGATAAGTAAACTATTTGACTTTCCAAATTATACTGCTCCATCCTATGTTGAGCACTCTGATTTTAGTTTCAAGTAGGATACATTTGAATACTATATATATATATACATATATATATATATATATATATATATATATATATATATATATATATATATGTAATGTAATATATGTAATACTGTAATTATATATATATATATATATCTATATGATTTTAGTGATAATAATTATCGCTTCATATTACGAAAAAATAATTACAGATTTTTCTCGAATGACAACATTAACAATTTTAATATTTAAATCTAGTGCTGCACTGATATACTGTGGGATAACATCGACCTGATGTATTAGCTATGGTTGCATAGACATATCTGTTCATTTCTTTAAGAGCTAATACCACCGGCTACAGAGTGGTGTGTCTGCAAGCGCTGTCAAGACATGCCATCTCTTTTTGAGTGTTTGTGGTGCCATGATGCTGAGTTTGCGCATCGCCTCCATGACCGTGGGGAGCATGAATGCCTGTGTATGCATCCTGGTGTGAACGAACTTGTGGCGCCGAACTTGTTGCGCAACGAACTTGTGGCGAGTTGGGGTTGAATAGTTACCTGCGATATCATAATGAGTTGGATTATCATTTAATGCCAATAACACCAAAGCTATGCTAATGTGTCATGCATTATCTACAATTCTTGTGTTACACATTTAATGCATCGGTTGAGCACACATATTCTGAACTCGTGGAACATAAGGAGAATTGCTATATTTGGCTTGTACACTTACTACAGTAGAGAGTGTATTAGTTTATGATTTTATTATATAAAGATCGAGATTATTTTGATGATCAGCAATTATTGTTTTTCAATAATTGTTTTGGTCGATAATCTATTCCCCTTTGGAGAGCCATCGCCAAATGCTCGGAAAAGGTTCTGTGCATACCGCAATCTTGTGTTTTGGTTTATGCCGCAAATCTTGTTTGCAAGTCTGCCAACTCTTTTTTGTCATCCGTTGGTGGGAAAAGAGCCCGAATCTTAGACACCAAGCAGGCAGGTAGAGGCCGTCGCTCACTGGGACGAATTTGCGGCATAAGCCAAAACACAAGCTTGCGGTATGCACACAACCTTGGTAACAACATCCGTTGTAATGGTCCTCACTCTCAGGCCGTGGGAAATTAGATCGGACTGGCATCGCTTGGAGCCTTCTAGCTCCATGGCGTTAGAACTGGTGGTCTCCGTTGACTGCAAAGTAAAAGAGTTACGACCAACAATCACTTTCACATTAGTTGAATGAATTATTTAGCTAGATCAGCAACTTCGTGTTTATGTATTAATAACTACTAAAAAATTTCGAAAAACTACTTACAGTGCTAAAAAGTTACTAAACACTGTCAAAGTTTTACCTTGACAAGATGGCTGCTGACTATAAAACCGCAGCTCTGATCCATCATACTGTATGCCCCGTATAGTGCACAATGCCCCGGACTATCGCATCTACCGTCACCTCCCAAATCAAGCTCCCAATCGATTGCTGCCAACAATCCCTTGTTTTGCAGGGTGTACTGCTCAGCAATACACTGTAAAATATTGTAAAACTTCAGTATTCTCCTATATTAATTTGCATCATTATCATTAGTCTAAGAATGTAAAATCCTCTTCCCCCTTTTTGTGCTATATTATGATGAAGAATCAGAATTTTAAATTACAATATATTTCGCTTGAAGGATGGCATATTTTCATTTCAAGAAAAAAATGGTTTCTAAATGTCATTATTCAATTAGTGTGCCAAGCTTTCACTAAGATTTTCCAAGTTTATGGGTAAATATTAACACTCACACCATGTAAGTATTTTCTTTGTTGGTAGAGGCAAACGCTGTGGCTTGGTATCGCGATGTTCAGAAGTGACAGAAAACGGAGGTTCTGCGTAAGGCATCCGCCAGAAAAGAGTGATGCAGCTGCCAGCAGGGGGTTGATGACATGAGCTCTGTTCACCCTGGCAGTTGTTTCCCAAGTGTACGATTGGTGACAGGAAGCACATGTAACCTTGAACTCTACCCATCCGCCTTCTCGCACCATCGTGAATGAGTAGGGGAGGGCGCAGGCATGACAGTGAAATAGTCGCTGGGGTGCTGTCACACTTACTATTATTTTCTCCTCTTCGAAGGAGGATTCGGGTCTGAAATCACAACACAATAGTTGACTTGCAATAAGATTTGTACAACATCATTTCCTGTTATTATATCATATTTGCTTGATCAGAAAAAGAATAAATATATAGCCATGCAATCATGACACAGATTTTACAATCTATGATATTGTAAACATAAAAATGTGAGTAATAACTCAATAGATATTCTTTATATTTTGTCAAGTTTGGTTAAGTTCAGCTCTATCTTACATGTAATCGGAGAGTGTTTGACGCTGGCCAACATAGCGCTCAAACTCTTCCCAGTTTTCAGTGGGTGTCACCAATGATATACAGCCCAAAAGGATAGCCGACGGCTATCATATGGGCGTGGTTTAATGATGAAGCTCTATTAGGGTTGTGCTAGCCTGGGTTTTAAAGCAAACACAACTCTCGCCGGGCGGTCGCGTTGCCTTGTTAGGTTTTAGAAAACACGAATCGCTGTTATCGTTTCATTAGCTTATTCAGCCAGTAGACCCAGCGGGTCACAATAGCAAACATTGAATTTCTGCAATGTAGGGGTAATACCTAACCAAAATAACGGATCTAATCAAAATAAAACATTTCAAATTATCTACTTTTAATAATTTTAAAATTAGTAAAGGGCGTAGTATATGCCTAAAGTTAAATATAATTACCCGAACAACGGCATTTTTTTTCTAGTTTTTGATTAATATTTTGCCACCCCTAATATAAAATCACAAAGTTTTTCATCGGTTTCACATTGTTTTACCTTGCCAATAAGATGGGACAGCAGGCAAAGCTGTGCAGTGTAGTTTTCATACTCAAAATCTAAATGCAAAACCGAATTTGAGCTATTTTACGATTGTGACTATTAATATCACGAATGCTTGTGAATGGCAACTGACTGATCATAACGGTGACAATATTGGGATACTATATTTATTTGACAACAAAATGAATTCAACAGATAAGTAAAATAACCACTATAGTTCATAATATTCGTAAATTTACAAGGTCCTTTATTCAGCATATTTGTTTGTTCGGGTGCCGTGTTCGGGTTAATCCTAACAGAGCTTCATCATTAAACCACGCCCATATGAGCGCCGTCGGCTATCCTTTGGGGCTGTATATCATTGGTGTCACAAACTCTTCATCATCTAATACTAATAATAATCATCTAATAATACTAATATGCTATTAACGATGATACCAGAAAATGACAATAACTATTTTATATAACATATCTATAAGTGAGTGGGGTTAAGAAATTTGGCGAAATTAATTGTGAAACTTATAACATTATTTTATCAATTATAGATTAATATATTACGTTTTACAGATAGATATGCAGTATGAATTAGTTTTGTTATTATAATAAGAATATTACAAGTAATTAAAAAGATAAAATACTAATAATATCATATTACAATTAAATGACATTAATATTGTAATATCAAATATAGATTAATACACTAGTATTAGGAGAATACTAGAAAATAACCTGAGTTACTACAACTAATACAAATGGTTCATAAAATAACTTACTCACGTGCTATGGTGGCATATGGAGTATGCAAACAGGTTAGAAAACATGTCGTCTTTGAAATGGCAAAAACAAAGGTAAGAGTAAGCAGGCGAATAAATAAAGTTTGTCACATCCAGCTTCACCCAGTTGCTCTACGCCCGGTGATGGTCTGGTCTTTTTTCTGCTCTTGGCCAAGAAAAAAGGTGCTTCTCAGCTTACCAGCTGCACAAGCATGATGTGGTGCATTAGATATTATGACGAATTGAAATTAACAAGTTTAATACGAGAAAGCGTATCTGTTATTTGCGATAGATCAAACTTGAACTGAAATTAAAATTATCTGATCATGTGACTTACAATTCCCGCCATATGGGGCGAACAACTTCTACAACATCTTTCGACCATCATAGCGGACCAAAAGGCTCATAATTTTTATCAGAGGAGGATATGCAAGCGTTCAAGCTAAGTTTAAAAAATTAAACATATTTTTATGCTATGTTTTGAGATATCAGTGCTCAAAGTTGCAGCATTACGATGCCGATGAAATAGACTCGTAAGAACAATATACATGGTTTTTATCGCAAGGGTGAAGTATATTTGTGAAAATAGTTCGACGAATAAGGATGCATGAAAGTGTAAACATAAACCATCTCCCACACATACGTCACATTTTAGCCGTTTTGGAAAACAAATCCAAACTCGAGCGGTCTCGTGTCGCTGCGATTTTCTGTTCGTTTTTGAGCTTTTAAGAGCTTTTAATCACATTCCCACATATTTGGCACCTACTACACAACAGAGTAAGACATGGCGAATCTTTTGATACCAAATAACTGTAATGGGAATTTTGTTGCAAGTCAACCTTTAAAAAAAGAACTCAATTGCTGAAGTTATTATTTTTATACAAAGCTGTACATAATATCAAACAATATATATACATGTGTGATACTAATATAGGTTTTTTTTTAAATTTCCAGGTCATGTTTAGCATTGTTGTTCTCATATTGGAAACACGTGTTTCTGCTCTTGATTCATCGTCAAATATCGGACTAAAGTTGTTCTACATGTATTATGCTGAACGTTGCTTTTTTAAGCATATGTGCTTTTAAATACCATTTATTTGTGTATCTACATGTATGTTTATTTATACCATACATAATGATAATACCAAAAAAAAATCTTTACTAGTCTTTTGCAGTTGGAGGAAAAGTTCTATACTGAGCAATTAAATAAATTAAGCATTTCCTTATATATTCGAGGCATACATAACTTTCAGACCATATAGAATTGTATAGCCATCTACAAGTTTTCTAGCCTACGTATTCCATATTTGGCCATGCAATATGAAACATAGTGTTTCGGGCGATTTTCCTTAATGATAGCCTTATAACAGGCCTTGGTTTTTTTCCTTTTCTCCAATAGTCTCGTAAAATGACTCTTTGTCTTTTTGTCTGGCTATTATTGTTTTGCAACAGTTGAAATGATTCATAAATCTAGACATTGTCAAAAGCCCATTTTACATCTTCACTTTGGTTTCCCAGCAGCGTCAGTATTGTTAAGTAACCTGGAACCTTGAAGTATGGTAAACTGATCAACGGTAAGCTGTCCAGTTCGTTTTCTATTTTAAAAGGTTTGCACTCCTTTCAATCACTTCTCAGCATCTTAATATAGTAGTTAGTAGTGTGTGTAATCATTGGGTTGGACTCCAAGGAGTCATTCTTAAAATTTATACAGACCTTTTATTCTTGATTCTTCAGACCATTTGTGAGTGTGCGGCCAATGAGCCTGGTCTAGCTAAGCATCTTTTACAGGCTTGTCTTCTTTGAGGAGTTGCTCTATCTTCTTCACAGCTTGTTTAGCCTCTCCAAGCTGTGGAAGTCGTTTTGCAAGACAATAGAGATTTTTCAATACCTCTTGCATGAATATACTTTGGGTTTTTCTGTAGAGTTTTTCTGTTAGTTTGCATATAGGAGTATTCTAATATGACCAAAGTTACTAATAAGTCCTAAAAAGCTACATGTAACTAGTTAGTATTTTAACTATGTTATGTAAGCCCATTAAGAGCACAAAGTTACAAAATCTAATTATTAGAACAAAAAGTTTTCTGGTCTTTATTAAAAATGCATGTTTATCCAGTAAGTTTAGAAATAAACAAGAGTTGCATTTCCCAAATAATGGGAACACAACTTCAGAAACATGAAAAGACAATCTGGAAAACAAAGTTCAGAACGCAGGCTTGGAGTTGGCAGATCGGTACATTTATACTTTGTGCTTTTCAGGTTACGTACAAGTCTGCAAGGGCAAAAAATATCCCTATCTACTATATAAACGGCAATCGTTGTCTATCTGTCTGTCCTCTTTATAGAGTACCGTACTTTTCAGACTATTACCCGCTACTAGGTATCTAGAGCGCGTTAACGGGAATCGACGGTTAATACACACCTCTATACATAACCTATTCATCGGTTATACTCAAAACACGTCCTCTCCAGTTAGCGCATGCCTCTTTACGGTGCCCAACGACATTGGTGCGTTTGAAACAGCGAAATTACTGCCGTGTTAGAAAGCGCCGTCCTGAGTTCGGCGGCCTATACAGCTATACAAATGTACTAATCATTAAATAAAATAAATTAATGAATAGTAATTTACATGCGATTAATATTTACTGCCAACGTGTACCGAGAAGGTCACCCGCACGTTGGTTTCTTGCTGCCACTGGAAAACGCAGTTCTCACCTATTACATTTCTACATAAAAAAGGTAAGTATTCCTTAATCAATGTTGTATTGTCTATGAATTGCCATACTTCCACTACATAAACCTTTTACTTGCGTCCGTGTACAAATTTAGCTATCGGCCTACTGCCAGCCAATTTGCCGATATTGCTTAATATGTATACAATATTTTTTTCAATTTCAAACTCCATCTATAACGTTTGTTTTGGTTATATATTTCAATTTGCCAACATGTTAACAAGCACTGCTATACAAAAAATTCGTTGTATCTATACTTTGTGCATTTTAATTATCTGTGTAATCACAAAAATCTGAAATGGCTATAGTGTCATCAACATAAGTAGTTATTTGTTTTTTTAACTCGGACGCATTTAATGAACTCGCACAAAAAATCTTCGCTTTCAAGTTGGAAATTCTCAAACAAAGATTTAAAATTAAATTTTAGGCTAATTTTATAGAAAAATCTTAGGACAACACTATCACTACCATAAAAGTCCTAAGGATCGTTGGTTATGTTGATATGTCTCAATTCAGAGCTTTTGAATATCATAAAATTGTACAATAGGAAGCCACTGGGTACATGCATAACATTATCATACCAAGCGGCATATATAATGGACATTACACATACTGCATCTCCGAAATTACCCAAAGGCAAGAACCTATTATTATGGCAATAGGCTTCCAGCTGCTTTGCAGCTAAGTTTAGAAGCCAGCGGCATTGGCTACCTTGTTCACTGTACCTTGCCCAAATAAGGAGATAAATACCTACCTCTAGACAGGATACTGCTTCTGAGTGGTTGCTTTTAGAACTGCAGAGCCGCCACGTCAAAAGTAGGTGACTGCAGTTCTGGGAACTTGAAGCTGGACCACTCTCCGAGGTAGACGTACCAACGGGACCTGTAACAAGTGACACCCCAAGTACTTGGTGAGTTATTGATATAGCTGTTTTCCTTGATAAGAAAGCTTTAATTCTTTACTTAATTAATTATTGAGAAAGCAGTTATATCATTTTTGGTGGAGGTACAGTGTTTCTTTCCTGTGTACCATACATGAACTTGTGCATATTTTTGCACAGAATAACTGAGATCTCTGGTGGACTAGCCCCAATCCATACATTTTTACATAAACTGTGTTTTATTGCGTGTGCAGTCATTAATATTGTTTGTTGTCGCGTGTGGGACCGCTTGAATTACGGTGGCCGCGCTTGATAACTAATTAGCAAGTAAATACTTAGGCCTAAAAAAATCTTAACAATTGAGAGGATTGTTAAACAATCTGCACTAAACGTATCAACACAGCGCTAATACGCGATAGCTAAAGGACCGGCAACCTAGCTAAGCAAACAGTATTAGCAATTAATCACCCATGCGTCATATCGCATAGGCAAATAGAGTTGATTATCAAAGTTTTAATCCCCGCATGCTGTAAACTGAATCTGAAAGAGCTTGGTAATTTATCAAGAGAGCAGTTGGCAAAATTGGAATTGTTAGAGCAATTACGCGACACAGCATAGGCTTGAGTGCATAATAATATATCTAATCACTTATTTAGTCTAACTCGCATTCGCCAGTGCACATGTACGCGTAGCAAATAGTAGTACCAAAGTGCAAATTGATGCAATAAAAACTGCAACAAAGGATAACTTTGGCTGTATTTCTAAGCATTGATAGCGCATTTACAACTTTTGCAATTTAACTACTCACATAATCCAACCATATGTTTACTTGTGACTGGTATAAAAATATAATTGGTGGAAAAACACGAAGCGGAGCTGCATATCAACCTGTTCCTACTGGAACAACTGTTACCATGTCATCTCAAGCTAGTAGTTCTCAATTTATTCCCCTCACCACCATTGCCTCAACATCTCTAGCACCCTCATATCTATCTACACCTTTGTCTTCATCAACCCCTTATCAGCGACCGAGAGACTTGCTGGACGAGATTAGGGGCGCAGGAAATGCCGCCCACACCCAGCAACCACCTCTAGTCGATGGATTTCCTCTACCTACTGCATCTGGACAAGATATGCAACTGACTAATTTATCGCTAATGACCGCAACTTCGTCACCACCGCCGCCACAAACCAGTCTGTACCAAAATTTGGCAGCACCCTCTCAAGCAGCCATCTCAATGTTGCCTAGCAACACTCAAGTACCTCCGGCAAGCAGGGCCAATGAACCAGTGATGCCAAATGCACCACAAATACCACTAAACGCTCAAGTGAGCGTGGCCCCTGGAAACATTCAACGTTCAGTGGGAGATAATCTGCCAACGCAGGCAGCCTATCTCACAGGCCAGCATGCATCACGTGAGCAACAGGCGTTAGTGGTATGGAATTCAATACCGAACGATTTAAAATCCTATATATTAAACTTGAATGGAGGTCCAACCCAAAGCAACCCCAATCATGGCAACCCCGCACCACCGCCCCGACAGAATTCGACGACTCCGAGCTATCGCCTTAACGGTCATCGGAACCGGGACGCTTACAATGCGCTACCCATCAGAAATTTTAGCCCATCTGGCATACCAACTCAGCGTTATTCTCGGCCACACCTAGAGCAGCAACCGGAGTGGTCAAGGCCCCAACCACCAGTTCAGGCCCCTCCTGCAGAAGCCAATCCGGCTGTTTCAGAGGTCTCACCACTGGCAGCATCACTCAGTGATGCAGGAAGGAGAGGAGGCGGCACTGTCATACTCCCCAACTTCGACGTAAAGGAAACCTTCGCCGATGAACCGACTGAGAGTTGAGAGGGATTTATCGAAAGATGGGAGATCGAAATGATGACCTTCGGGCTGGATGGTGTCCAGTTGGCCCAGTGTGTGCCTAAATCGCTTAGGGGGTCAGCATATCAGACCTACATAGGGCTGGTAAAAGCAGGTGACCCAGCCATATGCGACTACCAGAGGCTCAAAAGTGAGCTTAGTAAAGCATTTCTTTGCCACAAGCCTATGAAGGGCCACAGTCTTTTCACCCTTGTACAAGAAAAGAAGAGTGTGGGCACCTTCTATGACGAGGTAGTCACAGCAGGCAAATCAGCTTATGCTGATATGCCAGCTGATTATAAAAACCGAGTTATTAGAGATGCCTTTATAAATGGCCTAAAGGATAAATACCAGGATAAAAAATACCAGGATAAAATCCTAGCTAGCGGCGATTGCAGCCTTGAAAAGGCTCTAGATATTGCCAAGCGAGTGGAATACACCGACGCTATAGGCAAAGGGCAGAAACTGTTGGCTGCTACACATGGGCATGTCAACAGCATTCAAGAGGCACCGGACCCGTTACAAGCCCTCACCAGGCAGATGAACGCATTGTCTGATTTAGTACGAGCCCAGACAGCAAAAGCTAGTCAGGACTCGGCCTCAAGACAGAAAGGCTCGGCGACTACAGCCAGGAGAGGAATCAGCTCAAATTTTAACAAAAAGGGCAAACCTAAGTACGCTCCCAGGGCAAGCGACCAGGCAACGGCCAGGACGCAGGGAAACCAACAGCCTAACACTTTCACACCACAAAGCTTTGACAGAGGCACAACCCCTCAAAACCAAGATTGTAATGCTCTCACTGCCGAATGACTGGGCATGAGCTGGCACGATGTTACAAGGCAAACCGTGGAGTCAATGCGATAGACACGGAGGTCAAGCCCGAGTCCACGGCAGAATTTAGCGATGAGCAGTTTGCGGAGCTTTTATGTCAACCAGCAGAGGAAAAGGAGCATGTGAATGTTGTGAAAGTTGAAAAGTCAAAAAGACGAAGAAACCGAAAGGTTAAAGAAGGCATAACTCCTTCCACATATGCTTCTTTGGCAATGATGACACTTCTCTGTACTTTTATAGGGGGAGAAGCTATTCATCTGGACCAACCCCTTGTATGCGGATCGAGAAATGCCGATGGGCCACATATTTTCCGTATCGACACGAATTACCATTGTGATAAGCAAGTACGAAATGCAACTCTCAAACCCGCTCCTCTGAACATGATGGTTTACCAGAAGATTTTGGTGAAATGGTCTAGCATGGCATATCAATGCAGCAAATTCAGGCAGACCATCACCACCCAAGAATCATTCTTTTCCGATGTGAAGACCAAAACTACAAGCTCAGAGCAATTAACAGTCACGAAAGAAGAGTGTCTGAGTATGGTCAATACAGGTGAATGTAAAGAAGGAACTCTTGTAGGAGGAAATGGAGTTTTTCTCACACAAAACCCTATCAACGCAGAGTACAAATACTGCTACAAAAAGCATGACTTTAGTGCTGACCAATGCAGCGTAATAGAAACGACAGTGTACAAAAGACATGGGGCACAATATTTTGAGTCACCCGCAGGGGACGTGTCTCACTGCAATTATGACCATGGGAGTTGTTTGCTGACAGATCGTACCTTGCTGGTGTGGGAGAAAAATGGAAATGTCACATGTGAGTTTGAGCCTGATTTTCAAGTAAATGGCACTTACTTCGATGGACATTTCGTGGACAACGAATTTAATATGGCCTTCACTTTTTCAAAGCATGAAATCAATCATCACCAGGACTGCCAAGGACGAGTCGCATCAATGACCGAACAAGGACTCCTAGTGAGATTTCTGACCCCCTTGCCTAACGTTACTTTAGAGGACCATGTCACTAAGGAATACACAGCTTGGGGTGAAGACACAGCCTTACTAAACTCTATGGTTCAAGGAGTTGCTACCGATCTGGCCACTTCTCAACGTAAACAATTTTGGGACAACTATGCTTATACATGCCAAAACATAGCATCTACCCTGAAAATTGTGAGCCTGTTGATGACCCAACACCCAACAATTAGTGCTCGATACCTATTGCAGAACCCCAATGTGACTGCCAAGGCGGGCCCCAGTTATGTGCAGGTATACCCCTGTACACAACTTGCCTCAAATATGTACACATTTCTGGCTATGCCTAAAGATAATTGTACAGAATATCTACCAATGAATGTCACTTTGGGTGGTCAGACACATATGGGTTTCCTGGACCCAATATTGAATGTCATTCACTCGCATAGCATACAAGTTCGATGTGAACTGCGAGAGGAGACACTGGTGCAACTGAATCAAACTATCTACAAGTACAGTCTAGATAGAACACTGGCCTTGGCAAAGACCACACAAAACCTAACACTACGAAATATACATTTAGGTGCTCATCCAATTAAAATACACGAAGGTATTTACAGCCTCGTCCATCGTCTGAATTGGCAAGAGTTCAGTGATCACGGCGTCATGAATGATCTGTTGTCTACTCTTAGCAGACAACACCAGGTCTTAAAAGCCATGGGCGTGTCTTCCACCCCGCATAGGTCCTTTGGTGTGAATGTGAAAGAATCGAAAGAGGAAATCCTCTGTCGATCTTTCATGGCTTTTCTTTTTGGAGGACACGTCGTGTCTGGATTTGAACTGTGGTCGTTCGTAGTGAACATTATCGTCAGTGTAATGACCGCAGGCCTTATTGGCTACTGCTGTTTCACAAAAGCATGTCGGCGGCATCAACAGTTATACGGTAAAGAAACTGTAAATGCCATAGACCAGCAAGATGATATTGAATTGGAGATCATCTCTGAAAAGATACCGGCGTTCAAAGATGAAGCTGACCAAGTGTTGGCTACATCTGAGCGCTCTCCTATGTGGACTGCGCAAGAAGAATTGGACCCCTGGGCACAGCCATCTGCTCCTACCAAATCAGAGGTGTACTCTCGAGCACCCGTTGCCAGAATTCCAGAAATGATTTTCCCAACTCTCTATCACGAAGAGACACACTGACATGAGGTCGACCCACCCAACATCCAACAAGTTCTCGGAGTTTCCAGCGGAAGACGATGCAAAAATGCTATTGTGAAAGTAAGCATAACCAATCGCAATTGTTTGGCTTTAGCAGATGCGGGAGCCACCATAACGCTAATGCGATTGGATATTGCTCAAGAACTAAATTTACCTCTTCACAAACACAAATTAGTTGCTACCGGAGTTACCAATGACGCGTTAGCAATAGTTGGTCACACCGCAGCACTATTAAAACTTGGCAAGCATGAATATCAGCAGTGCTTTTATGTTGCTGATAAAATCTCTCATGAGATAATACTGGGAACCGATTTCTTGGCGAAGTTGGGTGAGGTCGCTTATAACTTTGAAAAGTGTACCATTCGAGTAAGTGGTGAAACCCTACCTATGGGAAACAAAGCCATACACTCGAGTACAGCCTCAATGATGAAACATTTAGTGTACACAGTGAAGACTGTCGAAGAAGCCACACTGCCGCCATTTTCAGAGACGCTAATCGAAGCTAAGGTCAACTCTGCTCACATCAATGGGCGTGACTCCCTATTTGAAGGAGATCCACAAGCGGGCTCCAGACGAGTCTTACTTAGCAAATCCATTTGCAACGTAAAGGCAGGAAGAATCCGCATTCCATTAATGAATGCTGGACCATCTTCCTACACCCTCCCAGAGAGTACCTTCGTTGGAAATGTGGAAACCTTGGAAGAAGATTTGCCAATTTTAGCCCTGAAGCCCGCACCTGCCAAAATCAAGGAGTCTTCTAATCCAGGAGACACCCTGAAGCAGGAAGAGACAGATTTGACAGACTGCGAAATGAAAAGGCTAAGAACGTTAATTAACGACTTTGGTGATACGATTGGAGAAAATATCTCGGAACTGGGACGAACCAAAATTGTACAGCACGTAATTGAAACCGTACCAGGCGCTGCACCTGTACGGAGTCGACCCTATAATATTCCAGTCCACCTTAAGGCTGAGGTGAAGTCTCAAATCGACAGGATGTTAGAACACGGCTTAATTAGGATGAGCACCGGAACCTGGAGTTCTCCTATAGTGTTAGTCAAAAAGAAAGACGGCAGCTGGCGATTCTGTGTTGATTACAGGAAGCTGAATGCTGTTACCGTAAAGCACTCGATGGCACTATCAAACATCGAGAACGCGATGGAGGTAATGCGTGGGAAAATATATTTCAGCAGCATAGACCTGAGCTCTGGCTTTTATCAAGTAGCCCTCCACAAAGATTCCCAAGAGAAGAGTAGCTTCATAACTCCATGGGGATCCTACGCATGGACGGTTATGCCGATGGGAGCTTCCGGGAGTCCCGGCACTTTTACCAGGCTAGCCTTAGCTATAACAGCTGACCTGATCAGTGCTGGAAACTCCTGTGTATACATAGATGATTGGCTGTTGACCTCTAAAAATTTTGACGAACACCTTCAGTTGTTGTCTACAGTACTTACTCGCTTGCGATATACAGGTCTAAAGTATCGGTTCAGCAAAAGCTATTTTTGCCGCCGAGAGATTACATAATTGGGACATGTTATATCGCAGAGGGGTATTGCTGTATCACCACACAACACTGAAAAGATCAGGGAATTTCCAAAACCTAAAGACAAGACAGGAGTTCAAAGATTATTAGGACTGTTTGGCTTTTACAGATCCTATATTAAGAACTTCAGTAAGTTAGCCGCTCCGTTGATAGCGCTTACCAAGGAGTGCAATGAATTCAGATGGACAGAGGAGTGTGAGAAGGCCGCTCAGCTTCTCAAGGACAAAATATGCTAGGCACCAGTTCTGGTATTCCCAAATTTCAAACAGGAGTTTGTTTTAACCACTGATGCGTCAGCAGCTGCAGTGGGAGCAGTACTTTCACAGAAGGGGGAGGATGGGAAAATGCACCCAATCTCTTTCTATTCGAAAGCTCTCTCACTAGCCGAGCAGAAATGGGATGCTTGTGAACAGGAGCTGTATGCCATACTGTGTGCAATAAAGCACTATAAAGCCTTCTTGATGAACGTGCACTTCAAGGTGATGACAGACAATGTAGCATGTACCTACATAGTAAAGAAGAGCGACCTGTCACTAAGACTAGCCAGATGGGCAGTGCAGTTAGCGGACTACTCGTTTGACATAAGTCATAAGCCTGGTAGAGAAAATGTAGTGGCAGATGCGCTGTCTAGGGTACGAGTAGTAATGGTTCAGACAGATGAGGAAATTATGGAAAACGATCGTGCTACAACAATAGCTCAATCCAAAGATTACTACCTGTCACCAATCCTTTTATACCTACAGAAGGGTTAATTTCTGACAGATGCAGGAAAGCGTGACACTAATGTGGTAAAAGAAAGGAGCCAACACTTTAAACTAATGAAAAATGTGCTCTACCGGGTAAAAGACGATAAACTCTTGTTAGCAGTACCATCCTCCCAGAGGAAGGAACTGCTATATGCAGCACATGAGTCTATGATGTCAATGCACCCTGGACTAACTAAAACTATGCTTAAGCTATCTGATCGCTACTGGTTTCCAAAAATGCGAAAGGAGGTAAGTCGACACATTGCACAATGTGGATCGTGCCAACGAAAGAAAAACCCAAAAAACGCCCCTGAGGGTTCCTTTGAAAAATCAAATGGCAGAGTATCCATTCCATGTACTTTCTGTCGATTTTCAAGGACCCTATGTAGAAAGCGAAGCGAGCAATAAGCACATACTAGTATGGGTCGACCATTTCACTAAATGGTGTGAAATGGAGGCGATCAAGGATCAGCTAGCGACAACGGTAGCCAGATCATACATAAACAGAATTTTCTGCCGATTTGGCGCCAGCAAAATTCTTATAAGCGATCGGGCCAAAAACTTTCTGAGCGATGTCGTGGTGAATATCAATCGATTACTAAAAGTCGATCATCGACTTACGACTTCGTATCACCCTCAAACAAATGGCCAGGTCGAAGTCTACAATCGTAGCATCGGAAACATGCTGTCACATGTCGTGGCGGACAACCATAGAGATTGGGACGAGTTTATTCCATTTTGCCAGTTGGCACACAACTCGTCGCGACATACTATAATAAATGCATCACCTAGCATGTTACTGATGTGTCGGGAAATGCGACTACCGTTTGACCTGACTAAACCAGAACTACCCAAAAGAGTAGAACCAGGAACATTTTCCTCACACCTTCATGAGAAAATGTCCCAGGTTTGGCAATGCGCCAGAGAAGCCATCGAAAAGGGAAAGCTGGCACAGAAAAACCAATATGATAAAAAAGCGAAGCCCTCAACCCTACAAGTAGGCGATGCGGTCCTATACTACACACCGAGAGGCTTCAAGAATCACACAGCCAAACTGATTAAGCGTTGGACAGGAGTATACATAATCAAGAGCATTTCTGATACCAATGCAAAGATACAACATTTTGACGATCCCGACGAACCCCCTTTCAAAGTACATTTGAACACCCTTAAACTCTATCGTGGACCACTTGTGAGAGGAAGTAGTCATGAAATGAGTATAGACTTAGGATATTCACCTGACAGTGATTCGGATGAGGAGCAGGAGCGCCGGGAAGATAGTTCTGGATCCGCAACAGACAGTAAGGGCGCCTCAGCTCCGGGAGTGCACGAAAGGGATGAATTCGATGAAGATAGCCTTAGTATATCTGAAACATTTAATAACTCAAATGATGAATCTTCAAAAAGGGAGCATTCAGGCAGCAAACAGACTGCAAACAGCAAAATGGCGCAACAAAATTTGGATAGACGAGATCCCACTTCTGCGATGAGTAGAGTAGGCGTATGACAGCAGATTTCGAAACGAAGGATTGCCCGACCACCAATAACGCAGAAAGAAGAAACGATAAATACGGCCTAAGGAGACGGCCAAAGCAAAAGAGAGAGAGACCGGCTTTGTCTACCCAAGCCACTAATAGAAGGACTCACCTATTTTAGGCCGTACCACTATTTAATCGCGTTTAATCTCTTATATCTCCAACACAGTACATTTTAACTTTAACAAAATAGACGAGATGTTGCGTCAAACAATATGCAGTTTATTACTTAGATTATAATCAAGCCATGATTGACGTATTATATACATTGTCACTAAGAAACTCTATTGCTCTGGTATAGGAGCTAAAGCGAGAGTAGTGGTCCCCGTAGAACCTCTATGTCGACGGCATAAACAGTAGGCCATGCAGCAGCCGAGAATCCCCGCTGCGGACACTGCCAAAATCGGTCCGACCACTGACCAATCTACAACACCAGCATAGAAACCACAACGATAGGATCTCTCCTTAGAACACTACGAATTGATGGTTGGTAAACACTCATAGCAAGAGAACAATTTCATTTACCAATGGTCGTAGGGAGATCAGTCGTTGTCAGGAGCTCAGGAGCATGCGACGAAAACTCTGGAGCTAATGTAATGAACTTGTAGCTGTACCAGGTTATGTCTAAGGGTGTGCGTCTATGGGTGCAATAGGACTAGACACAATTCTTTGAGGTTGAATAGGTTATTTTATTATGCATGCCAGTTTTTGGTATGCACCGTGAAAGCTAAAATAAAAGTCGTAATGTTAAGAGCAAAATACATAAAATCGGCAAGAATGCGATAAGAAATACGTTTATAAAAAAAAAGATTAGTAATTACCTTTTTCCCTTTAATGTTCTGGTACGGCTAGGTTTATGTTAGTTTATAATCATGTATGAGTTGTCTCGCCGTAGTGGTTTCTAACTAATAAAGAAAACAGATTTTAAGAAATATTAATACGCAAATAATTCAAGTTGGTTAAAAAGAAAAACGGCAAAATCAGAAATTGGATAAATATTAAATGGTAAATACCTTGTACTTAAGAATAGAGTGGTATAGTTTTCCAATACACGGTATATTAACTCAACCAAACTACAGAGACCGGTGTGACCAACTGATCTGCACTAGATGAAAAGCATAGGTAATCCTAAGCCGTTCTGCATGACTAACTGAGAAAACGGCACTAAAACTATCGGCCGATACCGCCCCGTGACCGGACGCATCGCAACGGCGAAAACACACCCCAGCCAAATAGTTTCACTGCACCACTCACACGCGTTGACTCAGCATTGTTAGTTTCGTTAAGGCATAAATTAACGAAGTTAAATATAAGGGTTAGTCCAATATAAAAGGCTGTCCTTTACACTCCCCCCGGAAATCTTTCCTGGAAGGAACGATTTCAAACTCGAGTCAGAATGATCAGCTTGTTCAGCGGTCTTTCTATCGCCGTAGCTTGTTTGATGGCTCTACCTTGTCGGTCTAATTGAGTGTTGCCTAGTGTTAACCTCGCTCTTCTAGCTCTTCCATCATGGCTTTCGATCATCTCTGTTACTTTAGCCAGCTTCCACTGGTTTCGTAGTGGGTTAGCATCCATCACAAAAACTATGTCGCCGACTTTTAGCGACTCTTTCTCATCGGTCCACTTCTGTCTATGCTGCAAGGTTTGCAGATATCCCAGTCTCCATTTCTTCCAGAAGACGTTGGCCAAATGTTGTATTCTTCGCCACTGTTTTCTGGAGTAGGCATCTGCGTCTTTGAAGTCCCCTGGTGGTGGTAGGCAAACATCTGATTTGAAGTGCAGCAGGTGGTTTGGTGTGAGAGGATGGCTGTTGGGGTCATTTAGATCTTCCACTGTGAGCGGTCTGCTGTTTATAATGTTGGTAGCCTCGTAAAAGAGTGTTCGGAGAGAGGAACTAGTAAGCTGTGCGTGTCTTTCTTGGATTAGTCCTTCCAGAGCCTGTCTCGCTGTTCTAATCTGTCTTTCCCAAATGCCTCCCATGTGGCTCGACAATGGGGTGTTAAAAAGAAATTCACATTCAAACTTTTCTGCAAGTTTTTTGTGCAGTTCTTCATTTATTTCAGCCAGGTTTTTTTTCAGTTCCGTCTGTGCACCTCTGAAATTAGTGCCTTGGTCTGAATAGAGTGACTTCACATTGCCTCGCATGGCTATTAGGCATCTGAGTGAGTTCAGAAACGCATCCGTGGTCAAATCGTCTAGCATTTCTATGTGGACTGCTCGAGATGTTAGGCATGTGAACATCAGTCCGTAGCGTTTAACTTCACGGCGTCCATCTTTGGCGTGAAACGGCCCAAAACAATCCATTCCGGAGTAGTGGAATGGTGTGGCTGGTTCCAATCGTACGGCTGGTAGGTCCGCCATTTTTTGAGTCTCCGTATTTCCTCTTAGTTTTTTGCATATTACGCAATTGTGTATTACCATAGACACTGCGGTAGATAGTCCTGTGATCCAATATCCGTTCTGTCGTATTGTAGCAGTTGTCAGTCCTCTTCCAGAGTGACCAGTCAGTCGATGATAGTACTGTACGATCAAATTTGTGATGTGGCATGTCTTTGGCAGAATTGCTGGGTGCTTCAAGTCGATGGTGAGAGTGGTAGAGTATTTTAGCCTCCCTCCTATGCGTATGATACCATCGTCATCTGTGTACGGGTCTAACTGTTTGAGATGTCTGTTCTCTAGTCGACTTTGGGCTGTTTTGATGATTAGCCTGATAGCTTTTTTTCACAGTTGTAGGGGTGTTAGTTTTTGTTTTTTCTTATGTATGGCAACCCTGATGAACACCGCGAAGGTGTTGACTAGCGTTTCCCATTTAGAGTACCGCTCCATCATCCCTAAAAGTCCAGGTATTTCTTTTACAGAAGTAGAGAGGCAACGTGCTTCAGGGAACTTATCCGTTGTTTTTTCCAGTTTCGTTGTGGGTATTTTGATATCTGACTGCTGAAGGAAACTTGGTGGATTAATCCAATGTCGAATTATGTCTTTCACTTCAGAACCCCTGGATGCGTGGTCAGCAGGGTTATTTCCAGATGCTATGTGGTGCCATTGTGTAGGTGTTGACACGTCTCGAATTTGCTGGATACGATTTGCTACGTAGACTTTGAATTTCTTAGCATCATTTGAAATGTAGTTTAGTACAATCATAGAATCACACCAGTAGTGTGTAGCAGTGTTGGCCGGCAGCAAGTCTTTCAGCTCCCTCTCAAGTACGCTCACTAGTTGCGTGGCAACAACAGCAGCTTGAAGTTCCATGCGCGGAATCGTGATAATCTTGAGGGGTGCCACTCTTGCTTTTCCAAGCAGGTAACTACACTTCACTTCTCCTTCTTTGGTTATTTGTCTGAGGTAGGCACATGCACCATAGCCAATGGTGCTTGCATCCGAAAAGCAGTGTATTTCACTTTTAGCAGCATCTTCCTCTATCATGTTAGATCTTACTATACGTAGTTCTGAAAGATCTCGTAGTCCTCTTGTCCACTTGTGCCACATCGGTGTCAGTTCAGATGGTAGTTTACTTTCCCAATCTGCTTTGCGTCTACACAGCTCCTGTAGTATTTGTTTTCCCGTAATTATGAAAGGTGCTAGGAACCCTAGCGGATCATATATTGAAGCTATCAGGGATAGTATTTCTCGTCTAGTTTGCATCTCCTTAGAGACCGGCATGGTAAAATGAAAGGTCTCCGTTTCTACACACCAGAGTACTCCTAATGCTCTCTCTGGTTGTGTTGGAGTAGTCGTGGTTATAGTGGCTTCCTGCAGGTTCTGTGATCTTTCTGAAGGGGGAACAGTTTCCAGCACCTCTGATGAGTTTGTTACAAATTTGTGTAGTCTGATGTTGCCTTTCTTGCAGAGATCTCTAGCTGACTCTATAAGCTCCTTTGCTTCTTGCTCACTACTGACTGATATCAATCCGTCATCTACATATAAAGATTGTTGAATGAAGTCTGCAGCTTTCGGATGTGTGCTCTGGTGTTTCTGTGCCAGATATCTCAATCCAAATGTGGCGCAACCAGGTGAAGATGTAGCGCTGAAAAGGTGCACAACCATTCTGCATACCTTGACTGTCTCTATTTTGTCATCCCACCACAGGAATCTGAAGTAGTCTCTGTCATGCTCCGCCACCCGAAACTGATGAAACATTTTCTCGATGTCACACATGATGGCAATTTTCTTTGCTCTGAATCTCAGAAGCACTCCTAATAATCCGTTCAGGAGATCGGGACCTTGCAGTAATTGGTCGTTGATGGACTGTTGTCTGAACTTCGCACTGCCATCAAATACTACTCTGATCTTGTCAGGTTTCTTTGAGTGAAAAACCGCAAAGTGTGGTAAAAACCAACACTCTCCTTTCTTTCCAGGTGTAGTGACCTCTTCTGCATGACCCTGATCCAGTAAGTTGGTCATAAACTCTGTGTACTGCTGTCTGAACATAGGTTCGCTTTGGAGTTTTTTTCCTAGTAGATGGAGTCGTTTCTCGGCCATCTTTTGGTTGTCTGGTAGATCGGTAGGTCTCTCACGAAATGGCAGTGGCATGGTGACAAAGTCCTCAGAATCCTGGTGGATGTTCTTGCTCAGTTGTTGCAGAAATGATCTATCTTCCATAGAGATTGCTTTGCTATGGTCTTTAATGTCTGTGAAATCTGTCTGCATGATTTTTGTAATCTCGTTTAAAAAATTCTTTTCCTTTATCGTTGTTTTGCATTCAAAAGCTAGCTGATTTCCAGCCTCTGACTCTTTCATGATTACTCTGTGGCTGATTCCTAATCTATCTGCACTTTCTCTCTGGTCTACTGTGCCCACGATGCTCCATCCCAATTCAGTCTTGACAGCGTAAGGAACATTACCCTCTGCTCTGATGGTCTCTATTGGGGCTAATGCACTCATGCAATCATATCCTATCAGCAGACCAGCATCACACTCAAAGAAATCTTCTAGCTCATTCTCCACGTGTTGAAGATGAGGCCAGGAAGTAGTTTTGCTTCTTGTAGGAACATGATCTTTGTCAAATGGAATAAACTGTCTTGTGTATGTCGGTGGAAGGTTCAGTTTCTTAGACTGCCTGTATCCTCTTACTTGAAGGTTACTGATCTTCAGACTTTCTGTTGTTTCTTTCTTGGAAGTGAGGGTAGTGATTGTCAGGTTTGTTTTAATTGCTGGGCATTTGAGCTTGTCAAACAGGTTGTCTAAGATGAAGGTAGAGCTGCTCTGGGTATCGAGCATGGCATAGGTAAGTAGTTCCTGATGAGGTTTATTCTTGTGTGACACCCAAACAGGTACAATCATTGCTGATGTAAATCCGTCTGTTGTGCTCTGTACTTTGCCGCAGGCTTGAACAGTTTCAATATTTTCTTTCTTCTTTTCTTCAGGTTTCTCCTTGGTATGTAGGCAGTCAGGGTGGCGTCTGGAGCATTTGGTACACTGCGCTCTAATCTGACACATTTTGTACGAATGACCAGGCTGCAGACAACCAAAGCATAGCTGCTTCTCTTTGATCAGTTTTATCACCTCTGCGTGAGGCTTCCTGCGTAGATGGCCACAGTCAACACTCATATGATTGGTCATTTCACAGTTGTAGCAAAATTTATGGGAAGGCCGACTTGAAGTTTTCTTCTCGGTAAGTGTCTTCTCTGTTGATTTGACAGTTAGTGTAGCTGACTTTTTGGGTTTGTTGTTTATAGCTGGCTTCACCATTGCAGTAGCACCACGACCTTCTGTTGTCACCTCTGTCCCATTAACTTCTACTTCATCTTGTAGAAATTCTGTCAGGTCTTTCAGCTTTGGATATATTTTGTGTTTGCGTTTGTATGACGTGACTTTTCTCTTCCATTGATTGACTAGCCAGTCTGGTAGCTTATCGACTACCTTTCGTATCTCACTCCAATCATTTAGTGAGCACAAAGCTGGAACGTCATCCATGGTAATTAGGCACTGATGCAGAAATTCTGAATAGTCAGTGAGTGCATTGTGGTCTTTACCACCAATCTTTGGCCAGCTGTCCAATTCTTTTTTGTAGGCATCGCATATCTTGAAGTCATCGCCAAACTTTTCTCTCAAAGCCTGTCGGGCTTGTTTGGTAGCATTAGGTGACTTCAATCTGAAGTAGCGCTGTATCGTTTTTCTAGCTGGACCTGCTATGCTTCTCTGTAGATGTCTCATCATTTCCTCTTCAGATATTCCACTTTTGTCGACTACTGCTGAAAATGCCATCTCCCAGTCAGCATACTCCAGAGGATCTCCATTGAACACGTACAGGCTGGGTACTGGTACTCTTTGCAGTTCCAAGCTCTGCGCAAAACTTGTAGCAATCGCCTGTGCGAACTCCTTGGCTAGTGCTATACCTCCATGCGTGTCTTGACTAGAGCAGCTTAAAAGGTCTGTTTCTTTACTGCTAGTTTCCCTTTTCATTGCCTCAACCAAAGCTCGTGTTTTGGAAACAGCTGATTTAACAGATTGATTGTGAACGGATGGTGTGGTGTGTATACTGGATTTTTGTTCTGCCACACTGTCCTCTTCTTCAGAGTTTGCCCCTTCGTCATTACATTTTTCTGCGGCGAAGAGTAGCTGATTTGCTTTCCGAGTGAGGCTTCTGACATTCTGGCTAATCTTGTCTATGTCCTGTTGAGTACTGCCATACAGCTTTCCATTTGACCATCTGCGTAAATCTTTGTATACTTGGATTATTTCCTGATCCACTTTCGCTAGGGTGCTGATCCAGGTCTCCAGCTTTGTGGTTCAGGTAGGGCTGTAGCTATGTCTTTCTGACAGTCAGCGAATGTACTAAAAGCCTTCGATTTCAGTTGTGAGAATTTGTTTTGTAAAGATTGAATTATAGTGTCGCGAAACGTACCTACAGTAGCATGCTGCTCAGCCATAGTTTGACATAACTCTGAGATTTCTTCACTCAGCTCATTTTCCTCATCATGTGATACACATTTAAGTGTCTTAAAAATTTCATCTATCAGCGGCATAGTGTAATTGTATGGTTTAGTGTGCTCCAAAAACTCTTTCAGTTCCTCAGGCTCTAGCGACACATCAGTACCAGTACTATCACCAGTGTTAGCTGCTTGTTGTATTTTAGTGCTTATGTTGAGTACAGCATTGTTTGCATCCAATAGCTCAGCTTTGATAAAGGGTCTCAATGCATCTTCACTCATATGACGTAAGCTACGCCTGTAGGCCTGTACACTCATGCTTGGTTGAGTAATACAGCGGAGTTATAGTACATGTATGTGGAAATTTCACTAGATTTATCAAGCTGCCTTATTGTTTACTCAAGTTTGGCTAACAATACAATGACATGCGCGGAATGAGGGCACAGGAAAACAACACAGGCCGTCGGAACCCCAACGCAATCACAACACGCCCTCCAGCAGGAACCAGTAAGGGCCGACGATATCAGGGCTTAAACTACTGTGAATCCCCGAAACTGAATAAATCGGTAAAGCAGTAACTTTTCAAAGCAGAATTGGTCAACCTAGTCTCTGTTTACAAATAATCTGATTGTAGAGTAAACTAAGGGATGGAATGAAAAAGGATTAAAGGAAAATTTAAAAAAATTCTGTATAAAGTAACTAGATAAGGTTCAGGTTTAAGTGTAGATAGATAACGTTCGTAGATGTGTTTTACTTAGCTGTCCGTCGTTCTGTAACGGTGTGCAACGTCTGCGTATCTTGTTTCCAACGGCGTCTCCGGTTCCTGGACAGGGTGGTCTGGTTGATAGTCTCGATAGGTAAGCTTTCACTGTAGCTGTACCAGGTTATGTCTAAGGGTGTGCGTCTACGAGTGCACTAGGACTAGACACAATTCTTTGAGGTTGAATAGGTTATTTTATTATGCGTGCCAGTTCTTGGTATGCACCGTGAAAGCTAAAATAAAAGTTGTAATGTTAAGAGCAAAATACGTAAAATCGGCAAGAATGCGGTAAGAAATACGTTTATAAAAAAAGAAATTAGTAATTACCTTTTGCCCTTTAATGTTCTGGTACGGCTAGGTTTATGTTAGTTTATAATTATGTATGAGTTGTCTCGCCGTAGTGGTTTCTAACTAATAAAGAAAACAGATTTTAAGAAATATTAATACGCAAATAATTCAAGTTGGTTAAAAAGAAAAACGGCAAAATCAGAAATTGGATAAATATTAAATGGTAAATACCTTGTACTTAAGAATAGAGTGGTATAGTTGTCCAATACACGGTATATTAACTCAACCAAACTACAGAGACCGGTGTGACCAAATGATCTGCACTAGATGAAAAGCGTAGGTAATCCTAAGCCGTTCTGCATGACTAACTGAGAAAACGGCACTAAAACTATCGGCCAATACCGCCCCGTGACCGGACGCATCGCAACGGCGAAAACGCACCCCAGCCAAATAGTTTCACTGCACCACTCACACGCATTGACTCAGCATTGTTAGTTTCGTTAAGGCATAAATTAATGAAGTAAAATATAAGGGTTAGTCCAATATAAAAGGCTGTCCTTTACAGAACTCATGCTCCATATTGGAAGATTTGACAGTGGAGCGGTCCTGAATAGCCCAACCGGTAGCCAACTGCGATGTAGCGGAGGTTTCTATATGACTACACTGGGTGACACCTTTCCATCCTTTACAATTTGGTTTAAACTGTGAAACAATGTAGGAAAGAATAGCGACACGCCATACACTTCTAAGTTAGCGAATAGATTAGTTTCTTTTTCTGAACGTAGTTTCTTTATTATTTCTTTGACCATGCTAAATGTTTCTACTAGTGACTGTTGAACTATTATCAAAGAGATTATAAATCGTATTTACTCTCATGTGAAAGTGGTGAGGCGTTGCTATTGACTTCTGGAAACTAGGGAATAGTTTCAAGTTTTACACTCGTATATCAGCGAATTACTAACCGAATGTATGTTACTAATAGCGATACTTCATCGTGTTTTTCTTTGCACATATTTTCTTAGATGAAAATTCAATTAATGAATAAATCTGAGAAAAAGAAGTGAAACACCCTATGATAATCTCTCGGTCGCACTGCTCTCTTTTCTGCTAAATTAGCACAATTCTAAATTAGCACAACCTGTATATTGGAGCAATGCGAGAAGATGCAACGCGGGCATTTTTTATATACCTTAAATGCATAACTAGTCACATATATTATACTTACTGTACGAAGAGGAATAGCCAAAAAGGCGCTAACGAACAAAAGGAGCAGAAACAAATAGTTGAAAATCATAATGACTGAAAGATGAATTAAACTGTACATGTATTAGGATTCGCTCTGAACAAAAATTACTACGGAAACACGTGTGAAAAATCCAAGAATGCGTATTGGCATGCTATTATTGCGCAGCAATTACACTGTTACGAGGTTTCCTCGCCTAACAAACCAGAAGTTAGGTTGTTGTTTTTTTTTGTTACAAGTACTCTACTATTAACTCTTATTATTTTGTTTGTGTGATGTCTTGTATTGTAAATGTTTTGTTATATTAGGGACTAATATTTTAAAAGGTTAGATGAATGATATGTCTCAACTCAGAGCTTTTGAATATCATAAGATTGTACAATAGGAAGCCACTGGGTACATGCATAACATTATCATACCAAGCGGCATATATAATAGACATTACGCATACTGCATCTCCGAAATTACCCAAAGGCAAGAACCTATTATTACGGCAATAGGCTTCCAGCTGCTTCGCAGCTAAGTTTAGAAGCCAGCGGCATTGGCTACCTTGTTCACTGTACCTTGCCCAAATAAGGAGATAAATACCTACCTCTAGACAGGATACTGCCTCTGAGTGGTTGCTTTTAGAACTGCAGAGCCGCCACGTCAAAAGTAGGTGACTGCAGTTCTGGGAACATGAAGCTGGACCACTCTCCGAGGTAGACATACCAACGGGACCTGTAACAAGTGACACCCCAAGTACTTGGTGAGTTATTGATATAGCTGTTTTCCTTGATAATAAAGCTTTAATATTTTACTTAATTAATTATTGAGAAAGCAGTTATATCAATGTGATCAACGAATAATAAAATTCAGTTACTAGCAATTGCTGGGAAAGTCGCAAATATGCGTCCATGGCGGTCGACCATAGAAAACGCATGAGTCTACTTCAGTGAAAAGGTTAAAAACGTTAGATTTGCCACTGTTTGTGGTAGTAAACATGTTCATTTCTTTCCGCAGCTGAGTTACTTTTACTTATTTTCCAGCTACGAGTACCACAGCTACAACAGAACTTGCACGGGTACTGCTACTGCGTTTTGCCTACTAAATTTCTACATCGAAAAGGTTAGTAGGCCTACGTCTTATTCAATGTTGTATTGCCTATGAATTGCCACAGTTCCACTGCGTAACCTTTTCACTTGCGTCCACGTACAAATTTAGCTATTGGCTTACTGCCAGCCATTTTGCCGATATTGCTTCATGTTATTTTTTCAATTTGAAACTCCATCTATAACGTTTGTTTTGGTTATATAGTAGATTTTGCCAACATTTTAACAAGCACTGATATGCAAAAAATTCATTGTATCTATACTTTGTGCATTTTAATTATCCGTGTAATCACAAAAATCTGAAATGGCTATAGTATCATCAACATAAGTAGTTATTTGTTTTTTAACTCGGACGCATTTAATGAACTCGCACAAAAAATCTTCGTTTTTAAGTTGGAAATTCTCAAACGAAGATTTAAATTTAAATTTTAGGCTAATTTTATAGAGAAATCTTTGGACAACACTGTCACTACTATAAAAGTCTTAAAGATCATTGGTTATGTTATCAATGAATAATAAAATTCAGTTGCTAGCAATTGCTGGGAAAGTGGCAAAAATGTGTTTACGGCGGTCGACCATGGAAAGCGCATGAATGAGTCTACTTCAGTGAAAGGGTTGAAAACGTTGGATTTGCCACTGTTTGTGATAGTAAACATGTTCGTTTCCATCCGCAGCTGAGTTACTTTTACTTTTTTTCAAGCTACAAGTACTACAGATCTACAGCTACTACAGAACTTGCATGGGCACTCCGAGCGTTGTGATAGGCGACGGTGAGAAGAAAGCGAGCAGTGTATATTACAAAAAAAGCACACCATCTCATTCAATTTTAGAAATGCTTGAAGCAGTGCAATGCCTTCCAAAAAGCCTACTGACCAAACGCAAGAACAGATTGATTCCCGTAGAGAAAGAGACCGAATTCGCAAAGCAGCAGCTAGACGAGCAGAAACTGCAGAGCAAACGCAGCTACACCCACAACGAAGCGGAACTGCTACTGCATCTGCTAAAAGTGCAGAAACTGCAGAACAAACACAGCTATGCCTACAACGAAACAGAATAGCCGCTGCTAGAAGAGCAGAAACCGCTGAACAAACATAGGTACATCGAGAGCAGGCCAGAATAGATGCTGCAGCAGCTAGAAGTGCAGAGACTACTGAACTGACCCAGCAGCGACTCAAACGGCTCAGAGCAGCCGCTACATCGGCCAGACGTGCAGAAACCTCCAAGCAGATGCAGCGGTGACAAGAACATAATACACTAGCTACAACAGCTGCTCGGTGAGCTGAATTTTCTGAGCAGATGAAACGGTGACAACAGCGAGATGCACTAACTACAGCAGCTGCTACCAGGCGCTGTGTATGGACAGAAAACTTTGCACTTGACTACAGTCCTGCAACATAGTACAAGGCCGAAATTTTCTATGGGACGAATGTCCAAAAATGCTCCAGATGTAATGCCTTACGTTGAAAAGGCGAGAGGCCATATATGTAGTTTATATAGTAGATTTTATTGAGAATAAATTTTATCAACAGGACCACATTACTGCTGCAAAGTTTGTATATACAATGTCAAAACACAGGCTATAGACGAAGAACTGGTGAGTCATAATTAGTGTTTCAAGCATATAGAAGTCTCAATTCAATAAATGCTGGTGATAGCTAAACAGTGCAACAGGAAAAATATTTTTTAGAATTTCTTAAAATATGTAAAACTTTTCAATACTGCCAGTTTGAAGAATGTCAGTTTGCCTAGCAATGTCAATTTCGTTATCAGTTCTGTGTACAAAATTAGGACAATTCTGATTTGAGTGGTTCGAGACTGATGCATTGTAGACTAGCTGTAAAACACATTCCATATTTCCATTGGTCTCTTTAGCATTATTGACATGTAGGACTGCATATGTTTATGCAGTCAGATCAGCACAAAAATTTCAGTAGATTGCATATTTAGAGTTGTTTTACAGTATGAAAGACAACTCTCAATAGAACTATTGCTTTGCATAAATCTGTTCCCGAACACGGGTAATGCAGCTAGTTCTCAGTCTAAACTAGTTTGTGTTGTTTGATTAGGTCTGCAGTAATGTCACAAGATTTCATATAAGCATACATTTGTTATCATATTTTATGGAAAATATACATTGTTAACCCAACATGGTTCATTGTGTATTTAACCAAGCTTAATTCAACAATATCACACAAAAGATTTTAAGCTCTAAAGGTGCTCAATACATGTTATATTTAAATGTTATATTTTATGCAAACAGTTAAGAGAATTTAACTTCTATTTATGAAGTACGGATCCTAATTGATCACAGTTCAGGCTGCTAAAAGTTTGTTTAATTAACTAATATTAAATATAAACAAAAGAGCTATATGTGACAGTTTAATGCAGTTGGTGGAAAGTTGAATTTCTTCCATGCTTTTCTACTTTAATCATTGTGTTACCTTGTTTTTTAATTAAAATTTTCTGATAACTGGGTGCAGCACCTTGTTTTGAGGAATACACGAGACTAGCTTAATGGTAAAAAGAAAGCATGCTTAAAAGAATAAACTTCCTCACATCTAAAAATACAATTATTTGAAGTGGAGAGACTTTTCTACAGTGTGAACTGGTATTGCTTCTAATATCCTGTATATCATGCAAGTTTGTACCGCGCATAGCTAATATTGGTGAAATTATGAGTTTAAAATGATTAGAGAATTTGATGTTTTAGAAGCTGCAAATTTGCTATATGTTACAGTAGCTTTCTTTTTTGTTTCTTTCACAGCCACAAACCCTTACAATATGCAATTGTAATATTTACAATCCGTTTATTGAAAAAGAACTCAACTGCTCAAGTTACTGTTAAATATGCTGCTTGGTACATAATAGCAGGAAATATATATACATAGATGATATTAATTTAGGTTTTCTTGGAAGATTTCCAGGCTATGTTTAACGTTGATGTTTTTATATTAAAAACAGCTTTCTCTGCTCTTGACTTATTTTCCGGTATCGGAAAACAGTTTTTCTACATGGATTATGCTGAATGTAGCTATTTTAAGCATATTCGCATTTATTTGTACTTCTAAATTTTTTATATCTTGAGTAATGATAATACAACACAAAAATCTATCAAGTTTGGTCTATTCAAAAAGAAGGTAAGTAAGAAGTAAGAACACGTTCTAATCAGTTTATATCTACTCAAGAAAAGGGTCTAATCAATAAACAAAAGAAAGATCTCATTCATTTAAAGTCACACAGAATCTTCAGCTCAGTCAAATAGAATCACATAGACATCTGCTAGTTTTCTAGCCTCAGCAGCCCATTATGAGCTATTGGATATAAAACATGGTGGCGGAAGTGATTCTCATCAATGACAGCTTTATAGCATTTCTTCGCCTTTTCTTTCTCTCCAATAATCTCATAGAACAGTCCCTTGTTACTCTCGTGTGAGTGTTGATATGATTCAGGAATATAGATAGCGTCAAAAGACCAATCTACATCTTCATGTCTTTCTCCAAGCAGCATCAGTACTCTAGGGTAAAACATGGGAGCAGAGGCACAACCCGGTTTTAGTGCAACGCATATAGCTTCTTTAGCCTCCTCGAGAAACGATTTAGCTGTAGTGGAGTTATCGGGTTCCAAAGTGTAAAAACACCAGAAAAGATAACTCAAGTATTTTGCATCACCATCTACAACAGTATGTACTTAATCAGTGGATTTTGGGGTAAAAGGCTTCTCGGGTAAACGTTAAATTTCGAAATAAGAAAAGCAATGTTTAGAGCTGACTATCAGAATCTGATGTAAAATACAATACAGCAATTCTTAATGACTAAACACTAATAGTATATACTAAAAATCTACTGATTACTGTTATTTTTGTTACTATGTGACACTGTGGCAGCCCCTGGGAGCGAGTTGACAAAGCCCTGAAGATGTTCGACAAAGCCCGCCTGGCTCTTCGGGCCCAGCGCTGACAGCTCACCTTTGAGGAAGAGGTCTGCACTGATTTATAAAAAGCCACCTCTGCCAAAGCAGTCAAAAGAGAACTAGGTTCCCTAACCCTAGACCTGTATGAAAACCCAAACAGAGAGGTTGGTTGGTTTTCTTGGAACTCAATGTGGCGAGGCTCAAGTTTAGAGTGAGACAGCACCAGACCTGGTTGCAGCTATTCGCAACTACTAGCCTCAGTAGACAGCCCTCTTTCCCCCGGTCTTCTACTGAGATAGACAGTGTTATGGCAAGGCACCAAGACCAGAGCCAGTAAAACTGACTCTACGATTACCGTCATGGTTGGGCTAAGCCTCCCTATCGTAGGAGGAGTTTCAGTCGCCGGTGAGCCAGCTCGGCAGATTGAGAAGAAACAAAGAGAAAGGGATGGTGCCTGGACTATGCCAAACAAGTAGAAATTAAAAGTCTATCATTATAATTTATAATATAATGAGAAAAAATATGTTGGTTCACATACAAGAGTATCTGAATATGACCAAAAGTACAAATAAGCACTGACAAGCTAACTTATTAGTACTTTAACTGTGCTATGCTATACCAATTGAGAGCATGAAGTTACAAAGCTACCAATTCTTATCAATAAGACATGAAGTTTTCCAGTTTTTATTGAGAATACTTTTTCAATAAGCAAGTACAAAAATACACGAGAGTTGCCTTTCTCAAATAATGTGAAGACAACTTTTGTAACATAAAAATGCAATCTCGACAACAAAGTTCAGAACGCAGGCATGCAGTTTTCAGATCGGTACATTTGCGCTTTGTTATTTTCAGGTTGCGTACAAGTCTGCAAGGGCAAAAAATATTACTAATCACTGTATAACCAAGTTTGTGTTGTTTTATTAAGTCTACAATAAGGTTAGATGAGTTCATAAAACCATGAAATTTTATCATATTTTGTCAAAAAGTATTAATTGTTAACCCAATACGGTTCATTGTGTATTTAACCTTGCTTAACCAAACAGTATCACACCACATATTTAACCGTTAAAGCTGCTCAATGCATGTTATTTTTAAATGTTATATTTTATGCAAACAGTTTAGAGAAAATAACATCAATTTATGAAATATCGACCCTAATTGATCACAGTTCAGGCTGATGAAGGTTCATTTAAATAACAAGTATAAAGTCTAAACAAAGCAGGTATATGTAACAGTTTAATGCAGTTTGTGGTGAGTTGAATAAATTCCATGTTTTTTATACTCAAGTCATTGTGTCATTTTTCTTTATAATTAACATTTCCTGATAACTGTGTGCCACACATTGTTTTAAGGTTTTAAGCCAACTTTTCGAAACGATAAGACATTTATACATTGTGAACTGGTATTGTTTCTAATAGCCTTTACAATGTGCAAAGTTTTCTTGCTCATAACTATTATTGTTAAAACTAAAATTCATGTTTTAGGAGATGTAAATTTGCTCTATGTTAGCTTTGTTTTTGTTTCTTTCACAGTCACAAATCATTACAATATGTGATTGTAATATTTACAATCTGTTTATTGAATAAGAACACAACTGCTAAAGTTACTGCTTTATACGGTACTTGATACATAATAGCATGCGATATATATATACATAGATTATGCCACATTAGGTTTTATACACTATATATACATAGATGATTCTACTTTGGGTTTTCTTTGAAGATGTCCGGATTATATTTAGCATTGTTGTTCTCATATAAGACACAGCTTTTGAATTATTGTCAGGTATCGGAATACAGCTGTTCTACATGTATTATGCTGAATGCAGCTATTTTAAGCATATGTGTTTTTAGAAAATATTTATTTGTATACCCAAGTTTGTTTATATCACGAGTAATGATGACACAACACAAAAGTCTATCAATTTTAATCTGTTAGAAAAGCAGGTAGGCGTGATTGAGAAGTAAGAAGAGGTTCTACTCAGCAACTGTATAAAATAAGCATATCCTTATTTATTTAAAGTGACACATAACTTTCAGCTCAGTCAAATAGAATCATATAGACATCTGCTAATTTTCTAGCCTCAGAAGTCCATTATAAGCCACTGGAAATGAAACGTGGTGGCGGAAGTGATTCTCATCAATGACAGCTTTATAGCATTTCTTTGCCTTCTCCTTCTCCCCGATAGTCTCATAGAACAGTCCCTTATCACTATCGTGTGAGTGCTGATATGATTCAGGAATATAGATATCGTCAAAAGACCAATCTACATCTTCATGTCTTTCTCCAAGCAGCATCAGTACTCTAGGGTAAAATATGGGAGCAGAGGCACAACCCGGTTTTAGGGCAGCGCATATAGCTTCTTTAGCCTCCTCGAGAAACGATTTAGCTGTAGTAGAGTTATCGGGTTCCAAAGTGTAGAAACACCAGACAAGATAACTCAAGTATTTTGTATCACCCTCTACAATAGTATGTAATTAATCAGTTGTTTTGGGGGTACAAGGCTTCTTAAAAAAATGTTGAATTTTGAAATAAGAAAAGCAATGTTTAGAGCTGATTATCAGAATCTAATGTAAAATACAATACAACAATTCTTAATGACTAAACACTAATAGCACATACTGAAAATTTACTGATTACTGATGTAGTCATTTATATTTTAATATAAATATTGCTGATATTTTACACTAGTCAAAATATTGCTTACCATATGGAAACACCTCTTCCGGTCGGTCCATTCTCTCTACGTAGCTCTCTACTCTCTCTTTGTGTTCTTCATAGTATTGAATAGCCCATTTCCACATGTAGACCTCAGCGCAAATGTTTGGTCCTCTCTCTACTGGGCTGGCTTTAGCTTCTAGTGATTCCTTGCCATATTTTAGAGCTTTGTCTAGCATCTCAATTCGCTCTTGTTTCTTGGTCAGACGAAAGGAGTGTTGTAAAAATGCTTTTCCAACTTTCGCATAGTGATTGGAATAAATTTTAGATTTGTCACCACTCTCCATAACTTCAATCATTTTATCAGCACAAAAAAGAAGATCAATAGAGCCGGCAGACTCAACTCCAAGTGCTTCCATCAAGCTTGTGAGTTCAAGTGCTCTCCAAACCTTTTGGTACCGCCGTAATTCAGCAAGGCAATTCCACACTTCCAGCTTATAAATCCACTCTCCAGAACCTTGAAGTATGGTGAGCTGGTTAACGATAAGCTGTCCCATCTGTTTTCTTTCTTCAAATTCCTTCCACTCCTTTCCTTCACTGCTCAGCATCTTGATATAATAGTAGTGGTATGTGTAGTCATAAGGTTGGTCTCCAAAAAGTAAATCTCTGAATGTCTGCAGACCTTTGGTTCTCGAATCTTTAGACCTTTCATGAGTGTGCAGCCAATAAGCTTGTTCCAACTGCGCGTCTTTTGCAGGCTTGTCTTCTCTGAGGAGTTCCTCTATTTTCTTTGCTGCTTTTTTAGCCTCTTTGCGCTGAGGAGGTCGTTGCTCAAGACAATAGAGACCTTTGTTACACATCGCATGGATACTTTTTCGGTTTTTTTGTAGAGCAAAATCAATGTATTTTTTCAAATCTGCTCCTTGTTCTTTTTTTAAAATGAAAGTTGCTGCAGTGAAGTTTGCATCTGTGTACCACGTATCCTCATCAAGTGGCAGTGTGCGCAGGCTGCCAATTTTCTTTTTAGGGAAATCAGAGAACAGCGAGTATTTCCATGTTTCGAAAAACTTCTTTAAATCTTTTGGCTCTGCAACAGATGTATTATTTTATTGAAACTTGAGCAAGATTTAAGTGAACGTAACAGCTTTATGATGAGCTTCTTGAATTATAAGTAAAGTTACCTCTATTTAATTAAGTGATTCTTTATTACAAAAACAAGAAACTTTCCCCTCAATCACAGTAAAACGATTTGACCAAACATTTCCACGAACTGGAACAGTCCCTGAAACCGGCAAAGGGAACTGACCAAGGAACTGAAACCGGCTAAGGAACTGGCCAAGGAAATAAAACCGGCTAAGGGAACTGGCTAATAAATCAAAACCAGCTCAGGGAACTGGCAAAAGAACTTGAACTGGCTAAGGAGCTAGAACTAGTGATGACCAGTATACCTAATCCTGAAACAGGCGTAGTGAGCCATATCATTACAGTTATTGTAAGATGTTGACATCATTGTAAATACAGCTGTAAAAATAATAAAAACAGATGCCTTCTGGCAATATAAGAATGCACATTGGTAGAGCAAAACCCAATGAACATAGTAAAGCGACTTCATCTGACCAACAAATTCTACAGATCAACATCGTTTAACAAGTGAACACACAAAAAACAACAATTTTCATTGTAGACCAATCAAAAGCTTCAAATAATGTAGGAACAATATCCAGTTTAACTTATGCACCTTCGGACTAATAGGCCATGCTGGGTTATGTATATAAATTATGTGTTATTATATAAAGACTAGTATATATAATAAAGAACCAATAAGTTTAGCCAATCCTTAACATCTCTATTGTGCTCTATTCTAATAAGTTTCGTGCTTATAATTGTATTTGAGTTGAAAATGGAATTTTAACAAGATAAGCCAATGCACGGACAGCCATTGTTGTTGGTCAACAATCAAAGGAATTGCGTTTGTTGCCACGACAATGTAGGTTAAATTATATTGGTTTGTTAATAGATGTCAAAGGTCAAGTTTATGCATTTGTTGAAAACAATACTAACATACAAAACTTCGGTTTTTGCCTAAATGGATAACTGGGTATTAGAAATCTGTTCTAAGGTTAGTACACGTGAACTGTTGTAGAAGTTTGTGAATACTGAGTAGCCTATGATGAGATGCCATTGTGACTTAATTTACAGGGCTACCCTACAATGTACCTAGCTACATTTCCATATATTTCTGTTTTAGTAAATGAGTCAGTTATGATCTGCTTCACACCAAAGTTAAAACTGATGTTACGTGTTCATTAAACATTTTAATGTAGTTCAATAATCATTAACATTTAATCCTTACACATAGTTTACATATCTATAGCTAGACAGGTCTGGAAATATGATAACTACCCTGTTCTATGTTGTTTTTCACTATAGCTCGAGTTGAATAATTACTTACAAAAATAAAAGATGCAAAACTCGCAGCATATCAATTTACATATTAGCAACTAGGTCAAAGGTAAGTTTTAAAACAAACTAACAGAGGCTATGATTTTTTTTCCAAATAACTGCAAAAGTCACCGCACTCGTTCTATAAGACATATATCTGAAAGGATATGGTCGGTTAATAGAGAAAAAACTTTTTTTTTCAACTTATTGATGGTTTCCTGGAAACAGTGTTAGTGCACTCATTACAAATATATTGAGAATACCAACCATTTTCTTTTGCTGCCATTTCCTTTTTTATCTCAACTTCTGATGTAGTAAAATACTCAACGGTTGAAGCTAAGTACCTTCAAGATAAAGCGGTTCTACCGAATTCAACCTGTTGTATTGCATAAAACCATTGCCCAAGTAGGTTGAAGCCAAGTACCTTTAAGATTAAGAGTGTTCTATTGAATGCAAGCTGTTTTATAACATAAAGAGTTGATTGATCTGTTTAGTCAATACAATTGTGATGACATCTCTTCGAAGATTTCTTCATACATCATTAGCATATGAATGGCCAACATTTGAGCACACCAGCCATTGCTATAGACTAACAATACCTTGTATTAAGTAATTAGTAATTTGATTGATCAATATGAGGCCTTTCCCTAACAAAAAATATCCCTGATTGAAACTTCCCCAACAGCTGCAGTAGCAACATAAGTACAGTCACATGACAAGGATAATACATTCAAAGCTCTTTTATTCTCTGTACAGCGCATGATTAGGTAAATATAGATTTTAAATAGAGTGACTAGACAGAGCTCGTCATGAGTTTTCAACGATTGAAAATGACTGGCAATGACTGCTGGTTAAAGAACTAGACTAGGATGGGGACTATCGGCTGTACCGTGTCATTAGTAATTTGATTGGTCAATATGAGGCCTTTCCCTAACTAAAAATTATCTGGTAGAAACTTCTCCAACATAGGCCAGGGGAACACTAGTAAAGAGTCACGTAGCAACCGCAATACATTCTAAGATGTTTTATTCTCCATCTAACGCATGTTTAGTAAAATATATATTTCCAACAAAGAGACGCAACATGATCTCATAGTAAGTCTTCAATGGCTGAAAATGAGCTCGCAATGACTCTCACACAAGCAGTGGTTGATTATACTACACACAGCTACTATTTACAGCATGCATACGTTATCAAACATATTGAGCTTTTTCATTTATCATATGCATGGTTAGTCTAAATGCTGGTTCACATTTTCTGTGAACCAGCATTTAGAAAAAGGTCCGATCGCAGGTTCACATTTTATGTGAGCCAGGTGTGTCGGGGTTGTCTTCTCAAAGATTATTTGTCAACTATGCGCACCGTAAACCGATGGCATAGCTAAGGCAAGGCAGAAAGATCGGGAATGATTGTAGCGGTGAATAATTCCAAATAGTTCAACAACCATCGACAGCGGCCTGTACAATATGCACCACTTTAATGATGGTAATGACTTATCCTGGATTGCTTGATCAGTGACCTTTTATGGCAGTTGCTGCGGGAAAGTTACTGCATTGATTTGGAACTTCATGGTATACACTCTGTTTCCATTGTGTGAATGATGAGAACTTGGAATTGTGTGCACATGGATATATTGTGTGACAAGTGTTTCAACAGGCAGGTTGTGGATCATCGCCGAAACCTTTTTTTAGTGTAAGAAATTCTACGCCATAGGACAATAAGTAGTAAAATATTTTTTTATGCTTACTAGTACGGTAAATGTTTCAGCGAAACCAAATTAATGTATGCATGAAACATGTTTAAAATTGAATAGGTGGCACAACATTTTATTGCGCATGATTCTTAACTATCATTTCCATCATTGGCAATCATGAAACATTCTATAAAGATTTCCGAGTAAGAAAACTTGCTTGACTTGTTGATTTTTACTTTGTGTATGACTTGTGGATTGATGCAAACTTACGGATTAACCACATCATGGTAACATCGTGATGACAACGCTATGCTTTAAACTATTAACTGCCATAAAAGCAGATGGCTTTGTGATAGTGTGGAAAATTTTATCACACCAATCAGATCAAGACAATCAGTCCAAGACAATCATACCAAGACAATCAGACCAACACAATTAGATCAACACAATCAGACCAACACAATCAGATCAACACAATCAGAACAACACAATCAGATCAAAACAATCAGACCAACACAATCAGATCAACACGGTCAGAACAACACAATCAGACCAACACAATCATACCAACACAGTCAGACCTACATAATCAGTCCAACACAATCAGATCAGCGCAATCAGACCAACACAGTCAGACCAACACAATCATACAAACGCAATCATGCCAACACATTCAGACCAACACAATTAGACCACAACAATTAGACCAACACAATCATACCAACACAATCAGACCAACACAATCAGACCAACCCAACCATACCAACATAATCAGACCAACACAATCAGATCAACACAATCAGACCAACACAAGCAGACCAACACAAGCAGACCAACATAATCAACATAATCAGACCAACACAGTCAGATCAACACAGACTACACCAATGTATTGAAGGGTTAAAACCAACTATTACCACTGACAACTAATGAGTATTATAACTTACATCAACCACCATCACTAGCAACTAACCAGTACTATAACTTACATAACTATCATCACTAAAAACTAACCATCATAGTTGCTGACACCAACTGCTATCGGTTAAAGTATGAATAGGATTGTATTGGCAAAATGTTCACTTGATAATTATTGTATTTGGAAACAAGCTAAAGGTTATGCTTTTTGATAATACCTCTACTGTTGGGTTCAAATAGCTGAAATATTATAGAACTTTGTGTATGGACTTTGCCACATTTTATTGTTGGAAGAGGGTTGATAAAGGGATCTTGCTTCATATCTACCATATGTGACTACTATAGACTACTGCTAATGTAAGTCGTTTCATAAGCTAAGTTCTAAGAGTTTATCAATGTAAAGTGAAGTTTATGTGTTGTCAGTTTTGTATGGATTTTATGCAAAGCTTAGATTTAATATGCCACATGCAGAATACTACTATTTTTATCAATTGAATCTGTAAAGCTGTTCTTATTTATGTTCTGCAAGTTTTCTTGTTGGGAGTAATTTTCTTCTAATTAAATGATGTATGCATACATTTTAGAGCCCTGATTCCGGCACATGTGCAATCAATAATGTAGAACATTCTTCTACTGATAGAAGTTAATAATTGTAAGTGTATACTATACTATGTGGTTTTAATTGAATTATTATGCAACATTGCTTATGTATGTGGAACTTGATGCTAAACTGTTTACTTCCGTAATATTGTACTTTTGATAATTTTTCCCTGTTAGTGTTATGCAGATATATCTTTGTACAAAGTATAATACTAACATCATTCAATATTACGGGACACAGAATTTTGGAATAATAAAACTAGTTGCCAAAGACCTACACTATTACCCTTGACCTTGATTCATGTGTGAACAGTGCTAATTAAGACCCACCACCTACTGTCAACTTGGTGTGTTCACCATGACTGAAGATGAAAAGCATGGACTGACAACCCTTTAGAGTGACCAAACCAGATATAAACAAGAGGTCAGCAGAGCGGCGAGATTATTGTAACAAAGCTGTGAGCATCCAAAGACATATATGTTGACATATGTGTATATATGTTCCAACCATACACAGAGAGGAAGTCAATGAATTGGAACTGGTTTTTTTGTTAGCCAAGGAAATGTTCACAAATACAAAAAGGATGTTATGTTTTCTAATCTCAAGGCATTCATGAAACGCTCAGTTTTATACGTAAAACAGCTTGAAGACATGTGCAGTGAACTTATTTTGGAAAGAACGCATGAATTTTTATGTAGGTTCAGTGACACTAAACAAGAAATTGAACGTTATTCTCTTAGTAGTGAAGAAAAAGCTTTACTTTTAGAGGCTGATAATGGTTTTCTATCTTTAGAAGCTAGTGTTATTGACTGTGAATTCAGACATTGTGCTAGTCTTTCACTTCGTAGTCCTAAAGTGCAAACTATCAGAGAAGCTAATGCTTTGGTTTCTGGTTCTGAATCTGAAACACCACCAAATCCTTCTTTTGATCAAAGTGATTCTCATTTTGCAAATAGCAAGGCGATCAAATGTAGTGCGGTTCCCAAGTCAGCTTTAACTGCTGATCACAGAGAGTCTACTATACCACGTCATCGGGAGTTAACCAACCATAGTGACACAAATAGCGAGTCTTGCCATAATAATATACAAGTGTTATTGAGCGTGCCGGTTAATCGTAACATAGTTAATCGGTTGTCAGTTGTCTTAATGTTTGATACTTCGTTTGCCAACAAACCGTCGTCTTGTTCGACCAAACATGTTAACATTGACTCTCGTCGTACACTCCATGATATCAAGGTCCTTGTGAAGGAAATTCCCAGATGACGTTCCATGTTCTCAAAATCCTCCACTCCCATTTATCAGGAAGCATCAGCAAAGAGCGGATACCAACACAAGCTAGAATTATCTACACCAATGGCTCATCAAGTAAAGGTTGGAAATATATAAAAAAAAGAAACACCATCTAGTATAACCTAATTTACAGTAACACCCTATACACTACCATCGGGAAATCTTTCTTCTCTAAGCAAAGAGGTTGCTGTAACACTTTCTTATTTTACAAGGAATCATTCAAAACAGTGCAAGGGAATCTGCTTGTGGGTAATGGAACGAGGGTTTTTACTGTAATAAATTATATTAGGTGAAAGACAGTCTCGTCGAAGGTCATAGAACGAAAGTTGCTTTGCAGTAAAAATAAACTAGATGTATCGGCATTCTAGAATAAACAAACTTGTAACAGCGGTAGGCGTTTTTGTGTTTATAGAAAAAACCAAGAATAAATTGTGCTTATGTGAGATTATGTCAAATGCAATGCTCTGCTGAATAAAAACTGCAATAGAGCAAAAATGGTCAGGTCATACTATAGATCTGCTACCGGTAACACATGCAACCCGGTACCACCTGCCACATGGGAAAGGGTTGGTGGAAACCCCCAAGGGCGGATGAATCTCTTATAAGAAATCAACAGCTATCTACCACAATGGAGTGGAGCTCCAATAAGGCATTGGATGCCCTGTACTACAGGCTTCTTCGGCAGCTCCTGCTCCTCTGATCTTCCTCAGATGTATCGGCCGTGCCTTCCCTCTGGCCGAGGGTGATCTGAGATGAGAGAAGCACTTGATCAGTGTTAGGACCACCCAAGTCTGCTTTAATAGTCCTGGCGGTTTGTTTTTCACAACTCTTCTGCTAATTCAAAAAGCAGGGAACAGCTGCATATGGTATTTCAGGAACCAAACACTCGGAGAAGAGTAGTTACTGGTGATATGTCTTGAATAATGGTGGTAATATTCAAGCGCCAGGGATTTCTCTTTAGAGTGGGAAGGACTTTTCAGGCCTATGGTAACTACCGCCCGCTTTAAACCAGGCAGCCCTTGATCAATAAGGTGCTCCAGTCTACCCACGGAATACCAAAGGAGGTGCTCTGGTATATCTGCTCAACTTCCCCTCAGAAAACAAAAATGACTATTGCAACCTGGAACGTCAGAACGATGATGACCGGAATGTCAACAGACAAAGATTTAGACCCAGCGATTACTACTATCAGGAAACCAGCTACCATAAATTCGGAGCTCTCTCACCATGGTGTCGACATTGCTGCATTGCAGGAAACAGACCTAGCGGGCACTGGTACAATCAAAGAAGCAAACTATACCTTCTTATGCTTTGGCAGACCACCTGAAGATTCAAGAATCTATGGTATTGGCTTTGCGATATCCAACCGACTGCTCTGTAGCTCACAAACACCCTCTGGTGTCAATGATTGCATATCAGTGCTCAAAGTCAACACCAAGCAAGAAACAATCTTCACTATCAAAGCTTCTGCCCCAACTTTAGCTGAAAGCTCTGATGATAAAGACTGTTTTTACCACACCCTGGAATACACCATCCGCAAAGCCTCCATCTCGGAAAGGGTAATTCTTCTAGGTGATTTCAACGCAAGGATTGGTGAGGATCAATCTAGCTGGCCCGAATGCATTGGACACTTTAGTGTTGGCAACATAAATGAGAATAGACAGCGTCTACTACAACTATGCTGCAAAAACAACCTGGTTGTCACCAACACCCTATTTCCGGGGAAACCGCACAGAAAAGTGTCATGGTGTCATCCTAGTTCAAAGAAATCGCATCAACTTGACTTCGTGATCACCAGATCTAAGCATAAAGAAGAATTCTTCAACACACGATTGTATCACAGCGCTGACTGCGATTCTGACCACAGACTTGTGGTGTCAAAGCTGTGTCTTGAGCCAAGACCATACCATAATCAAATCAAGGCATCAAAGAAGATAGATATGTCAAACTTCCAGAACCAAAAGTTTCAGGAGTGTTATCATCAATCACTTGATAAGAAGATAACTGCTATCAATACTCACACATTCCCTGAAGAACACTTGGAGCAAATAAACTCTTCGATCCACAATGCGGGTTTAGAGGTCTTTGGTCTGAAAAAAGGCAAGATCCTGACTGGTATAGCCACTCTCGTGAACTCCTAAAACCTGCTCTTGAGAGGAAACGAGCTGTCATGTTGAAGTACAAATCCCGGGCTACAAGACAAACCCTCGCTGACTACAGCTCAGCAAAAAGTGAAGCTCAGCGGACCGTGAGACTGTGCGTGCAGGCTTACTGGGACTCTCTCTGCACCAGCATCAAAGTAGCCAGAGACTCTGGTAACATAAAAGAGATGTTCAGGGCTATTAAAGTGGCTATGGAACCAACAAAACAAAATGGAGGAGTTTTGAAAAAGAAAGCTGGAACAGTTATTGAGAATAGAGATGCAAAGATAGATACATGGATTGAACACTACAGTGAACTTTATGGTTCCGAAGGAAATGCTGACAGAGAGTTTATAGATAGACTGCCTGGTTTACCAGTCAGATTAGACCTAGACGAGCCACCTGACCTTGATGAAGTTGTTAGATCCATCAAAGACCTGCACTTGGGTAAAGCTGCTGGCATGGATGCGATTCTGCTCAAACTTCTCAAAATGGGACCAGACTCGTTATTCAAGCAAACACACATATTCATGGAAATGGAAAATGGAACCCGCCAAACCGGCAGACCTCGTCTTCGATTCAAAGATGTCTTGAAACGAGACCTGAAAGACTTCTCCATGCAGCCAGAGACGTGGACCTCTGCCTCCAGGGACAGACCTAACTGGCTGAGCTTGCTGCATGCTGGCTCCAAAGCTGATGCACAAAAAACATTAAAAAAGCTTCTGCTGCGACGACTGAGCAAGTCTCAGAGATGAAACTAAAACACAATCCAAGCATTGTCATTCTCGACAAAATCATGCCACCACCAGAGCAAAAATGTTTAAACTTCATTCACTGGAACTGAGGAGAACTATCATTAACGATAAATTATTTTGCAAATAAAAATTACGATTAATTGGCAAAGGTGATGATTACTGAATCATTGTCGTGTTTTCTGCCTCCTATTTTTCCAACAGCTAAATGTAGCTAGTTGAGTGAACTTTTGAGAAGGTTTCAGAAAGGAAATGATATTGAAGCTTTAGCCTGCTAAAAGAAACAAAACAGCTTCAGACTACGATAATAAAAGCCTGGAAAAGCATCATGATATAAAGAGACTTTGAGATAAGAATGAACATTAGGGAATCAATAATTACTGTAACAGTATAGCAAGTATGCGTACACTTGCCCTTATCAGCTAAACATTAGAGTGAATATGTTTTGTAAAAAACAACATTGTAAGTCCACTATCAGTGTTTAAAAGTTGATAATGTCGCAAACTAATAAAAAAATTAGCGTGATCGATGAAAAGCAAGACTTAGATAGGTGTCTGCTTTGTTTGTGTTTACGAGTTGACAAAATGAAAAAATAGTGAGGCGATTCTGCAAAAGGCAAAATGATAAACTAAATACATGAACTGCAAAGAATATTTCAGTCTTACTTACTGACTCCAAGAAGACTTGAGATCGCCGAACAATTATTTTTGCTGTAGAAAAGGATAATGAATCACTCAAATTACTTCCAACTCACCTGACATTATTTCTGCCTTCTGTTACCCTAACAGCTAGACTTAGCTAGTTGAGGGGAAACTTCCTTGTGAGAATTACTCAGTACCATGGTATAGATTTTGGAGTTTGGCTGTTATAGATAACAACCTGATTGTATCTTTAATGTTTGCTTTAAACACACAATTAAAATAGTTTTATCATTCCGTCTATATCAGCAATGCTGCTTCCCATTATACTGTCTCGTCATCAAATATATTAGTTGTTGAAGCCATAGCGCAACAAGTTTTTTGTTTCTAAAATTTTAGGTTTTATTTTCTACGAACCTTAAACAAGTTTTTGCAGAAAGGTTATCATGTTCAGTTGTAGATATTAAGAACTGTTATTTCACAAAAGATCATTAACTCTTAACAGGTTTTGTCTAATAATCATTGCTACAACTCAGTTGAGGAGACTTAAGTTTACCAAACCTTTAATAGTGTCTTCTAGAATGTTCTAGACAGTATTGGTATAAAAGCTTTGGAAAGTTAAAGGCAATAAAACAGTTTCAGTCAACAATGACAAGTTCCTGAACAAACGTGTCGTGACGTGAGGGTAATGTTAGGAATAGATAATCAGTAAAAAAAACGTTGTGTCACACAGCAAAGCAAGTTTGCGTACAATTCCTCTCATCAGCTAAATTTTATAAGAAACATGTTTTGTGCAAACCCCATTTTAAAGCTAATGTGAATGGTTGTAGTTTGTTTTTTAAAAGTTTATAAAAAAAGGTTTTTCATTTTAAGCTGTTTCTGGATTTTTGTCATTGAGCTTGTTGTGGGTGAATACCTGCAAGCAGGCTTATTGTTATATCTCTCAACAAAATTTTGTTTTAACTTTAATAGAGGTATTTTATTATATGTAATTAGTCCTGCTGCAAACAAAATGAAAAGTTGCAAACAAAAGAATATAAATAGCAATCATATACTGTTTGCAGTCTTCAAGGGTTTTAAGGCATTATTATTTATCAACTGGTTAAAATCAACCAATAAAGTTAAAGTAGCCAAATTTGAAGGATGTAATTCTACTGAGTCAGCTAGGAATTACATTTGGGCTTTGCCGCTTTGTGTGATCAGAGACAACAGTTTCACAAAAGATGAATTGTACACCAAACTCTCATTTTAGCTGGAATTAAATCTCACTCTGATCTCTCATCAATACTGTCACAGGACCCTAATAAATATAGCCCACCAAATAATAAAGTTTGTGTCCATAATAACCAATGATGAAATAAAAAAAGATTAACAAATTCTGCTCAGATAGAGAAGATATTAAAATTTCAATTTCTTCAGTGATAATTCTTTTACCATTGTCAGTATCATAACTATTATGAGATCATAACCCGCTTGTAGTTATATTTAAACAGTTACAATGTGATTGCATGCTAAACCTTTTAGGAATTAGCAAGGTTGTTCAATTCAACTTGCTGTCATGAAAATTCTAACCCTAATCAAAAGATTTGTAAAACACATTAAAACTTTGATTCTCACAATCTACTAGTAAATTCAGTTTATATTAAAGTAGATTTTCATACAGGAAGACACAACTACTTTTCGAAAAGATGCTATGTGATGGTGTAGAATACTTATTCTTATCTCTGTCAATGACAAGACCAAGATGTAAAAGATGACCACAAGTTTACCAATAAGTTATTGAGTTGATTGAGTTGTCGTTCACTTAACACTTTCAAGACTGACATCAAAATAATTTGATAGAAGTCGTCCTCTCCAAGTGGCTGACATCGAATTAATTTCTACCCGGGTCATGTTAGTTTATGGGAGTATTTCATGACTTCTAATTAGCAATTATTGCCAAAATTCTGATAACCCTGAGTTTTAGCATTTTGTACAAAAAAAATCTTGTCAATATGTTAAAAAGAGCTGAAAATATTTGCTACATGTAAAACCTCAAAGCAAAAGCCAATATTTGTAAAAGCCTTGGTTCTGCTATGACCTCAGGCTATGGCAGAATTGTAACTTTGTCAATTTTTTTCAAAAGTTTGAGAATAATTATGGTTAAGAATTTGTGAACACCAAGACACTCAATTGATAAAGCAATAGCTGCAAATATTGATGAGTTGGTAAATGACAGTTATAGTGAAGTAGATGTAGATGACTCAGATGATGAGTTGGTAAATGACAATTATAGTGAAGTAGATGTAGATGACTCAGATGATGAGATGAGTAAAGCTGGAAATACTCTCAGATTTAAGCATCGGAAATGAAAACCATAGCATGAGTGAGTGAAAGACATCAGTGCAGTTTCACTTTATTGCAGACTCACTCATTGATAGATACCTGATAGTTGTAACTCATCTTGTTAGTCCTATATTTGGTCACACTCACATCTTATATGATTAGTTGCTTTGGACAAACTATTATTAGATATGTAAGTGACTACCGCCTAATAGTAGTAGATTACTAGAATAGTTCTAAAGCTGCTGTTATGTTGTGTGCTGTTGCAAAATAAGATATTATACATTCTACATGAAACTATTTCCCATCAGTCCTCTCTGTTGGAAAGAGGAGGTGTAGAGTGCGGGTGATAGAAAGGTTGGGTGTGGGGATTGAAGGGGTGAGATGTTGGGGATAGTCTTCCTCTTCTAATCCACCCCATCCCCAACCGACCATTTTCTGAAGCACGATATGGGCTGTTCATACATTGATAAAGAATAGCTTCTGAACCATTATAAATGTATTAGATTACAATGTTGAAGCAAAGAAGAAAGTTGGTGGATCCAATTCAGATAGTGATAGGCCTATGGATATAGATGATGATGGTGACCACAAACCAGAAATGAGCAAGAACAATTCTAGAACAGGTGATTATGCGTTAGCTGTTTTTGCCTTATCATAGACCCAATGCAAAATAATAATATGCCATGTCAGACATAAAAAATAATTAAAAGCAATACCAAAAGTATTAATAATAAGCAATACCTTGTACTCTGTTTACAAAAATTAGGATTTTGGTTTGAAAAAGCTTTCTTTGTCCTAAAGCTACAGAGATGAGATTCAACAGAATAAACTCGTATTTATTATGATGTAAAAGCACATCTTATCTGCTCCACAACGGTGTGCTCATTTACAGATTTACTAGTATTACAGTAGACACATCGCACAAGTGGAAAGCTTCAAAATTGGCCAGCCACTGGAGGGAGGATTGTACTAAGGCGAGCAGGCTTGAAAGTGTTAATTATGTTATGTAATTTCGTAGCAAGTTCAAATTTACAAAATTTAACTAGTTAGACTTTTGAAGTTTTCCAGTTGTTATACAACTGACAATTCTTGTTTACTAGGCAAGTGTTGAAATAAACAAGAGTTGCCTTATCCAAATGACGAGAACATAACTTCTTTTACATGGAGAGGAAATCTTGAGAATCAAATACTCAAGACATAGAGCTTGTAATTTAGCTCTGTGGTAGCCAGCATAGGATAAAAACCAATTTTTTTATCGTTATTACTTTATTAAGATTGTGATATAGTCACATGAGTTAATATAAGTATAAAGTATCCATCTTATTTCGTCAACAAATACGAATTTTTGATCTAATTTTATTATGCATTTAACTCAGTTTAACCAAACTGTATCAAACAAAACATTTTAAGCGTTGAAAGTTCTGGATGAAAGTTATATTTAGATGTTTATTTTATGTGAGCAGTTTAAATAAAATAACTCTGATCTATGAAATGCCAATCCTAGTTGATCACAGTTCAAAGTTATCAAAGCTTGGTAAAACAGTAAACAGCTGAAATAATAAATATAAACAAGGCAGTTATATGTGACATTTGAATGCAGTTTGTGGTTAGTAGAATCTACTGCATGTTTATATATTTAAGCTATTGCGTTTTCTCGCTTTTTATTTAACATTTCCTAATAACTGAATGATGCACATTGCCTTATGGTTAATATGAGACTAGTGCAATTGTTACAAGAATGCATGCTTAAAAATCAACTGCTTTCATTCTAGAAATTCATTCATGCAAAGAAGAGGGACACATTTTACATTTTTATTGTTTATTTTTCAATACCTAATACATGAGGCAAGTTTTATTATGCAGTTTTGTGATTGTTGAAATTAAAAGGTTCCATGTTTTAGGAGCGATAAATTTGCTCTATGTTAACTTTATTTTTATCAATTGCACAGCAGCAAAAGTAGCAAAGTCATTACCACATGTGATTGTAATCTTTTCTATCTGTATATTGACAAATAACTTGATTGCCTAAACTTTTGTTTTATACACTATTCTGCACAAAGTAACACATAATATGTATGCATGATACATGCATGATACCGCATTAGGTTTCTTCTGGAAATGTCCAAGTTACCTTTAGCATTGCTGTTCTTATATTAGAAACTGCTTTTTAGGCTCTTTACTTACTCTCAAATATTGAGAACCAGTTGTTTTACATGTAATTTGCTGAATATTGCCATTCTGTGTATATTTGCTTTTATAAAATATTTATTTGTATATCTAAGTTTGTTCATATTATAACTAATAAAAAGAGCACACAAAAACATTAGTAAGCCTTTTTTTAGAAGAAAGTAGAAGTAAGAAATAAAAGGTTGTAATCAGGCATTATATAAAATAAGTATTTCCTTATTCAGTAAATGTTATGCACAACTTTCAGCTCAGTCAAATCGAATCATTTAGACACTCGCTTTTTACCTTATCTAGTTTATTATTGGCTGTGTAGTATGTGACACGGTAGTCCTTATAATTCTCAATAATGACAGTTTTATAGCAGGCTTTGACTTCATCTTTCTTTCCAATAGTCTCATAAAACAGCCCTTGTCATTTTTGCTTGACTGTTGAAATGATTCACAGATCCATACATTTGCAAAAAGTTAACCATTGTATTCAACATTACGATTCAACATCTTGAGAGCTTTCTCCAAGCAGCATCAGTATCTTCGGGTAAAACATAAAAGCACAAGGATGGCGTGGTATCAGCTATTTATGAATAACCTCTTTGGCATCTTTGAAATAAGGTTTTGTTGTAGGGGAGTCTTCCTGTTCTAGAGTATAAAAACACCTTACAAGGTAACTCCAGTACTATGACTTGCCTTCTACAAGAGTATGATTGTTAATCATATGTTTGGGTATATTGCTTCTTAAGCAGAAATAACTTTTGAGGTGAGATGCTGCAGGAGTATATAGAGCTAATAACCAAAACCTGATGTAAAAGACTATCCAGCTATTTTCAGTATTAAACACATATCATACACGAGGAAACTTTCCAGACTAGTACTGTAGTCATCTAAATTATAATATAAAAATTGCTGCTACTTTGAATGGGTCACAAATAGCTAAAGGAAAATATTTAGTCTGGTCGATCCATTCTCTCTACATAGCTCTCTACTTCCTCTTTGTGTTTTTCATAGTATTAATAAGCCCATTTCCAAATGAATACCTCAGCAAAAAGATTTGGTCCTCTCTCTCTCTCTCTACTCAGCTGGTTGTAGTTTTTGTTACTTCTTGCCAAATCTCTAAGCTTTGTTTAGTGTTTTAATTTGATCTTTTTTCTTGTTCAAGCAAAAGGAGTGTTGTAAACATGTTTTTCAAACTTTTGCGTAATTGTTGGAATAACCTTTAGCATTGTTACCACTCTCTTTAGCTTCATTCATCGTATCAGCACATAGAAGATCATCAATAGAGACAGCCGATTCAAATCCAAGTGTTCATTGTATTACATCCAAGGATTTGGTTTTAAGGTTACAAGCAATATAAGCTTGTATGTTTAGGACCTTACAAAACCTTTGGGTAGCTCTGTAACTAAGCAAGGGAACTCCACACTTCTAGCTCTCCAGAACCTTGAAGTATAATGAGCTGATCAATGATAAGCTGTCTAACTCTCTTTCTTTCTCTTAAGTTCTTCCACTCTTTTCCTTTGCTGCTCAGCATCTTGATATAGTAGTAGTGTGGGTAGTCATGGAGTGTGGGCTACAGGAAGTGAATCTTTGAATGTCTGCAGACCACTTGTTCTCGACTCTTTAGACCTTTTATAGGTGTGCAGCCAATAAGTTTGTTCCTACTGAGCATTCTTCACCTCTTCCTGCTGAAGAGGTTGTTGTGCATGACAAAAAAGACCTTGTTCACATACTGTGTGAATACTCTTTTGATTGTTCTGTAGAGCAATATTGATGTGTACTTTCAAATTTGCTTCATGTTCTTCCGAGGGGATTTGCAGTGAAGTTGACATTAGTGTACCACATATATTTATTTAGGGGCATCTTTACGGAGCTTTTCAATTTCAGTTTTAGAGTAATTAGCAAACAGTAAATTTTTTCCATCTTTTGAAAAACTACTTTAAATATTTTAGTTATGCAACAGGTATTTTATTTGGGCAGCGATCTCAGAAATCATGGTCATGTCGCAAATGTCGAAGTTGAGTTATCCAACTTTTAGGCTGCACTAACTGCATTTGTAATAAATATAACGATTTTTGCAACACCCGCATTCGAACCAATCAAAAAGTAATATTTCTGAATCTGAAGTCAGCTAAGCCAATGGAAGCTGTAAAACTTTAAAGCCTTTGAAATGGCGTCAGATAAAAATAATCGTTTTTTTAGCCGATTTTAAAGATAACTCTGACATGTTTGACACTTTTAATGAGTAATTGGTATTCCAACTGATGCCAGGAGCAATGAAAGTAAAGTGATTTACAATGATTTTTTCCTAACAATTTTTATAAGTTTATTATGAGATTTAATTAGAAGAATAACTTTTCGGTTTTATAGGATTATTATAAGATTTAATGATAAAATAATTATTCGATTTTACCAGATAGGATTATAATTATAATGTCCAATAGTGTGCAATATTTTACTATTATTATTTTTCTAAAGATATTGTTGGTGATACTACGGTTGTGCCCTAAATCGCGATACTGCCAAACCATTTTTAATATCTGTAAAATTAAGAACAAGTAACACATTTTTATAATATATATCCCGCTATTTCTATGACAGCTAAAATCTGTTTAATTTTTCAAGTTCAGCATAATTTTTTGTATATAAATTCAGAGATCTAGAAAAATATCACATTTTCTTAATATTGGTTGCTATGACATTTTGATATGTAAACAAAATTGTGCCTTGGGTTTCGTTTCTCAAACTTTAACGCCATTTTTCTCAGAACTATGTTTTTGCTCTAATGGTGAACGTGCATTAAGTTTATTGACCTTAAAATCTGCTGTAATTAAGCTAGAATCAAAATTTTCTTTTTGCAAAATAGCTGTAAGAATTTTCTTCTTCTGCTAGTGTATTTAACTCCAAATTTGACACACTCGAATTTTTGAGATGATGACCATTCCATTGACAACTTGAGCTGAATGTGGACGTAACAGCTGTACAATAAGCTCTTAAATTATGTATCTAGTTCCATTTAATGGTATAAGTTAGTAGCCTAATGGCTAAGTGGGGAGAAGTGTCAATGGCTAGTATATCTAATTGTGACACATGTGTAGTAGGCAATATTATCAGAGATATTGTAAAATGATAACACTGTTGTAAACACGGCTGTAAAGATAATAAAGAATATTAGTTTTTTGGGCAATATCAGAATGTATGTTGCTATAGGAGAAAATCCAATGATCCTAGTAAGGCAACTCCATTTAACCAATTACCTTCATATATATGACACCCTACTTATACCATGGAAAATTGTAAAACAACACCTTTTAATCAATGAACATAGCAAGCCAACACTTTTTCTTAGATGAGCACAAAAAACAACCTTTTTAAATTAACAAAGCTTGTAGAACAACAAAAAGCTTAAAGGTTTTAGTAACAATGACCAACATAATTTGGACATATTTAGACTAGCAGCCAATCTTGTGTTATGTATATAAATTAAATGTTATGATATACAGATTAGTAAATATAATAAAGCCCTAAAAAATCTAACTTTTTTTGAACATATCAATTTATATTTATTCTAATAATCTTGGTGCTAATTAACCCTTTCGCAAGTATATTAATTATTTAAACCTTTGTGTACAGAGTGAATATATTTGCAAAACGACTAGCAATTTGTACATAGGGATATATAAAACGTCATAACTTTTTTATTTACAGGAATAACTACATGAAATTTAAAATACCTGTAACTCACACACATACAAGTCACTACATTTAGTATTTTTTAAAACAGTCACCTTTGCATAACCCCACCGTCGTCGGGATCATGACCGTCGGCACGTTCAGATTCATCACTATCGCTACCGGTTTCTGACTCTACATCGAAATCATTGGCATCAATATCACTTCCACTGAAACAAGATCCATCAGTTTCAACCACATAATCAACAATATCTTCCTCGTAGTTGGTTCTAGTAGCAACTTTTCGACGCAGTCGTTCGTTTGACTTGCCATTGTTTCGTTTCGATAGTAGTTTTCGTTTTTTCTTAAGAAAGACTTTTTAGCAGCTGACGTTTTAGGCGTGAAACTCAGTAATCTCCCGCCTGATGACGATATATTTCCCCGCCACAATCACTTCCATTTAGTACCTGTCGTGTGAATGCAAGCTTACCGTTTTGGTGCTGCTCTGAACATTCTGACCGCATTTAGATGTTATTTCTGTCATTCTACCCTGTGAGTTATCTACGACACGTGGCTATTTCATGTTTTTATTTGGCTTTTTTGTTATCAAAATGTTATTGTTATTTTGTTGTTTTATGTGACATTTTACAAATGATGGCTGAGCCTTCCGACATGCATACTTCTTTGCACTGGAGTCCTCAATTATTGAGTGGAATCTATGATCAAAATACTATAATCTACAATTACAAAAGCAGCATTTTTCATATCTTAAATTTCGTTTTTTTAGCAATTCAACTGGGCCATTGCACATGATTTTGATAAATAGGCTTTCTAATAACGCAACTTTTTTTAGATGTCCAGAAACGGAGAGTGGTCGCCTATCAGGGGCGGTTATAAAGATAGGATCAGTGACCCTAGCATGTCAGCATGGAGCAGACCATGATGCTGGAAAGAAATTGAAATTAAAATTAGCTGTGAGTAAGCTCGTCATGCCTCTCAAAACTGGTGACCTACTCTTGGCTTTGTGTGACCAATTGATCAAACCTCGTGTATACTGTGAATGTAGTTACTGTAATCATTCAATGATAACAGTTCATTTGCTAGTTTCATAATCCTGATATGTAATAGATATGTATATATAATCTTGATATAATAGATATGTACCGCATGTACATTGTGACGTTACATTTTTTGCAGATCTTAATCACTAAATACACTAAAGCTATAACAATTACTATAAGTTTCTATACAACTCTATACGAAATTTTGACCTTATGATGCCAACACTCGAACGAAACAAATCATATGGCGAGGATCCACTGTACCAGATTTTTTAGCTTTCATTATCTTTGTTAGTCACTTATGACTATATTGTCAAGTGATGGGAAGTTCTCATTGTTTTACAGATCCTGCACACTAATGGGAATCATTGGCTGGCTTGCACCTACATTGGATCTAGTACATTGCACATTGGTCTTACCTGCAGGTTTACACAAGACCCTGGCACCACATCTGTGGCTCCGATGGGAAAGTGTGCAGAGGCAAGATGGAGCCAATGACTGCGGGCTATTTGCAATTGCTTTCTTGATAGAGACACTATTTGGGTTCAACACAGCCAAGGTATAAGGTTATGTGGGTTTAATTTATGACATTCCACTTTTGTTTTGATGATAGGTAACATTGTTTTTTATATATTAAGTTCTGGAATAGCCGTATCATTTCTTTCACACCTGCAGCAATTTGTGTTCAGAATTCAATTTTGTCCATCGTTTCCTATGCATTTAACTATATGTACAATGACTAAATGACAATATTTTGATGATATGTTTCTATGCTGACTTGCAGATTAAACCCAAGTAAGAAGGGTATGAGCTGAGCTCAATGTGCAAATACTGTTTCCTAATACCAAAATTTGTTTTAGATTTCCTCTACGACTGAGTCTTGTCTCAATAATGGGCTCTCAAGGCTGTGTTCAAAAAAGACTCACTTTCACACACCACACAATCTGTTCTGAAAATTTTTGATTCTACCACTGACCATTACATTGCATCAGGCAATAAATGAATGCCTAGTCAGAAAGGTGATGGTCGAAACCGCTGTTGCCGACAGACTACAAGTTGAATTCCATGGACTTAGTCACAATTAAAGAAAAGACTATTATGTACACACTTCGCAAGAACCATTCTGTTGACATAAAGTACCAATCTCGGCTTCCCATTTCTGTCACTGTAGATGTGTTTAGCTCATGTTCTTTGAAATTTTGTTTGAATTTTAGATCTTGACAATTACAAAGCATAATGTTCATATGCTATACTAGATTTTGTATGAATATTCTGTGTAATTATAACCAAGTGTATATGATTATGAAATTGTAATAATTGTTACGAAATCTAAAGAGTTATCAGTGCAAACTCTGGTGGAATTCTAATCGGCATCTTTCTATTCATACATATTATATTATCATCGCAATATGAGTCAGCTTTATATAAAAAATGAAATGTGCTCTTTGTACTGCATGCTCTATACTGCGTGCTCTATACTGCGTGCTCTATACTGCGTGCTCTATACTGCGTGCTCTATACTGCGTGCTCTATACTGCGTGCTCTATACTGCGTGCTCTATACTGCGTGCTCTATACTGCGTGCTCTATACTGCGTGCTCTATACTGCGTGCTCTATACTGCGTGCTCTATACTGCGTGCTCTATACTGCGTGCTCTATACTGCGTGCTCTATACTGCGTGCTCTATACTGCGTGCTCTATACTGCGTGCTCTATACTGCGTGCTCTATACTGCGTGCTCTATACTGCGTGCTCTATACTGCGTGCTCTATACTGCGTGCTCTATACTGCGTGCTCTATACTGCGTGCTCTATACTGCGTGCTCTATACTGCGTGCTCTATACTGCGTGCTCTATACTGCGTGCTCTATACTGCGTGCTCTATACTGCGTGCTCTATACTGCGTGCTCTATACTGCGTGCTCTATACTGCGTGCTCTATACTGCGTGCTCTATACTGCGTGCTCTATACTGCGTGCTCTATACTGCGTGCTCTATACTGCGTGCTCTATACTGCGTGCTCTATACTGCGTGCTCTATACTGCGTGCTCTATACTGCGTGCTCTATACTGCGTGCTCTATACTGCGTGCTCTATACTGCGTGCTCTATACTGCGTGCTCTATACTGCGTGCTCTATACTGCGTGCTCTATACTGCATGCTCTATACTGCATGCAAATGGTTCTGTTTACTGAAGGGTTCTGAACTTCAAATAAAGATACATCTAGAATACAAATCTATTTAGTAAATGGATGTATATACTGCACCAGCGAAAGCATAAAGATTTTGATATTGTATATGTGAGGTATGATTTATCAGTGATCACCGTCAGCAGTAATAATACAATAATTTGCAATAAAAAGCCAAAACAGAATTTACTTGAAGTTTTCTTCTGGAGAAACAACCCCTTGAAAAGATGACATCTGGTATTTTTGGAGGAGAAACAACTCTGTAAAAGTAGTTACAACCTTTGCAGCAAGCAGAGGTTGCATGCACTTGATTTTTGTGCGTATCTTGTAGTGGAATCATAGCCTTATAAGCTAGGGAAATCGCCAAAATAATCTTCCTCTTAATTTGAAATACATGTAGTTGCTATAATGTTCCTATTATCAATGCTCGCGTATGTCTATTATAGAATTTCCCGCCTGGTGACGACAATTACGAAATAGGTATCCTCTCGACTGAACAATCTGCCATGATTGGCCGGCGAACGGTAACACTAATTTGTATTAACTTTCCGGCCTCCAAACGTCAGCTGCGAAAAAGTCTTTTGATCAAAACAGCTCCATGATTGGCCGGCAAACAGTAACGCTAATTATACTAAATTTCCCGCCTGAAAACGTCAGCTGCTAAAAAGTCTTTCTTAAGAAACTCCCAGTAGTTTTAGGCGCAGTAGTAGTTTGCGATAGAAGATATTTCGGTGGTAGTTGATCGCCGTAGTGACCATAAGAACTTTGTTCTTTTGTTAGGTTTGAATGACTATTATAGCGAACACAATAATATTATGTTTAGTAATATATACCTGAAAGAATATTTGAAGAACCAAACAGAAATAGCCAATAACAAAACAGCTGACGAATAACGGCTTTTGGGATTTCCCAAACGACATAAATGTCTCTTTGCTCAAAACTCCGGGGGACATTAATGTCGCTTCACTTACGAAAGGGTTAAGTACCTGTGTGTCAGTAAAAAATGTCCATAAGGAGGTCTAATGCAGGATCACTTTTGTTGGTAAGGAATAAAATGACTCATGTTTGTTGATGCAACAATAGGTATTATATTATACTAGAAATTCCCCTGTCATACAGCCCACAACCAAAGTGATATTGGACAAAAAAGGGTACTGCCGGTTGAAAAATGCAACATTAGCTGTCAAATGACACTGCAGTGCAATAGGAGAACTGAAATGGTAGCTGCAATGTACTGGGTATTATTATGTACAACAAGCAGCAATAATGAAAGGAAAAGATTATATGTTTATATCTCTCCTCAGCAAAAAGAGAAATGCAATATTAGAAGTCAAATGACAAGTTGCTGTGTAATATACACGGCTTGAAAGTTAGTTGTGTTGAATGTAGAATTGTTTCGACAGCGATCTGCAACCAAAATGAAAAAATGGGTCATGATCACAGAAATTATAGTTAAGTCGAGTGTGTGAGATTTAAAGTTATCTAAACTACCAGAAGGAGAAAATTTTCAGTGATTTTGCAAAAAAGTTTGATTTCAGCTTAATTACAGCAGATTTGATGGTAAATAAACTGAATTCCTTTTTATCATTAGTGCAAAATGCAGTTCTGAGAAAAGTGGTATTAACGTTTGCAAATCGGAAACCAATGCACAATTTTGTTTACATTTCAAAACGTCATACCAACTAATATCAAGAAGTTGTGATATTTGTCTAGATTTTTGTATTTATATGCAAAGAATTATGCTGAATTTGAAAATCTAAACAGATTGTAGCTGGTTATCATAGAAATAGCTGTATATCTATAAGAAAATGTAGGCCTATTACTTAAGTTTGCAGATATTAAAAACTGCTTGGCAGTACCGCGATATTGGGCGCAGCCGTAGTATCACCAACAAAATCTTTAATAAAATAATAACAGTAACATATTGCATACCATTGGTCATTATATACTTTGCTCTTATAAATTTGAATGGTTATTCTTATAATTAAATCTTATAATAATCTTATAAATTCGATTAACTTTTCTTGGAATTAAATATTTTTGCAAGATATTAAAATTGGCTTGGCAGTACTGCGATATTGGGCACAGCCGTAGTATCACCAACAAAATCTTTAGAAAAATAATAACAGTAACATATTGCCCACCATCGGTCACTATATTCTTTAAGCTTGTAAATTCGAATGATCATTTTTATAATTAAATCTTATAATAATCTTTTTAAATCGAATAATTATTTATATAATTAAATATTGTAAGAATCTTATAAGAATTGTTAAAAAATATCATCATCATTTTCTTTGCTTCCACTGCTTTGGACATCAGTTGGAATAACAAAGTACTCATTATGAGTGTCCAAAATGTCAGAGTTAACTTTAAAATTGGCAAAAAAGAAACGATTACTTTTCAGTACTTCTACGTTAATTACAGAAACCTTCGGAAATTGGGCAATGCCATAAACTAGTGAAATTAGCACATTTTTCTTGCGAAATGCGCACAACTTAATGGTTCTACTCTCTGTCGCAGGGCTTTATTGGTGTTTTTCTGGCCGGTCTTAATTTTGAATAAAAAAGGCTTGTCAGGTTTTAATGGTGATTTTAGGCCAGATTAACCTGTCTAGTTATGTATTATTATTATTGTCTACACTTTTCAAAGACTTTGTAACATATTTAAATAGGTTTATATGTGTTTTGTATTGCTATTATTCTTAAATGACTCCAAACAAAAATGGTTAAATTTGTTGATGAAATTTTAGTACAAGGGTTTGGGTACAGCGTTGATGAATATTTTTCGGAAGTTGTGTGCACATATGCATTCATCATAAAGCTCCCAAACACTCGCTTTGCTCGTGTTTGGTCATGGGATTACTTTGTTAATAGCCATCAGTAGTCATGTTTATGCACCTAAATTATTGCCCCAGTATACAAACAATAGGTATGATGAGATGCTAATGTGAATCAATTTACAGAGCTCACCTACCTTACAGAGCTCACCTACCTTACAGAGCTCACCTAGCTAGCAGAGCTCACCTACCTAGCAGAGCTCACCTACCTAGCCACATTTTATATACTTTCTTAGTTTAGTAAAAAAGACCAGTATGACTTGCTAAAACTAATGCTAAAATGCTAAAGTTAAAACAAATGTTGCGCATTCATCAAACATTTCAATGTAGTTCAATAATCAGTAGCATTTAGCCTTAAACATAGTTTGCATATCCATGGGTGGAGAGGTCAAAACATATAATAAATACCCTGCTCCCAATTGTTTTCGAATATAGTCAAGTTTATAAAGAAAGCTAAAGACACATACATTGCAGTCTGTTAACATTGCAGTCTGTTAACATTGCAGTCTGTTAACATTGCAGTCAGTTAATATTGCAGTCTGTTAACATTGCAGTCAGTTAATATTGCAGTTTGTTAACCATACTAATAACTAGATCAATAACAAGTTTTACAAACAAAAAGTTTCAAGTCATACGGTATACAAGGATATAACATATGTATATTTGCTTTCATCAGCTAAAAATCAGAGGAAATATGAATTGTGAAACAGCAAGACAAGCCAACTTTGAGTGGTTAAAGGTTGTCTCTTAAAAATTTACAGAAATTTTCAGCATCTCAAATTGTTTTAAAGCTTTTTTTTAGATTTTCACGCATGACATTGTGCTAGCGTAATGTTTGTAAGATATATATGGCAGTTATATACTGTATACGGTCTTCAAACATGTAACCCTATTATTCTTCAACTGGTTAAAATGTAGGGAATCAAATAATGAAGTCAAAGGTGTCACATTTGAAGGATATAGTTCCATTGAGTCAGTCAAGCAGTACTTATAGGAATTGCAAATTTATGAGATCACATACAATAGCTTCATAAAAGATGAATTGGACGCTAAATTCTCATCATCAGTAACTGTGATTAAATCTCACACTGGCACTTTGATATGTCATCAATACTGTCACATGACTCTCACATATATAACTCACTAATCAATAAAGTTGGTGTTCATATTAACCAATTTTTTGAAACAAAGAAATAAACAATTTTGCTCAGCTAGCAAGGATACTCAAATTTTAAGTGCACCAGTGATAACTCTCTTTCCCTTGTCAATATCAAACACACACATGCTCTTGTACATGCACATACACCGCGAGCGAGCTATGTTTATGCGCATGCACACAAACGGATGGACACACATGTGCACACAACCACATGCATGCACACACGCACACACACACGCACAGGCACACAGCCACACGCACAGCCACACACACGCAAACATGCATGCGCACACAGGCAAGCATGCATGCCAATACACATGCATGCATGAACACAGACTAGCCTACACCTCAACATACTAAAGTACAAGGTTGGTCAATCATTATTGACTAGCTAATTAGTCTTTTAAATATGTTATGTATGTCCATAGATAGCGTGAGATTATAAAATACAACTGGTCAGAATTACAAGGTTTGTCTATTGTTGTTGACAATACCTGTAAATAAGCAAGTTTGGAAATAAAAAAGTTGCTTTTTTTAAATAAAGGGAACACAACTTCTGTAACATAAAGAGGCAATCCTGAAAACAAAGCCCCGAACTTAGGCATAGAGTTATTTTGTTGATACATTTGTATTTGGTACTTTTCAGGTTTTGTACTTGTATGCAATGGTAAAAAGTATTCACTATTCTCAATATAACCTAGTTTGTGTTGTTTTATTAACTCTGTCGTAAAATTATGTGTTCATATAAACATAAATTCTTTGTCATATTTTTTGGAAAATATCAATTGTTACCCCAATCTGGTTCATTCTGTATTTAACCGAATTTAATCAAACAGTGTCACACAAAATATTTTAACCCTTGAAGTTGCCTAACGCAAGTTATTTTTACATGTTATATTTTATGCAAACAGTTAAGAGAAAATAACTCCAATTTATTTGAATAACGGGTATGGAATATAAACAAGGCAGCTGTAAGTAATAGTCTAGTATAGCGTGTAGTAAGTTAAATCTATGGCATACTTATATGCTTTCGTCATTGTGTTACCTTACATTTTAATTATCGCTTCCTGATAGCTCTGTGCAGTACATTGTCTTAAGAATTACATGGGACTAGTACGGTAGTAACAAGTATGCATGTTTAAAAGAATGAACTGCCATTCATCTGAAAACCCTATTATGTGAAGTGGAGAGACTTTTGTACATTGTGAGCAGGTATTGTTACTAACAACTCTTACACTATGCAAGTTTGTTTTCTGTTCACAGCAGTTTTTTGGTTCTTTGCAAAGTAGCAGTCATTACAAAAAGTCAATGGTTCAATCAAAGTTTTTGATTGTAATCTTTCTAATCTGTACATTGAAAATAACGTTGATTCCTTAATTTACTTTTTTATATACTAAGCTGTACATAAAGGCATGCAATATATATTCATACTTAATACTATTTTGGATTTTCTTTTAAAATTTTTAAGTTGTGTTCAGCATTGTTGTGCTCATATTAGATACTGCTTTTCCTGCTCTTGACTTATTGTCAAGTATCGAAAGACAGTTTTTTTTACACGTATTATGCTAAGTGTTGCTATTATAAGCCTATTTGCATTTAGATGACATTTAGTTGAATTTCTAAATTTATTTATATCATAATTAAAAATAATACCACACAAAGTTTATGCTGAGATTTTTTTGTGAAAAAAAGGTTTTACTGAGCAATTATATAAAATAAACATCTCCTTATTTATTAAAAGTCACACATAACTTTCAGTTCGTATGAAATCGTATAGACATCTACAAGTTTTCTAGCCTTCGTATTCCATTGCTGGCTGTAAAATATGAAACACGGTGTGTCGGGCGATTCTCCTTAATTACAGCTTTATAGCAGACCAGGGCCTCCTTTTTCTGTCCAATTACTTCATGGAACAGCCCTTTATCACTTTTGTTCAACATTCGATACGATTTACGAACCCAGACTTCGTCAAAAGACCAATCCACTTCTTCATTGCTGCCTCCGAGCAGCATCAGTATCCTCGGGTAAAACCTAGGAGCAAATTTATAACCCGGTCTTTTTGCTTCTTGTATGAATTTGTTGGCTTCCTCGAGATAAGGTTTTGTTGTAGGAGAGTTATCTGGTTCCCGAGTGTAGAAACACCTGACAAGGTAATTCCAGTATCTTGACTCACCTTCTACAAAAGTGGATACGTTAATCAGATGTTTGGGGGAGAGGGGTTTTTGAGGAGACATTAAATTATGAGATGAGAAACAGCAGCAGAGCTTAGAGCTAATTACCAAAATCTGAAGTCAAATATACTGTAACTCAGCAATTTTTTTCACTAAACAATTATAGTACATACTGGAAATTTACAGATTAGTGGTGTGGTCATTTGCGGTTTAACATAAATATCACTGCTTCTTTTCCATAGTTAAAATTTGCGTACCATAGTGAAACACCTCGTCCGGTTGATCCATACTCTCTACATAGTTCTCTACTTCCTCTTTGTGTTCTTCATAGTATCGAATAGCCCATTTCCACATCAATACCTCAGCGCAAAGTTTTGGTCCTCCCTCTACTGGGCTGGCTTTGATTTGCAGGGACTTCTCGCCATATGCTAGGGCTCTGTCTAGCATTGAAATTCGATCTTCTTTCTTGTTCAAGGAAAGGGAGTGTTGTAAAAATGCCTTTCCAACTTTTGTATAGTAGTTGGAGTAAATTTTAGCCTTGTCACTACTCTCCATAATTTCAATCATCTTATTGGCGCATAGAAGAAGATCAATAGAGTCAGCTGACTCAACTCCAAGTGCTTCTAGCAAGCTTGTAAGTTTAAGACCTTCCCAAACATTTTTGTAGTGCTGTAATTCAGCAAGGCAACTCCACACTTCCAGCTCATATATCTGGTCTCCAGAACCTTGAAGTATGGTGAGCTGGTCAACGATAAGCTGTGCATTTTTTGTTTTTTCTGTTGATTTCATCCACTCCTTCCCTTCGCTGCTCAGCATCTTGATATAGTAGTAATGGTACGTGTAGTCATAAGGTTGGTTTCCAGAAAGCAATTCTTTGAATGTCTGCATACCTTTGGTTCTTGACTCTTTAGACCTGTTGTGAGTGTGCAGCCAATAAGCTTGTTCCAGCTGAGCATCTTTTGCAGACTTCTCTTCTTTGAGGACTTCTTCTATCTCCTTTACTGCTTTTTTAGCCTCTTTAAGCTGAGGAGGTCGTTGTGCAAGACAAAAGAGACCTTTGTTACACAATGCGTGGATACTCTTCGGATTTTTTTTTAGAGCCAAATCGATGTATCTTTCAAAATCTCCCGGTTGTTCCTTCAAAAGGAATATTGCTGCGGTGAAGTTGGCATCCGTGTACCACATATCTTCATCGAATTGCATTGTACACAGGCTTTCAATTTTAAGTTCAGGGAAATCAGTGAACAGTGAGTATTTCCATCCTTTGAGTCGCGCCTTTAAAGTTTCTGTCTCTGCAACAGGTGTTTCATTTTAATGACAATTTATGCTGAGTTCAAGTGAAGATAGCACCTTTATAATGAACATTTTGGGTTATAAGTAGTTTTAGCTCAATTTAGTTTAGTGATTTATTACAACTAAAACAAGAAACCTTGACCTCAATCCTAAGTAAACCGATTAAATCAAGCATGTTCAGGGAAAGGACTAAATGGTTTGATATACTAAATGGCTAGTATATCTAATCATGACACAGGTATTTACAATAACCATAATACTAGTAAGCAATAGTATTACGGTTATTGTAAAATGTTGACAACATTTCAAATACAGTTGTAAAGATAATAAAGGCAGATACGTTCTGGCAATATAGGAAGGCACATTAGTAAAGCATAACCCATTGTACATACATGTAGCAAAACCACTCTATCTGACCAACAACTTTCATGGAACATCACCGTTTAATAGCTGAACACAAAAAAACAACCATTTTTAATCAACAAACATTGTATAGCAAACAAAGTTTGAAATGTTATAGAAGGGATGACAAACATAACTTAGACAACTATAGACTAATAGCTGAGTCCGTGTCATGAATATGAATTGAATTTGAACTTAAATTTTGTGGTATTATGTACAGACTAATTTATAAAACAAAGACCTGATATATTTAGCCATTGTTCAGCATATCTATTGAGCTCTATTTTACTGATCTTTGTGATTTGTAATAATTGTATTTGGGTTAATAACGAAATTTTAACAAGATGAGCCATTGCATGGACAGCCATTGTAGTTGGTCAGGAATGAAAAGAGTTGTGTTTAATTGTGTAGGTTAAAGTATATTACCTTGCTGATGGCGGTCAATGGTAAATTTCATGCATTTGTTTAAGCCAGTATTAGCATACAATATTCTGTTTAGTTTAAATAACTTAAATAGCTTAAATAAGGATATGAGAGTTCTGTTCTAAGGTTGGTACACGTGAGACATTGTAGAAGTTCACAAATACTGAGTATGATGAGGTGCCGATTTGAATCAATTAACAGGGCTCAATTATCTAGCGACAATTCTTTACTTTCCTATTTTAGTAAATGAGTCAGGTCTGATTTGTTTCATACCAAAGTTAAAACTAATGTTACGCATTCATCAAACATTTAAACATAGTTCAGTAAACAGTAACATTTTAGCCTTACACATACTTTACTTATCTGTAGCTAGACAGGTCTATAGAAATATGATAACTGCCCTGTTCTATGTTGTTTGTCAATATAGTCAGAGTTGAGCAATTAGGCTTACAAAAGGTAAAGATACAAAATTAGCAGCATTTTAACTTATATGCTATAGCAACTAGGTTGAAGGTAAGTTTTAAAACAAGATAGCAGGGTCAAATTAACAATTTATGACTTTTCTTCCAAATAACTGCAAAATTCACCACATTCATTCTATGAGACATATATCTTAGAAAAAAACTGTCGGTTAATAGAGAAAAACAATTCTTTTCTAACTCATATATGGCCTTTTAAAAACAGTGTTAGTGCACTCATCACTAATTTATTGAAACTACCAACCATGTTGTCCTGCTGCCATTTTTTTCTGTTATATCAGCTGCTGAGGTAGTAAAGCACTCTACAGTTGAGGCTGAGTTCCTTGAAAATAAAGCGCGTTCTACTGAATACAAGCTGTTTTATAGCATTAATAATTCATTGATTTGTTTAGTCAATACAATTGTAATAGCATCTCTTCCTAGATTTATGTATACAGCATATATTTATGTATTCAGTAGCATATGAATGGCTTACTTCTGATAGCATCAGCTGTTGATACAGACTAATTACAATACATTGTATTAAGTAATTAGTAACCTTATCAGTCAATATGAGGCCTTTCCCTAGCAAAAACATTTCTGATTGAAACTTCCCCAACAGCAGCCATGGAAACATTAGTAAAGAGCCAAAAGACAAACAAACCATGTGTTAAGTTGTTCACTGTATATACAATGCATGAATAGTTAGCATAGATTTCTATTAGAGTGACTTGACTGGAGCTCATAAGTTTTTAATGGTTGAGAGTGGTTCGAACAATGACTCTCACATAAGCCAAGGTTGATTATACACACTGGTGCTATTAAAAGCAGAGCTACTTTTACTAAATATATATACCTGTATATATATTTAGTATATTGGCTGTGCTTTAGATAGCCAAGGTATAAAAAATCCAATATAAAAATAAAACACATAAATTATAAAGGACAAACATTTTATTATATGTGTATATATATGTATATATATATATATACATACATATATATACATATATATATATATATATATATGTATATATATATTTATATATTTATACCTATACATATATAGATATATAAAATTGTTTCCTCACCCCGGTTAACCCGTACGGGTGGTAGTTTCTGCTCTAACTCGGGTCTCCTACCAGAGACCTGGGAGTTTGAGCACTCGCGTCGAGATCTTAGCTGTTCCCAGTAGCGCACTTTTCTGCAACTCACCTGAGTTGATTGCTGTTGGCATTTGGACAAGCCACATTTTATGCGCCGGTGTTATTGCGCCCAGTGCCCCAATCACTACTGAGATTAAAGTTGTTCTTACATCCCAGCATTTTTCAATCTCTTCTCCAAGAGGGAGATATTTCTCTACCTTTTCTTTTTCTTTGCTGTCTGTATTGTAGTCATTGGGTACTGCTATATCTATTATAGTAGCCCTCTTGTTCTCCTTGTCCACCACCACTATATCTGGTTGGTTTGCTAGGACATGCTTATTAGTCCAATATATACATATATATATATCTGAAAAATTATTACGAAAAAAGTAAACTTTTATTATTTGCGCTACAAATTTGTTTCGTGCAAAGCACTCATCAGACGCGGTTGTACAGTACGACCGCGTCTGATGAGTGCTTCGCACGAAACAAATTTGTAGCGCAAATACTAAAAGTCTACTTTCTTCGTAATGATTTTACAAATATTGCATACTCCACTAATTATCTTTGAGGTTTTTACTGTAGAGTTCTCTTTTTATATGCTTTTGCACCTGCTTTTAGTTAATATATATATATATATATATATATATATATATATATATATATATATATATATATGTATATATATGTATATATACATGTATATATACTAGACTAAGTTAAGTTATTCAACTTCATAGAATAAAGAAATTTGGCCAATGGCAATTACATTATTTGCCACGGTTTATAAGCTGTTTTAAATCTTGAACAAATGTGTAGCATAAGGAGTAAAAAATATTTTTTCAACAATATCTTTTAGCTAGATCTGTCTCCAGCTTTCAAACAAAGCCTTCTATTAATATGTTAAATATATAGATTTGATAAAAGAATTTTCCATGCATAAACTTTTTTGTTACTCACGCATTGTCAGGCATTCAGCTATTGTTATCATAATTATAACAAAACTTACGGTAATTATAATAATAGTTATAATGCTACATCAATAGCACTTAATTTTTTGGTTTTTTCTGTAATAGTTGCCATGGTTTTAGTGACGGTCTGCTTGTAAAGATCGATCATTTCAGTCATCATAACTATACTCTGATTCCAAGTTACTAAGGTCTAAATCTTATCAGCTGCCCTCAGATTTCTAATAACAATACATTGTATTAAGTAATTAGTAACCTTATCAGTCAATATGAGGCCTTCCTCTAGCCAAAACATTTCTAATTGAAACTTCCCCTACAGCAGCTATGGGAGCATTGGTAAAGAGCCAAAAGACAAACAAAACAGGTGTTAAGTTGTTCACTGTATATACAATGCATGAATAGTTAGCATAGATTTCTATTAGAGTGACTTGACTGGAGCTCATAAGTTTTTAATGGTTGAGAGTGGTTCAAACCATGACTCTTACTTAAGCCGATGTTGATTAGGCTGCTATTCAAAGCACAGTTACTACACTAAATATATATACCATTCTATATTTAGTATAGTAACTGTGCTTTGAATAGCCCAGATGTAAAAAATACAGCATAAAAATAAAAACCAAAATAATAAAGGAAAAGCATTTTATTATATACAATGTATCTTGTAGACTAGCTCAAGTTAATCAACTCCATAGAACAAAGCAATTTGGTAATGACTAATGCATTAGCTGCCCCTGTTTGTAAACTGTTTTAAATCTTGAGCAAATGTGTAGCATAAGAATTGAAAAATATTTTTCAGCATTCTGTTTAACTATGCCTCAAGCTTTTGAATATTTGAATTATACATTGGCCAGACCTGCACATAGAAATAAACAGAACTTTTTTTTCGAATGATATACTTTGAACAGGTTAAATAAAAATTGTTTTTCATGCAAAAAACCTTTCTGTTACTCATGTGATGCCTGGCATTCAGCTAGGTTTATAATAATTATAAGCATATTTATATTAATTACAATAGTAGTTTTAATGTTACAATTATAGCAATTGTTTTTTTTGTTTTTGGTGCGGTGATTCTCATAGTTTTAGTGATGGTGTGCTTGAAAAGATCGATTATTTCAATCATCAGAACTATTCTCTGATTTGAAGTCACTAAGGTCTAAATCCTATTCATTATTTTCAGATTCACTCATAATGTGGTTTATAATTCGGCCTAATGACTTTAAAGTGTCTTTATTAACTTTGTTTTTAAGTATTTATTAATATTCTTCAAGAACAACATATGTCATAATAGTAGTCATAATTATGGAGCTTCAAAGTTTGTTTTTTTACCTATAAAGCTTTACAGCTTCTTTAGCTTAATTAGTGACACAACCAAAATAACCAATCACTGTATCCAGCTAATACGTTAACTGATACTTTTGATAACAGTTTATCAAAAATGTTGAAGCTGATGGCATTATTATCATACTGCCCAAAGGAAAGCGCAAAATATGAGCTACATTAGCATTGCTTCATTCATACAAACCCTCAATTTATCTTCCTAAAATTTTGACGAAATATGCTAAAAATTCAGTGCCACGCTCTACTTGAAATTCACGTCTAACAAAATGACACTATAGGAGAAGAGTTACAAATACAGCACCATGGCAATCAAATAGAAGTTTTATAATATTAGTAGTATTGAAGCAATATTGAACCAAGCTTTTAGTTTATATAATCTTAGATATCTACCAAGCGGGGAATCCTTGAAACAGTGTTTACTCAATGATCATTCATCTAATTTACTTACTTGAGGTAAAGTTAACTTGCAAATTTCATTGCCAGTAATTTCTGAAATGTTCTAGAAGGAGTTGGTATAAAAGCTTTGATATGTTAAAAGTAATCGATCAGCTTCAGTCAACAATGATAGTGGCTTGAAGAAAAGTGTGTTGACATAACGAGACGCTGAAACAAGAATGAATGTTAGGGATCAATAACAAGTGAAGCAACTTGCTGTCACACGATATGTCAATATATGCAAGTATGGGCACACTCGCTCTCATCAGCTAATCATCAGATTTTATGACTTGTGAAGACATGTTTTTGTTGGAAGAAATTTATTTTTAATCAACAAATACAGCATTTACCATTTTAACTTTTACATAAAGATGTTTGTTTATTTCTGAGGGTATCTAGCAGATGTATAAATCTAATATTCAAAAGCTCAAGGTATGACTAAAACAGGTTGAGGAGAATATTTCTTTCTTTCTATGCTACACATCAGCTCAAGATTTAAAATAGTTTATAAACAGTGGCAGGTAATGTAGTTGTCATTGACTATGTTTCTTTACCCAATGAATTTGAGTAGCTTAAGCTAGTAACTTGAGCTAGTCTAAATTACTACTGTAAGGAAAGTCATGTCTGTCTGAAGCAAGCATTAAAAAAAAGGATTCGACCTCATGTGAACTGGACATGTATGTTTGATAAATGCACGGATGTGAAGATACGCACACTGTCATTAAGCCACACACCCGATGCCTGGATGCCAGACTTGGCTAAATGGCTAAATGCTGGAATTGTTAGCGTAATTAACAAGTTGTTTGCACAACAAATTTATTTTTATTTGGCATATACAAAATTTACCATTCTAATTAATAAACTTTTGTTTGACACGTACAAAATTTATCATTCTAACTATTAAGCTTTGCATTGTGAAAAAAGTGTTTTGTGCAGTTAAATAAATTTAGAGAGAAAGTAAAACAGCTGTAAAAGCGTTTAAATTTGAAATAATAAGCAATTTATAGCAATATTCATGATTTTCATTTTGTTTTTCAGTCCTTAATTGTATCAGTGTCAAATAATTTGTGTTGGAAATTTTGCAGCGAAACATACTTTATTTAGCCATTACTTGTTAATTATTTTAGATTTAAACACCTATGCAATTGTTTTATTTTTTATTAATTTATTTTAACTGCCCATAACTTTTTTCCCATGATATGAAGTTTAAAAGATCAACAGTAAATGTTGCATATGCTAAATTGAAATTAATTTTCTGTCCACAAACTTTTTTTATTATTCAGGCAAAGCTGGGCATTCAGTTTGATATGTTGAATTAATAATAGCAATGAGAAATAGAAGTGTGCATATAAAAAGTTACTGTTGCAGCAGAAGCTATCCATCAAAAATTTGAATGCACTGATACTGGTACCTTTCGATACTGGTACTTCTTGATGCTTATACAAACGTAAAAATGAGGTATCTTAAAATTAATACATCGCAAACCAGTGAAAATAATTAGGGTACTTTGTCTGACCGAATAGAAAGAAAGAACGTAGAGACTATTCCTACTTGAGATAAAGCAACAATACAACTGTCCTTGTAAAATATTTTTACAGTTTTGAGTATTGCCCTTAGGAAGAACAGAGAATTGAAAGTGGTGTAACAGCATATTTGAAATTGAAATGGCACATCTGAGACAAATTCGACACAGATTAAAAAAGTATGTAATGAATAAAAGATTTTTTTTAAACTTTCAAAAGAAAAACAAACTCAAAAGGTAATACAGTACATGCCTGGTTACGGCATCCTTGTTTACAGTTTTTTCACCTGGCGCTGTGGAACACATTGTTTTTTATCCTCTCATCAGGGAATATTCTTTACCGTACAACATCAACAAAAATGCTTCTTAAAACGTTAATTTAGCAGGCGATGTACTGAACACATCAAAGTAACAAAGATGCTGATAGGCCATTCACTGAAATTCTTCTTAAACCACCTGAAAGATATACATGTACGATGCTCAATTTTACTCAGTTTAGCATTATTTGTGTTTCATAAATCCTTGATAATACATGAAAGAAACTAGTAATAGGTAAACGAAAATGAAAGTTTCTGTGTACTTTAGTGTTTAATATATTATTCCCTATAATCTTGAAATTATTATACGTATATAGCGGGATTTATCATTTTTATTTGTTAGCCATGAGTCCTAAGATTGATTACGACATTAAAAGATGTGAGAAAATTATTTTTATTGCAATAAAAAAATTATTGCGAATTGTAACCACTAAATACACTAATTTTGTGGTAGATAATGATAGTTACTGCAGTTAACATACTATGGTTGCTTATTTTTAATATGTGCGGTACATATATAAACTTTTGATGTTTTCTATCGGATATGTTTGCATTAGATAATTGCTATGGGTTTTTATACCCCTCTATACGACATTTTTGCCTTACAATGACTAACACCGGAATGAATTAATGTCAAATGGCTGGTCCATTCTATTATTTAATAATATAAAGTAGGTAATAAGCTTGTAACCTGCAATAAGAATAGATAGAATAATTAAGAAAGACTAGGAGGGCCTAGCGCAATGTTTAGGCCGAGGCAAAAATCCAAACCGTGTAGATTCCGCAAAACAAATCGTTCATAGCTATTAATCGAGTGACAGGATTGATCAAGTGACAGGATTGATCAGGTGACAGCATTCATTGACTGGAAGATTGGCAATGAAACTCTCTACAAATTATATCTCCTATTGAAAAGCAACCTTAGATTAATTTGTTTATACACCAAATAAAACCTTCCACTTTTTACTTTTTAAATAAAAACCTTCTATAGCCTTTTACTGCATGTATAAAAGCCTCTATTTAATCAAATCGACATTTAGTTCACAGAAGTTATGTCAAATCTAGCTAATATTGTTACTAGCTCACCAAATGAGATCACCAAGCTGGTTTGTAATGCATTGAATGTTAACGAAAAATGTCAATAGTGCAAATAGCAATCTTAAAAGTGACCATCCTAATAAATGCTTTACTTTCATTAAAAAGAACTGTCACCTTATAACAATAATAATAATAATAACAATAATAATAATGATAATAATAGTTATAATATTAATAATAATAATAACCATAATAATAATTAAGCGCCAGTAGTGGATTGACCTTGGTAAATATCTACTAATATCGGCTTGGTGCCCGACGCTTAACTGGACCCGCTACTGTGAGAAGGCTTTTATAGAAACTCATAGTAGTGCCTGCTGCCTTGTGGGTTAGGTTGATGTTTCAACCAAAGGCTAATGGCGTTAACCTTACACAAAACCTACTGCCTTGTAGCATTGGAAAATGATTAAGGCTATGGGAAAAAACCCTATACAAATCACCACTCATACCCATGATGAATATACAAACAGAAGGAAACCCCTACGGCGCCGAGCGGACAGGAACAGCCTGTTAACTCTAGCCCGGCAGCTCACCTGTGCCACCCCAGGCAGGGAGCGGTCATCAACCTGTTACTGGGACAACTAATCACATTGAGAAGAGGAGAGGATGGACACGAATAAACAACATCAATGCAATGGAATGCTACTACCAAAGTCAACCAGAGAAGAGAGGATACATGAAAAGAATGCATCAGATATGGAAAGATCGAGGATTGTTTAGCACAACAGATCAAAGAATAGCAGATCAAGTCAGAGTCATCAAAAGAAACAGACTGATGTCCGACTTGGAGATGGAGGAGATAAGACAGAGAGTAACAACGACACCAACAAACGCTCTGATTCAGAACAATGTAAATGAACATACTGATGCAGTTGAAGAAGTAATGGAGAGCGACATTACTGTGGAGATAATAGAGACGCCAATCGAAATACCAACAGCAAGTGAGGAACAGAGAGAGATAATCAATCGCCTCAAAGACATCATTGAGGAACTGGAGCAAAAGCGAAATATGCCAAAATTAAAGAAGATACCGAAAGATAAGATCAGGAAGGAAACAGGAATGATCAATCAGGCGATCGGGTTTATTGACACTACTGATATTGGAGGTATAAACGACTTGATATATGCAGGAGCATGGCTGGTAATGGAAAGATTACAGAAAGGACAGAAAATTGGTGGCAGGAGAACCCAAATACCGGCATGGAAAATGAGACTAGAAAGAAAACTTGAGGAAACACGTAAAGATCTAGCGAAGATGAATAACATCAAAGAAGGTAGGCAACTCATCACAAGAGAAATAGAGCAAGGTTATTGGCTGAAGAAAAAAGGAATAGATCGAGTGATTGAGGAGCTGAAACAGAGAGTGACATCCATAGCAGCAAAGATTAAGAGATATTCTGACAGGGTGAATCAGTTTCAAACAAACCATCTATTTGAAACAGACCAGAAACGATTCTACCAAAGCCTAGAAGGTAAACAACAGAAACAGATACCACCGCCTGAGCCCAATGCTGCGCTGGAGTTCTGGAGTAACATATGGGCACAGCCGCACACTCATAAAAAAGATGCCAAATGGATCAAGGAGGCTGAACATGACTACGAAGATTTAGAGAAACAAACTGATATGGAGATCAATGTTGTGGGATTAAAAGGAACCCTTGGAAGATTGTCACCATGGAAAGCCGCTGGACCGGATGGAGTACAGGGCTATTGGGTCAAGAACTTCACAGCTCTTCACACAAGAATTGTGAATCAGATGAATGAGATTATCAAGAGAGGCACTCCAACATCATGGATGACAACAGGAAGAACGGTGCTAATACCTAAGGATGCAAGCAAAGGCAACATACCATCAAACTATAGACCGATTACCTGCCTGCCAATAATGTACAAAGTACTGACTGCAATGATCTCGGACAGCATTTATGAACACCTGGAGAGAACTGAACTACTACCATGGGAACAGAAGGGCTGTGGTAGAAAAACTCGAGGAACTAAAGATCAATTGATAATAGACAAGTGTGTTATGAAAGACAGTAAGGCAAGAAAAACCAACTTGGTGATGGGATGGATTGACTACAGAAAAGCGTATCATTTGGTTCTCCACTCATGGATAATCAAAGTAATGGATATGTTAGGGATCTCAGAAAACATCAAGAGGTTCATGACAGCAGGAATGAAACAATGGAAAACAGAGCTGGAAAGTGGAGGGAAAGAACTAGGAAAAGTATCGATCAGCCAAGGTAATGTATCTTTCAGGGGGACAGTCTTTCTCCTTTGATGTTTGTGATGTCAATGATACCCCTGACAACTGTACTGCGCAAAGTTAAACCAGCGTACCATCTCAAAAACAAATGTGCAGTTAACCATCTACTGTATATGGACGACCTGAAACTGTATGGGAAGAACAATAATGAGATTGAGACACTGATACACACAGTGAGAATCTTCAGTGATGACATCGGTATGAAGTTTGGATTAAATAAGTGCGCTACCATCACCATGATAAGAGGGAAATTAACTGGCAGAGGAAATATCATGCTACCAAATGAAACAGAAATCCATGAAATAGAAGATAATGAAAGCTACAAATATTTAGGAGTTATGGAGGCAGATGATATAAAACAATCTGAAATGAAGGCTAAGATCAAGCAGGAATACATTCACAGGCTTATGAGAGTGCTGAAATCAAAGCTGACTGCTGGAAATCTCATTACCGCTATCAATACATGGACTGTGTCCTTGTACAGATACGGAGCAGGGATTATTCAGTGGACGAAGGCTGAGTTACAGCAACTGGACAGAAGGACGCGGAAACTGTTGACAATGCATAAAGGTCTTCATACAAGATCTGATGTAGATATAGTATATGTTGAAAGAGACCAAGGAGGAAGAGGATTAACGAGTGTTGAGGAAACTGTGAATTACGAAAGTCACAGTCTGAAAAAGTACACAGAAGGCAGCCCAGTCGAATTTATAAGAACAGCGGGTAAGATCATAAATACCAACAATGAAGATGGACGACAAGAGTATAGAAACCATCAGAAAACTGAACAAAAGCAAAACTGGCATGATAAGCCAATGAACGGACAACATCTAAGACAGACAGAGGATCAAGCAGCAAAGGAGACATAGCAATGGATGAAAAGGGGATGTCTCAAACGAGAGACTGAAAGCCTGATCATTGCTGCCCAGAATCAAGCATTAAAAACCAACTATAGGAAGACCAAGATAGAAAAGTCAACAAACGATCCGAAATGCAGATTGTGCAAGCAGAAAGATGAAACAGTGTCCCACATAGTCAGCGAATGCAGTAAGATCGCACAGACAGAATATAAAAGGCGGCATGACAAAGTGGCAAGTGCAGTGCACTGGAGCATATGCAAGAAACATGAGTTGCCCCACACAGAAAAATGGTACGACCACCGTGCAGAAGCTGTATTGGAGAACGAGAAACTGAAGCTGCTATGGGACTTCAATATGCAGACAGACAAGGTTATTGAAGCTAGAAGACCAGACCTGATACTAATAAATAAAGAAACCAAACAGTGTCAGGTCATAGACATAGCAATACCTGGAGACACAAGGGTAGTACAGAAGGAAGATGAGAAGATTGGTAAATACAAAGAGCTTGGGTTCGAGATAAACAGACTGTGGAAGGTGAAGACCGACGTGATACCAATAGTAATTGGTGCACTCGGAAAAATATCAATGAGGCATATAGCATACATGGCGGAGGTGGGAGTGAACATGTCTTTTGAGAATATACAGAAGACGGCCATCTTAGGAACAGCTCACATTTTGAGGAAGGTCCTCTCTTAGTGGAGTTGAGGACAATGTTGGATCTTTTGGCCTTTTGTTAAGACCCGGACTCAACATGGACTACAACCAGTCACCTACCACCACACGACTGTGAAGAAAAACTTTTAACACAATAATAATAATAATAAATACTACTGATACTACTGTCAAACTTATCATTCTCGGCGATCTGAGTTAGATTTTGTTGTTTCTATCTTAGGCGAACTCTGTTATATTACTCGTTTTTGTGTTTTTTCATATCTAAAATTTATTCCTCGCTCAAAAGTCAATAGTCTTGATGGCAGTTTTGTTAAAATGGCTCACAAGACTATCACTTTTACTGTTGAAACCCTGGCTGATATATTTAATAGAATTCTAGCTTGGCGTTGTTTGAACTCTTTGGAAAAATGTGAGAGTTACTTTAATCCGCAAGACGGATGATGTTTTCGATCAATCCAAATACACACTTATTTCGGTTTTGTCGATTTTGTCAAAAAACCTATGAAAAAAACATCAAACATCTCCAGTCATTTCTCGATAAACATAAACCAATAATCAGTTTATTATGATCAAAATTTAAACTTTGTCATTCTCAATCCGATTCAGTTCATAAGATCATCTTTTATATTTTTACTGAATCCTGTAACAAAAGTTTTAGCCCTTGTAAGATTTTAGTAAAACTTTTGGCTGTGTGAATCATATAACTTTGAGAAAAAAATTAGAGAACTTCCACATGGCAGGATTATGTTATCTAATTATTTATTTTGGAACACCGTCAACATATGTTTTGCTTGAATGCTATCCAGTCCCATAAACTTCCCATTGAATTTGGAGTTCCACAGGGAACTGTACTTGCTCCAACCATATTTTGATATTTACCTTCATCTTTATATATATACCAACGATTTTTTGACAAGCTGAATGGTCTCTACAGCATATAGAGATGCTGATGAAACAGTTTTTGTTTGTTTACATCTGGACTCGAGAGAACATGATCAATCATGTTATAGTGACCTGGTCACATTCCAAGAGTGCAACTGTATTTTACCATCACAAAAATCTTATATTGAATAACCATGTTGCTATTCTCATTGATAAGTTAACAAAGCAACTAGCATTTGTTGCAGCTGTTTGAATAACTTTTCAGCCAGACAGTCTTACTTCTAACGTACTCATTGTCATTTCTTTTTGAGAGTTTAGTGTATACCTGAACCTTGGACTTAATACAATATAAGATTATCTGGTTATTTTACAAAATAATACATTATGACTTGTGGTAATTTACAAATGATACCACTCTGTTTTCTATGTTTTCGTTTAGAGCAGTAGGTTTTCTCCCAATAACAGGTACGTTAACTTATTTTACTAACATTTTTGGATTCAGAATACTGATTTGTTTAACTCCTTCGAACGTCACTGATATGTTTCGATTCAAAAGTACTAAATATCCAAAGTATGATGATGTTATTTTGTATTTACCAAAAGATTCAATCAACTACTTTATTCCTGTATTTTAATCTTTGGTCAAAATAGGTAAGATATATACTTAAACTTACTAGTTTAAAGGCTTGTATAAATTTTTGTGTTTTTTTGCATTTATGATTCTATATTACAATACATTATATTTTATTTTTTGCGATACCATAGGTAAAACATTTTTATTTAGGACATTTTAAAGATTGAAACTTGTAATTGTTATTACTTCAGAGTGATGGATCTGTTTGTGACCCAAATTATAGTGATGATTAATCTTGAAATAGCTTTACACAGCTTACTCCTGGGTACATTACATACTGTTATTAATAATGAATACAATGTTATTGGTAATTTTATTGATCAATATGAGGCCTTTTCTTAACCTAAGCTTCCTTGATAGAAACTTTTCCAGCAGAGGTGGTGGGAACATTATTATACGGAGACACATAACAAGCGCAATACATTCTAAGCTCTTTTATTCTCCATCCAAAATATGTTTAGTTAAATATATATTCCTAACAGAGTGGGAAAATAGGACCTCATAATATTTTTTCAATGGCTGAAAATGAGCTCGCAATGACTCTCACACAAGCCGTTGTTGATTATACTACACACAGCTACTATTTACAGCATGCATCCATATTCAAACATACTGCGCTCTTCCATTCTTCATACACATTGTTAATCTAAACACAGGAACACATTTTATGTAAACCAGGTGTGTCAGAGTTGTCCTCTCGACAATTATTAGTCAACTATGCACACCGTAAATCGATGGCATCAAGGAAGCAGTGCAGAGACAGTGGGAATGCTTGCAGCTGTCTATACTTCCAAATATTTCGACGAGCATCGACCGCAGTTCATGCAATGTGCACTACTTTAACGATGGTGATGGGTTATCACGGATTGCTTGATCAATATTTTTTTCATGGCAATTGCTGTGAGATGTTTACGGATCTGTGAATTATGCTGATTTGGAGTTGTGCACACGTTGATCTATTGCCCATGTCGTGGATCAAAGCCAAAACCTTTTTAAAAAAGGGAATGAATTATATGCCATAGAACAATAATTTGCAAAGAACTTTTGTCACGCTTACTTGTATACTAAACGTTTCAGTGAAACAGAATTAACGAATACGTAAAACTTGTTTAAAATTGAATAGCCGGCACAAAATTTTATTTTGTGGATGACTTGAAGATTGATGCAAATTTGCGGATTAACCACATTTTGGTAATATAGCAATGAAAACACTATGCATTAGACTATTAGCCATTTTAAAATCAGATGGATTTGTGATAGTATGGACAATAATTTTATCACAGACAATCAGACCAATACAGACCCCGCTATGTATTGGGGAAGAGGGGAGGGTTAAAATCAACTACTATCACTGATAATTAACCAGTACCATAACCGACATCAACTATTACCACTGACAATTAACCAGGACCATAACTTATATCAACTACCATCACTAATAACTAACTGGTACCATAACTGGCATCAACTGCTATCACTAACCTTTGGCCCATCAAAAACAAAAGAGACTCGACTAAACTTTTCAATTTAATGACTGTACAGTAACTGTGGTGTTACAAGTTTCTATCTACAACTTTTTATTTTGCTTCTATTAATTACACTTGTTTTAGGGTTTATGATTGCGGTAATTGTACGATAAACGAAACAAACGCCTTCAATGTCAATTTAAATCCATTTTCTTAGTTTCTTTTTCAAAAATAGCATAACAAATATTGTAATTGCGTAAGAAAAAATCTTTTTTCACTATTATAGGAGCGGTGTCTGTCTGTCAGTCTGAAGCCAGGCGTTAAGGTTATAAAAAAACAGCGCTTCCATTGAGATTCCAACTTGTGATATTCATCTGGGTAGATCAACACTTTAGCACTCTAGGCTATTTATGAATAATTATGCAGTCACTCATTATCGGTGCTTTATCGGCCTACCTGATGATCACTCAGGGCAATGTATATATAATATAGATACCCTCAACTATGAGATTATCGCTATTCAAATCGAATTTGGGAATTTGCATCGATGTTACATTTGGTGTTATATGGAATTTTTCATGGTACGAAGCAAAAACGTTCCAAAAAGTACTAACGTTAACCGGAGTATACATAATAAGAGGCCTCCATCATAGAGGCATCTACTGTATATTGTTCTTTATGGTTTACTCTCTGTACAAAGCTTACTGCTATCATTGCAGGTATGCCAAAAACTGCTAATGCCCTAACTTCTCTTCAGGTGCCATATATTATCGCAACTGTTGTTTAAAAAAAATTAATTGATCTTACACCGTAAAATCTAGCATGTTTCTATAAATATACACATTGCTAAAATGTTATTGGTTATAATTTAGTTTATCATGAGAAATGTTAGTACAAAAAATGCATGAAAATGGAGACATATTTTGAGCAGGTGTCCCAAACTTTAACGAAGTATCTCAAAATATTTTACTACAGTTATGAATGGATTAGGTTGATCCAATGGAAATATGGTCCTCAGTTCTTTCAACGCTGACTCCTAATCCCAAGTTTCCCAGTCATCATTCACATCATAAAATTTGCCAGCAGCCTTCACAAAGATTAATCATACATGTTAAGATGAGTTAACTTCAAGCAGTGATTACAAACCCTCTCGTGGAACACAAAATTCATTACAAGTTTTACTGAGGATTTACAAAATGATGTTTCACACAAATTTCTATTTATGATAATATAAAATTGCATAATATATGTTGCTGATCCAATAGCAACAAGCTTGAACAATATTTCTATAAAAATATTACAAACGCCTCTTTCAATCATATTCCCTGTTATTACTGGATTGTTTAACAGAACATTGATTGATGGCTGTTCTTCGACAGCCTGGACGCGTGTAACTAGTAACTCATCAAATTTATACTTAATATAATATTCTTCAATTTCTCTAGTTTTTTAAAAGCACTTAGATGTCAAATCTATTCTCATTTGTCGGAAAACTGTATTTTACATCTTTATCAGTGTGGTTTTAGAAAGGTCACTCACAAGCACTGATGTTTTTCATAACTCATTTCAGACTTCTTAGATCTCAGAACAAAAGATGACAATGTTTGTTTTAAGCTTCTGGATGTCACCAAAGCTTTTAACTCAATCACAAATAACTACTCGTTAAGCAGGAGTGGCTGATTTTAGAGGTAACTCAGGAAGTTATACTATAACTTGTAGACACTAGAACAGAAACCACTAAGATTTCTGTTCACAGACTGACTCTCTTGGAGTAATCATGATTATTTGTAATAAGGTCACTATATCATTAACTCTACTAAAGTGTTTTTGCAGGCCATACATTAACTCCAATTCTACCATTATTTTTTATTATACAGTTCATCTTTTTCCATATTACTTTGGCATACATATTTATCATATTTATTATAATTCAGAGCCAAAATATCTTTCGGACTCATTTTCGTTTCAAAAAAGCACAAACTAATTGCAAATCTGCATCATATTACTGCACATCTTATTTCAATGACTATAACCTCTCCAAATCTTTGCATCTTCTCACTCTGCCTATATATTAAATCTTCATTTTATGCCAATTAAAAGTTTCAAGATCTTTCATGGCTTATGTGTTAGTTTTTATGTGATAATTAAAGATTTTCAACCAATTTCAGCTTATTTGATATGTACAAATAAAACTTTCAAGAGTAATTTAAAAAATATTACTTTTGGCTCCTTTAAAGATTTTCTACCTAATATCCAGTGTCTAAACAAAAGAAAACTATTTAAAAGCTACATGTCAAACCATTCATTTGATCAGGTTGACTTTTTCATTTCTATGATTCTTGAGGGCACAATTTGGAAAAAGATTATTGTTCAAAAAAAATTGTTTCTATTAAAGTATTTAAGAAACTGTTACATTGCCACTACGGCATGTGAAGATATTTATAATACTTTCTGTGCAGTGCTATGCATTTAGTGTGAACAGTTCTGCCTAAGTCATTCAATTAATATTTAATATTAATTATCATATCAATTATTTTAAATGATTATATCAGTTATGTACAATTGACATAATAATTGATCAATAATCTAACATATATAATATATATAATTTATAATTCAGCTTACGTACCCTAAAGCTCTATAAATTTTATTATATTCAGTCTAAATAGGTGATTATCTCCTGCTCTCCTAACTATATATAGTCAAACATCTACATGCAGAATTAACCCGTTCTGCTATGAAAGGTCTGTTACTATGCTATAAACTACTTACTAGTTCTGTGTGAAAGGCATGTGATATAGCCGTAAAAGAATTGTTTGCTCTACTGTGAAGGTCTGTGCAACTTCAGTAAACAAATTGTTTCTCTACCGTAAAAGGCCTAAACAACATCAAACAAGTCCTTCAGCACTCTCCAGATTATCTGTTTTTTTATCAATGACTGAAAACTTTCAGACAAGAAATTGGGTTTAAAGAGAGTTCCGTTCAATCAGAAGAGAGTCTCATCGTTTCTCCTGTCATACCCTCAGCTAGAGTTTTTTACACAGTGCTCAAGTCCTCCCCAAACATTTCCTTGTCCCACTCATCATCCAAGCCACTCGATGACTCTGCTCAAGAAAGATAATAACTCTAGCAATGAAGTCATAACTATGTTATCCAATAGATTATTGCTGTTAACAAATAGATGTGTAGCCACAGAATTTAAGGTGACCCAGCCGGTCTCAAGTTGATTCACAGCTGAAGGCATAAACTTGATACTAAAACTTTTTAAAAATATGTCATTTAGAAAACATTTATTTTAGCGGTGAAAGTTTATCAAAGCTTATTCTCCAAAGGCTTTGTTTAGTGCTAAAAGCCAGCTCTTTGAGAAATTGCGTGATTAAATGGAATCTCCTGAAAACATAGTTAAAATGATTGTTTTTCACGAGTTTAATAATTTCTGAGGACTGCTTTGATATTGCCAGTGTATAATAAAATAAAAATTAGCATAAAACATAAAATTTAAAACTAACATACATATGAAGTAAAGAGGCTAAAATACAAAGATTAAAATGTAAGTTCAAGCCATGCGATTATTGTTTATGTGACATACTCAATATTTTCGTGGTAGCTCGAGTATATACACATGGAGGCTCTCTTTTACTCTCTATAGGCTCTCTATAGGATTGGATAGCTGATCCGTTCTCACGTCTCTCCTTCCGATGTTTACGCAATAGTTTGATGTGCTGTGCTGAGTATATAAATAAATGTATATAATATGGTGGGATACAGTGATTTGGGGTTTTTCCATCCAGTTAGCATCTGACACCCTCTGGCGGGTCTGTGTGTTGGGACTCAGAAGTATAAGTCATTACCCTACAGGATGAAAATATTTGTTAGTTATAAAAATTCGCGATTTCGTGAACAGTCAATTTCGCTAATTATTAAATTCCGTGAATAATTAGTCCTATTTTTAATCACAAGAGAGAATAACTACTGCGTCAAATTAAAATCTAGCTGCTAGGCTAGTTTTTAATATAAATACTAAACGTTGTTGAGTTCCAAAACATTTTTAAAATCATTGCCTGGGCTTTGAACTAACACCATTGCCAATGCATCACATTTATTTACAAAATGATTCAAAGTTGTCACAAGATATGCGGAATGGCGTCATCGCAAAAATAGCCGCTAGGCAGAAGTACTAAACATAGCCAAGTTCCAGAACTTCTTTAAAATCATCACCGGGCTTCGAGTTTTATTGCCATTGCATCAAACTTTACAAGATTATTCAAGGTTTTCACAAGTTATTCGGCATGGCTTCGTCATCGCAAAAAAATCTCTCCTAGTCTTTTTACATTGAAATCAAATCCATCAATCTCTAATACTGAAGTTGAGGACGATCATGATTCTGATCTGGACATTATGGTAAGTATTTGATTTGCAGTGCAGGTATTTTTTTCCATATTTAACTGCATTAGTTAATTCTTTTGTTTAAAAACTGATCGCTTTCATTAAATACTTCAGCTATTGTTTTTCTACTTCCTTAACACTTATTAATATTTTTTTTCTTTTTTTGTGTTTACTGCAGATTGAGAATGGAACAACTTACTCCAATTACAAAAACTACAGACAAGTAGTAATATTCATCAAGGCAGGAATATTGGCAGAGAAGCAACCAGTCAACCTAGACTCCTTCACCGACCACAACTCTTTGATATCGCGGCAGCAAACATGATTAAATTATATATTTTATTTCATGTATAGATACATTATAATTTATTACAAACTTGAGTGTACAAATAAAATATTTCAAATACAAATAAAATTTTACAAACGATGAATGGAGTAAATATAAACAGTTTAGTCCATATGGCGGTTGTCCAGCAATAAAATTCAACTAGTACTCTCGTTAAGTGAATACTAGCGTGTAATGGTGCTATCTGACTAGTTATTTTGGTAATAGCAGCACTGTCGCTGTCACTGTCTTGGGTAGATGTTAAAGGAGATTCTCTCGCTACTACATGACTGGTAAGGAAGCTATCATCAGAACTCTCCTCGTGGCTTACTATTGCAAAGTTCTGCCGGTTGGCCAAAGATTTGTGCTCGTAAAGGCGTTATTGTTCTTTTTTTAAACAGATATATTCTCCTCATTAGTAGCTGCGGTCCCATCTACCTCAATTTTAAGACCTCCCTGAATGATTGGTGCTCTTCTAAGAATACATCTACCACCCTTGCATGAAAGATCTCGCACTCTTTCTCTCACTAAAACAAATAACGAAGCAGAAGGGATGGAAAAAATAAATATTGCGTTTTACCGAAGAACCAAAGTAAAATTCAACTAATTTAGTAAATGGTTTTAAAAAAACTCATTACTTACCACAAATTGTTGGTTCATCAAAGGCCTCCAAATCTATGAATATTCGTGAAAACCTCTGAACGCAGCAAAAAATTTATAGCTTAGCACGATCGACCCGTAGTTGCAAGCTAAATAGAAAACGAAACACGCAATGTGCGCATGCGTAGGGTTAACTCTATTGCTAGACGTAGTAGAGTTAACTCTTTATAGAGAGTGACCGTTTTCAGCCGCGAATAAATTAATCCGCGAAAATGCATGAAATTGTAATTTTTGCAAAATTCAACTCCACGAATAAATTCATCCTGTAGGATAATCTTTTTTCGTGTTTTGTTGTCATCATAGGTCATAGCAGTTTCAGGTTTCCTTAGCAAAATAGGTCTTCCTGTTTTCTTTCAGAGCTGATATCTGACACAACCCCTCCTTGATTCACTCAATTAGTCGTTGTGTGTTCTTTTCATCTAAATAAATTAACTAACCGTTAACCTGGGCCCAGCCTCATGGCCAGCTATGCTACTGCTTATGTGGGTCCTCATTGCACCTACTCCATTTCTATTTCTCCACTATGTTCTGTACTATTTTCCAATGAAATAAAACAAAGAAAAAGAGGGCAAGAGAATAACATGTAACTTTGTAAAATGAGTTCAATGAGATTCGCTGGGCTCTAGAATTCCCTGCCTGATGGAATGTGTATGGAATAACCGCATGAAGTTTTGATTTAAATTGTGAAGCTTTTATTTTTTGTAATCCTTGGTGACACAGCCCATCAAGACCTGTCATTCTGAGACAAAGGAATCCATAATAATATGCCACTTCCATATTAATATTTATGCATCCTGTCATAAGAGTATTGTATGCCTCTTGCAGAATCACTCATACCCTTTTATATAACTATTTTTGACATAATTAGGAAACATAATTCTGGACTCTTCCTAGCCTGACACGATGGTTTGTTATTCTCATTTTCTTGCACCTGCTATTTCACTGCATAGCATAAATGTTATCTGCTTATTTTTACTTACTTGATTCCTGCCTAGGAAGTTTCGCAGCGCTCAATCGTCTGAGATCTACGAATATGGTGGTTGGCTGACATATGTCATAATGACTAGGCAAGCATATATAAGCATGAGTAAATCAGAAAACCATTTGAATTCCATATTTTACTCACGCTCTAGGTATCACTCTGCTCTTGTATTACTTTTTTATATTTTTAGACTTGCACAATTAGTATCAACCTTTGACTTGATTAGCCTTTATATAGTTTTGATCTTCCTCTATTCAAAGTTTATATTTTCAATAAATATCATATGTTTTAAAGTTTACTAGCTAAAACAAACCAGTCTAATTATTGATATTAAATCTACACCTAAAATACAGTCCTTTAAATTTGAAAATCATAAACCAACTACTTGAGCCTCAAATCCAGCGCTTATTGTTAATAGTCCTAAAACAGAGGATCATTACAAAATCCCATGCATGAGGTATATGTTCATTTAACATAAGACTCTCAAACTGTAGGTGTTCTTTTAAAGTGCTATGTGTACATAAATGATTGCCTAGTATTTGTAGATTATGCTAACAAACAATATATTTCCATGCTCAAATGAGATCAAAACTGTCTGCAGCCAACCAATTTGAACTTCACCATTTCAACGATTCTGATTTGCGCTCTATATCTTTCCAAGATTAGCAATGTAATCCTCAAAGCAAAACTTGTTTAAGTAGACTCACTTTTAGGCCACGATCACGTTTCAATTTATACGTAGTAGTCAAAGAGTTGTACTAAAAAAATTATTATTTGGTCATCATTGTATAATCAGCTAATCTTTGGCTTGTAAACCTATACATATAAATCTCAAAGTTTGTCTGTCAGTATGTCTGGCTATAGCTATTAAAATTTTGGAGTTAAAAACTCACAACCTGCAGGATTTGAACTCATGAAGATTGCAGCCACAGGTTTGTAATTTAACTGTCTAAACACGAATCTACGAAGGCTCTTAAAATTCATAGCTCTTACTATACACTGTATACACCCATTTCTCAATTTGACACCCTAAATGGTGTATTAATTGCAACTCTATAAACTCTATTAACTCTATGAGACATGATGCTTTTCGTGTTTCCGTGAACATCTATTTCTAGTTTTTCAAAAGGCCTAATTGCTAAATCGGTAAAGTCTGATCCTTTTCACGCAAGCAATTGACAGCTTAGAGTTAGTCAATGCCATTGTACATAGCTTATCAATTCTCTCTTTACAACCCAATCTCACAGATTATTCTAGAAACACACGATGCATGTTTTTAGTTTGCTTCAAGTAAAAATATTGTAAATTATATTTATCAGTCTGCAATGATAAAATATCAAACTTTGAAAACTTTGTCATTTTTAACAATAGAATATTGTGTTTCATTGGTGTTACAGAGCAGACCTAAACACATATTTTATGAAGTTTATCTGACTGTAACGCACTGAGACTAGAACAGCTGAGAGTATGCACGGTTATCAGTGAGAGGATCCACTACATGACACATGATTTAAAACCAAATCACTCTGCATCATAACATTTCATACCAGACCTGTTTATACAATGTGACTCTTCACCATGCCACTTTGTACCACAACACTTTCAATAACACATTTTACTTCTATCTGACAGACTTTCCTTACTTCCAGAAATATGTACCTTGTTCCATACTTACCTCCAAACATACCTTGCTGCGAATGTTTGGAGAGTAAGACTGGGGCTTATTCATCAACACACGGCTCTAACCTTTCTTTTGGATGTTCCAAAACAACTGCAGAGCTCGATGTCACATTTTGGACTGTTGCATAATCTGACAGAAAAACATCTTCCGCCATTACAGCTGGTGTTCTACTGTTTTCACTACTCGTGTAAGTTGTCTCGCATTTAGCGTCACATAATGCTGCCTTCTCGCTCGATTCATTGCTAGTTAGCATCGTTGCAAGAGGCTGCACATTAGTATCGGCAGCAGAAGGACTAGTCAGGTAAAATCTTAGCTGGAATGCTTTGAATATGTTTGGATGAAGGAAGAAGCTGGCCAGGATACGCATAGAGAACAAAAAGGGAGTCATCCACACCAAGTGATACATCATGTTACTCATGGTGTTCCCATTTGGGTTATCATGTGACGTTGTGGCAGCCCCTGAGAGCGTGTTGACGAAGCGCTGAAAAAGTTCGACTAAGCCCGCCTGGCTCTTTGGACCCAGCGCTGACAGCTCACCCTTGAGGAAGAGGTCTGCACTAATTGATAAAAAGACACCTCCGCCAAAGCAGCCAAAAGAGAGCCAGGTTCTCTAGCCCTTGACCTGTATGAAAACCCAAACAGAGAGATTGGTTGGTTTCCTTGGAAATCAACGTGGCGAGGCTCAAGTTTAAAGTCAGACGGCACCACATCTGGTCACAGCTATTCACAACTGCTAGCCTCAGTAGACAGCCTTCAGCCCCCAGGCTTCCACTGGCATAGAGAGTGTTATAGCAGGGCACCAAAACCAGAGCTAGCAAAACTGACCCCACGATTACCGGCATGGCTGGGCTAAGCCTCCCTATCATAGAAGGAGTTTCAGTCGCCGGTGAGCCAGCTCGGCAGATTGAGAGGAAACAAAGGAAAAGAGGTGGTGCCTGGACGGCGCTAAACAAATAAAAATTAAAAGTCTATCATTATGATTTATAACATAATGAGAAAAAAGATGTTGGTTTACATACAAGAGTATCTGAATATGACCAAAGGTACAAATAAGCACTGACAAGCTAACTTATTAGTACTTTAACTATGCTATACCAATTGAGAGCATGAAGTTACAAAGCTACCAATTCTTATCAATAAGACATGAAGTTTTCCAGTTTTTACTGAAAATACTTGTTCAATAAGCAAGTATAAAAATAAACAAGAGTTGTCTTTCTCAAATAGTGTGAAGACAACTTCTGTAACATAAAAAGAATCTAGAAAACAAAGTTCAGAACGCAGGTATGCAGTTTTCAGATCGGTACATTTGTGCTTTGTTATTTTCAGGTTGCGTACAATTCTGCAAGAGCAAAAAATATTACTATTCTTAGTATAACCTAGTTTGTGCTGTTTTATTAAGTCTACAATAAGGTTACATGAGTTCATAAAAACATAAAATTTTATCATATTTTGTCAAAAAGTATTAATTGTTAACCTAATACGGTTCATTGTGTATATAACCTTGCTTAACCAAGCAATAGCACATCACATATTTAACCATTGAAGCTGCTCAATGCACGTTATTTGTAAATGTTATATTATATGCAAACAGTTTAGAGAAAATAACATCAATTTATAAAATATCGACCCAAATTGATCACAGTTCAGGCTGCTCAAGGTTTGTTTAAATAACAAATTTAAAGTCTAAACAAAGCAGCTATATGTAACAGTTTAATACAGTTTGTGGTGAGTTGTATCTGTTCCGTGTTTTTATACTTTAGTCATTGTGTCATTTTTCTTTATAATTAACATTTCCTGATAACTGTATGCCACACCTTGTTTTGAGGTTTTAAGCCAACTTTTCGAAGCGGAAAGACTTTTTTACATTGTGAACTGGTATTGTTTCTAATATCCTTTACAAGCTTTTTTTTTGGTCATAACTATTATTGTTAAAGTTAAAATTCATGTTTTAGGAGCTGTAAATTTGCTCTATGTTAGCATCATTACAATATGCGATTGTAATATTTACAATCTGTTTATTAAAAAAGAACACAACTGCTACTGCTAAGTTACTGCTTTATACGCTACTTGCTACATAATAGCATGCAATATATATACATAGATTATACCACATTGGGTTTTATACAATATATATACACATGTACATAGATTATTCTACTTGGGGTTTTCTTTGAAAATGTCCAGATTATGTTTAGCATTGTTGTTCTCATATAAGACACAGCTCTTGACTTATTGTCAGGTATCGGAATACAGCTGTTTCACATGTATTATGCTGAATGTTGCTATTTTAAGTATAATTATGTGTTTTTAGAAAATATTTATTTGTATACCTAAGTTTGTTTATATCACAAGTAATGATGACACAACACAAAATCTATTAATTTTGATCTGTTAGAAAAGCAGGTAGCCATGATTGAGGAGTAAAAAGAGGTTCTACTCAGCAAATGTATAAAATAAGCATCTCCTTATTTATTTAAAGTCACGCATAGCTTTCTACGAGTTTTCTAGTCTTAGTAGCCCATTGTGAGCTATTGGATATGAAACATGGTGGCGGAAGTGATTCTCATCAATGACAGCTTCATAGCATTTCTTGGCCTTCTCCTTCTCCTCAATAGTCTCATAGAACAGTCCCTTGTTACTCTCGTGTGACTGTTGATATGATTCAGGAATCCAGATATCATCAAAAGACCACTCTACATCTTCTTGTCTTTATCCAAGCAGCATCAGTACTCTGGGGTAAAACATGGGAGCAGAGGCACAACCCGGTTTTAGTGCATCGCATATAGCTTCTTTAGCATCCTTGAGAAACGATTTAGTTGTAGGGGAGTTATCGGGCTCCAAAGTGTAGAAGCACCAGACAAGATAACTCAAGTATTTTGCATCACCTTCTACAAGAGTATGTACATAATCAGTTGTTTTGGGGTAAAAGGCTTCTCGGACAAATGTTGAATTTTACAATAAGAGAAGCAATGTTTAGAGTTGATCATCAGAATCTTATATAAAATACAATACAACAATTTTTAATGACTAAACACTAATAGTACATACTGAATATTTACTTATTACTGATGTAGTCATTTATGTTTTAATATAAATATTGCTGATATTTTCCACTAGTCAAAAATTGCTTACCATAAGGAAACACCTCTTCCGGTTGGTCCATTCTCTCTACGTAGCTCTCTACTTTCTCTTTGTGTTCTTCATAGTACTGAATGGCCCATTTCCACATGTAGACTTCAGCGCAAAGATTTGGTCCTCTCTCTCTCTCTCTACTGGGCTGGCTTTAGCTTCTAGTGATTCCTTGCCATATTTTAGAGCTTTGTCTAGCATCTCAATTCGCTCTTGTTTCTTGTTCAGACGATGGGAGTGTTGTAAAAATGCTTTTCCAACTTTCGCATAACGATTGGAATAAATTTTAGATTTGTTACAACTCTCCATAACTTCAATCATTTTATCAGCACAAAAAAGAAGATCAATAGAGCCGGCAGACTCAACTCCAAGTGCTTCCAACAAGCTTGTGAGTTCAAGTGCTCCCCAAACCTTTTGGTACCGCTGTAATTCAGCAAGGCAACTCCACACTTCCAGTTTATATATCCACTCTCCAGAACCTTGAAGTATGGTGAGCTGATCAACGATAAGCTGTCCGATCTGTTTTCTTTCTTCAAATTCCTTCCACTCCTTTCCTTCACTGCTCAGCATCTTGATATAATAGTAGTGGTATGTGTAGCCATAAGGTTGGTCTCCAGAAAGCAATTCTTTGAATGTCTGCAGACCTTTGGTTCTCGACTCTTTAGACCTTTCATGAGTGTGCAGCCAATAAGCTTGTTCCAACTGCGCATCTTTTGCAGGCTTGTCTTCTTTGAGGAGTTCCTCTATCTTCTTCACTGCTTTTTTAGCCTCTTTGCGCTGAGGCTCTTTGCGCTGAGACAAATTCTACAGATCAACATCGTTTAACAAGTGAACACACAAAAAAAAACAACCATTTTCGTTGTAGACCAATCAAAAGCTTTAAATAATGTAGGAACAATATCAAGTTTAACTTACACACCTCCAGACTAATAGGCCAAGCTGTGTTATGTATATAAATTATGTGTTATTACATACAGACTAGTATATATAAGAAAGAACCAGTAAGTTTAACCAATCCTTAACATCTTTATTGTGATCTATTCTAATAAGTTTGGTGCTTATAATTGTATTTGAGTTAATAATGAAATTTTAACAAGACAAGCCAATGCATGAACAGCCATTGTTGTTGGTCAGGAATGAAAGGAATTGTGTTTGTTGCCACGACAATGTAGGTTAGATTATATTGGTTTGTTAATAGATGTCAAAGGTCAAGTTTATGCATTTGTTGAAACTAATACTAACATACAAAACTCTGTTTTCGCCTAAATGAATAACTGGGTATTAGAGTTCTGTTCTAAGGTTGGTACATGTGAATTGTTGTAGAAGTTCATGAATACTGAGTATGATGAGATGCCATTGTGACTTAATTTACAGGGCTCACTTACCTAACTACATTTTCATATGTTTCTGTTTTGGTAAATGAGTCAGGTATGATCTGTTTCACACCAAAGTTAAAACTGATGTTACATGTTCATTAAACATTTTAATGTAGTTCAATAATCAGTAACATTTTATCCTTACACATACTTTACTTATCTATAGCTAGACAGGTCTGGAAATATGATAACTACCCTGTTCTATGTTGTTTTTCACTATAGCCAGAGTTCAGCAATTACAGAAATTAAAGATGCAAAATTAGCAGCATTTTAACTTACATACTAGCAACTAGGTCAAAGGTAAGTTTTAAAACAAACTAACAGAGGCTATGATTTTTCTTCTAAATAACTGCAAAAGTCACCGCACTCATTCTATAAGACATATATCTGAAAGGATATGGTCGGTTGTTAGAGAGAAAACATTTCTTTTTCAACTTATAGATGGCCTCTTGAAAACAATGTTAGTGCACTCATTACAAATATATTGAGAGTACCAACCATTTTCTTTTGCTGCCATTTCCTTTTGTTATATCAACTTCTGAGGTAGTAAAACACTCAACGGTTGAAGCTAAGTGCTTTCAAGATAAAGCGGGTTCTACCGAATTCAACCTGTTTTATAGCATAAAACCATTGCCCAAGTAGGTTGAAGCCAAGTGCCTTTAAGATTAAAAGTATTCTATTGAATGCAAGCTGTTTTATAACATAAAGAGTTAATTGATCTGTTTAGTCAATACAATCGTAATATCATTTCTGCCATGATTTCTTCATACATCATTAGCATATGAATGGCCAACATTTGAGCACATCAGCGTTGCTATAGACTAATAATACCTTGCATTAAGTAATTAGTAATTTGATTGGTCAATATGAGGCCTTTCCCTAACCAAAAATATCCTTGATTGAAACTTCCCCAACAGCTGCAGTAGAAACATAAGTAGAGTCACGTGACAAGGAGAATACATTCAAAGCTCTCTTATTCTCTGTACAGCGCATGAATAGTTAAATATAAAGTTTTAATAAAGTGACTAGACCGAAGCTCGTCATGAGTTTCCAATGATTGAAAATGATTTGCAATGACTGCTGGTTAGAGGACTAGACTAGGATCAGGCTAGCAGCAGTACCGTGTCATTAGTAATTTGATTTGTCACTATGAAACCTTTGCCTAACTAAACATTATCTGATAGAAACCTCTCCAACAGAAGCCGTGGAAACATTAGTAAAGAGTCACATAACAAGCGCAATACATTCTAAGCTGTTTTATTCTCCATCTAATGCATGTTTAGTTAAATATATATTTCCAACAAAGAGACACAACAGGACCTCATAATAAGTCTTCAATGGCTGAAAATAAGCTCGCAATGACTCTCACATAAGCAGTTGTTGATTATACTACACACAGCTACTATTTACAGCATTCAAACATTTTCAAACATACTGCGCTCTTCCATTTCTCATATGCATGGTAAGTCTAAACGCTGGTTCACATTTTCTGTGAACCAGCGTTTAGACAACAGTCAGATTGCAGGTTCGCATTTTATGTGAGCCAGGTGTGTCGGAGTTGTCCTCTCAAAGATTATTTGTCAACTATGCGCACCATAAATCGATGGCATAGCTAAAGCAAGGCAGAAAGATCAGGAATGATTGTAGCGGTGAATAATTCCAAATAGTTCAACAAGCATCGACAGCAGCCTGTGCAGTATGCACCACTTTAATGATGGTGATGACTTATCGTGGATTGTTTGATCAGTGTTCTTTCATGGCAGTTGCTGCGGGAAAGTTACTGCATTATTTTGGGACTGCATGGTATACACTCTGTTTCCATAGTGTGGATGATGTGAACTTGGAATTGTGTGCACATGGATATATTGTGTGAAAAGTGTTTCAACGGGCAGGTTGTGGATCAACCCCAGAACTTTTTTTTTAATGTAAGGAATTCTACGTCATAGGACAATAATTAGTGAAATTTTTTTTCATGCTTACTAGTACGGTAAATGTCTCAGCGAAACCGAATTAATGTATGCATAAAACTTGTTTAAAATTGAATAGCTGGCACAACATTTTATTGCGCAACATTCTTAAGTGTCATTTCCATCATTGACAATCATGGAACATTCCATGAAGATTTCTGAGTAAAAAAACTTGCTTGATTTGTTGATTTTTATCTTGTGGATGACTAGCAGATTGATGTAAATTTACTGATTAACTACGTCATGGTAACATAGTGATGACAACACTATGCTTTAAACTATTAGCTGTTATAAAAGCAGATGGTTTTGTGATAGTGTGGAAAGATTTATTGCATCAAGTAGACCAAGACAATCAGACCAAGACAATCAGACCAACACAATCATACCAATACAATCAGACCAAGACATTCAGACCAACACAATCAGACCAACACAATCAGACCAACACAATCAGACTAACACAATCAGACCAACACAATCATACCAATACAATCAGACCAAGACAATCAGACCAACACAATCAGACCAACACAATCATACCAAGACAAGCAGACCAACACATTCAGACCAACACAATCATACCAACCTAATCAGATCATCATAATCAGACCAACACAATCAGACCAACACAATCATACCAACACAATCAGACCAACACAATCAGACCAACATAATCAAACCAACACAACCAGATCAACACAATCGTACCAACACAATCAGACCAACACGATCAAACCAACACAGACCACACCGATGTATTGAAGGGTTAAAACCAACTATTACCACTGACAACTAACGAGTATTATAACTTACATCAACCACCATCACTAACAACTAACCAGTACTATAACTTACATCAACTACCATTACTAACAACTAACCAGTACTATAACTTACATAACTACCATCACTAATAACTAATCAGTATCATTACTGACATCAACTGTTATCACTAACCTATGGCCTGTCAAATGCGAAAGAGATTAAGACTGTGCTAAGACTTTGTTGTTGCTCGGGGAACGCTGGGCACTCAACTTCATGAATCTGTTCTATCAATAATAACAATGATAATAATAATAATACTAACAATAATAACAATGATAACTAGAAGTGGGTATAAAAAAGTCATTGCTGTCACCGAAACTATCCATCAAAAATTTGAATACAACGATAGTGGTACCTCTCGATATTGGTTCCTTTGTTGCTCGTACAAACTTAAAAATGAAATATTGGAATTAAATACATTGCTTAAAAGTTGACTTGCAACAAAATTCACATTACAGTCATTTGGTATCAAAAGATTCACCATGTCTTACTCTGTTGTGTTGTAGGTGCCAAATATCTAGAAATGTGATTACAAGCTCTTAAAAGCTCAAAAACGAAAAGTTGCCGTAGATTGGAATCTCTTTATTTCTCTGATGTAGTCATGAAATTTATGTATTGTCTTGTCAAGGGATGTTCTCACGTGAATTGAAAGGCCTATAAAAAGCTCAATATAAAACTTATCGTAGCACTAGTTTATGACAAACACTTCGGGTTTTACCGAAGACCTCGTATCAAATATAGATGCTTGCTACTTGACAGTTTTGTTTCGGTTTGGTCTAATCGGCAAGTCGTAATCTGATCATGTGACCCAATACTTCGCAAATAATTTCTGCAGCACTTTTCGATTATCACAAGTGACCAACAGGCTCATCATGAGTATCAGACAATGATATGTACTCCTTCAAGCTAAGGCTAAAAAATTAAACGAATTTTTGCGGTAAGTTATAAAATATCACTGCTAAAATAAACAGCATTACAATGACAATAAAATAGATGCGTAAGAACAATAGACATGGTTTTATTGAATGCGTGAAGTATATTTGTGAAAATCTTCCAACGAATAAAGTTGCATGAAAGTGTAAACAGAAACCATCTACTACAGCTACATCACATTGGAGCCGCTTTGGAAAGAGAATCCAAACTACGGCGGTCTCGTGTGGCTGCGATTAACTTTTCGTTTTTGAGCTTTTAAGAGCTTGTAATCACATTCCCACATATTTTGCACCTACAACACAACAGAGTAAGACATGGAGAATCTTTTCATATCAAATAACTGTAATGTGAATTTTGTTGCAAGTCAACCTTTAACCCGTACAACACATTAGGGTATTTTGCCTATGGCACTTGCCATATGACATCAACAAAAATGTTTCTCAAAATTCAACTTTGGCAGGCATTGTACTGAATGCATCGAAACAACAAAAATGCGGATATCCTAATAGCCGAAATCCCTCCCAAAGCACCTGAAAGATATACTGTGCTCTCTCTTTTCTCTCTCTTTCTCTCTTTTCTCTCTGTATCTTTCTCTCTCAGTTTAGCATTCTTCGTCTTTTGTAAATGCTTGATATTGCATGAGAGAAAGGAAAATTAGTGAAATGTGAGTGAAGGTTTTGTGCACTTCAGCGCTTAACATAATATTTATTATAAATTTGTAATAATTATACATATATAGCTACATTTATAATTTCGAATTATTAGCCAATGATCCTAAAATTGATAATGTCGTTAAAGAGAGAAGTAAGAAAATGATTTTATTGCATTAAAAAATTTATTGCAGATTATAATCACCACATACACAAAAGTTATTGTAGGTAATGATAGTTACTGCAGTTAGTATACCATTATTAATAATTTTTAATATGTGCGGTACATATATAAAATTTTGATGTTTTTTCTACCAGAGTGTGTTTGCATTAGATAATTGCTACGGGTTTCTATACCCCTGTATATGACATTTTAATCTTACGATAACAACACTGGAACAAAATAATGTTGTATTTGGGGTTTACTATATTAGTTAATAATAAAAATTACATGCGTAGCTTGTAACCTGCAACCGCAATAAGGATAGATAAGATAATGAAAAATGATAAGAACAGCCTAGCCTAATGTTTAGATGCATCTTTTCTATAGACTTGCAAGGAGAAGGTCTTGAGTTCAAATCCAGTGCAATGCTGATTATTCACTCCCAAATTTTAAATGCTATGATTAGGCATAGGAATGATGGACCAACAAAAGACGAACAAACACCGAAATTTATATACATTGTATATACATGTAGATTATTTTAGATTTTAAAATGTTTTTGAGCTATTGTTACTGAGACTGTTGTGTATGAGATTGTGCAAGCAGGCTGTTTGTGATATCCTCTAGCAAAATTATTTTACTATGTATGGCTAATATATGAAATAAAATGCTAATTAAATGAAAAGGTGCCAATGAAAGAATATTATTGGCAGTTATATACTTTTTAGAGTGTCAAAAGGTCTAAAGACCAATTTATGTTTAAACCTGTTAAAATGTAGTGAATTAACTGATGATGTCAAAGTAGCCAAATTTTAAGGACATAGTTCCTTTGAGTCAGTCAAGAATTACTTGTGGGATTTGTGGATTCATGAGATCAAATGCAATAGCTTCATACAAGATGAATACGTCACAAAACTCGCATCCCCAACAACTTCGAGTGAATCTAATATTCATATCTCATCAATCTTGTCACAAGCCTTTAGTGAATGTCTTGAAATGAACACGCTTTCTAATTGCTCCGTCTAGCGCAAAAATCCAAATCGTGTTGAGTTCGTACGGGAAATTGTTCATAACGAAGAACCAAGTGACAGGATTTATCGACCAAAAGAGATTGCAAAGAAACAGTTTCTTCAGATAATAACTCTTATTAAAAAGCAACGTCAGACTAATTTGGTTTTACATTAAATGAAAACCTTCGATAAAAAGATCACTTAACTACACATAGAAATGTACTTGTTGAATCAAATCAACAATCAGTTCACAGAGGTTTTCGTCAAATCTCAGAAATTCAACTTTACCAATATTCAGGAATGTATAGAGCATTCTCTTATGCACTCACTTGAAAACAGCTGTATTGTAGGGCAGAAAAGATATTTTTCTATGGAAGTTCCATTATCATTATGTGTATAAATCTTAATTTTTGTCTGTGTGTGCTTCGGTTTGTCCAGCTGTAGTTATTAAAATTTAGGAATGAAATATCCTTTTCATGCTGATTCAGACCTCAGAACCTTCTGTTTACCAGGCAAATACCTTACCAACTAAGCTAGGTGAGATTGATAGATTCATTTGGCAATATGAGTGATTGCTTAAGTTAAAATATGGATAGCCTTACATTACTGCGCAACATCACTAAAGCTTGCGCTCATGGCTCTTATTACTAAGTTTAAACTACTAGCTTGCTCAAATTAGCTATTGCCTATGTGTCAAGCTAATGGCAAATAGCAGACAACTGCATTACCTATCACTGTTTATAAGCTGGTCTTTAATACCCGCAACACCAAATATTCCACTAGTCAACAACTAAATGGAGTAACATTGACTCTCTTGCCCATTGATAATCAGATCTTTAAACATGTATGAAAACAACATCAAGATTTAAATATATTAAAAAACTGTGAACATGGTTTCACAAAGAAGTCCCCTTGCCCAATAAAATCAGAGTTGAGTTTAAAAAACTAAAACTTGGTAACTATAAAAAAAACAAAGCATCAGCACTATCAATCTCATTTATTGAGAGAAAAAAGGTACGTATTTAGCTAACATTGCAGTTGGCTCAACATATAAAAACGCCAAGCTGGTGTGTAAATACATTGAATGTCAACAAAAAATGGCAATAGTGCAAACAGCATTCTTAGCAGTGAAAATCCTAATGAACGCTTCACTTTAATTGCAAATAATCTGTCATCTAATAACAGTAATAATAACAATAGTAATGAATGCTACTCATAATATAATAAAACTTATCATACTCAGGAGGCTGAGTTAAAGTTTGATGGTTCTTTCTTAGGTGAACTTTATTATATTACTTCTGTTGATATTTGTTCATATTTGAAATCTATTCCTGGCTCAAAAGCCACTAGTTTTAATGGTAGTTCTGTCAAAATGTTTCACACGGCTATCACTTTTACTGTTGAAACTCTAGCTGATATAATTAATAGAATTCTACTTTGGTGTTGTTTGAACTCTTTGGAAAATAGCGAGAGTTACTCCAATTTACAAAAGAGGTGATGTTTGCAAATACAAGCCTATTTCAATTTTAGCTTGGTTGTCAAAAATTCTTGCAAAGCACATCATTAAACATATCCAGTCATTTCTTCATAAACATAAACAACGTAATGAGTTCATTATGATCAATTTTTAAACTTAGTAATTATTGTTCACATTCAGTTCATAAGACTGTCTCTTATATTGTGACTGAATCGTGTAAGAAAAAAAGTTTTAGGTTTATTTCTAGATTTTAGTAAAACTTTTGACAGTGTGAACCACATAACTTTGAGAAAGAAATTGGTGAGCTTCCACATAGCAAGATCATGATTTCAAATTATTTATTTTTTCCGTAAACATCCTCAACAGATGGTTTACTTCAATGCTATCCAGTCCCTTTAACTTTCCGCTGAAGTTGAACTTTCACGAGGACCTGTACTTGCTCCAGTCTTATTTTAAAACATACCAATGAGCTTATGACAAGCAGAATGGTCTCTACAGCATACAGATATGCTGATGACAGTTTTTTATTTTTAAAATAGATCCAATATATGCGCTCAACAATTGTATTGCTAAGTCTCTTACTTAACCTTTTATCAAAAGAGATGTGATGTATACATAATATGCCTAGTAGTTTCAAGTCTTGTATAAAATTTTATTTTTTGCATTTATCATACTATATTACAAAGCATTACATTTAATTTTTTGCTGCACTATATGTGAAGCATTTTTGTTTAGAGCATTTTTAACATTGAAACTTTTCATTATTATCACTTCATAGTTATTGATCCGTTTGTGACACGAATTACAATGATGATCAATGTTGAAATTGCTTTACACAGTTTTCACTCGGTCATGTGTACATGTATAATGCAAATACATAAAACTGTGTATTATTTGTTAAATTTAAAATTTAAAAAAACTGATGTTTTTCTCAGCACACTCAGCACACACTTTTTGTAAGGAAATGTTTCGTATTATCAGAAACTCTCCCGAGCTTCTGATTTTGTATGATGAGTAACATACTTGAATAATGTCATCGTAACAGTTAGATAAAGCCTTCGAGGTCAAACAGACATTTCTAAATTGGAAACATCTCATTGTTATTGCGTCATATTTATGATCTGTTTGTAACTACAATGACAATGATGATCAATGTTGAAATTGCTTATGAATATGATGAAGGTAGGTGTCATTGTTTACTGATTGTATGGATGGTACCAAGGAATGTGATGAAGGTAGGTGTCATTATTTACTGATTGTATGGATGGTACCAAGGAATATGATGAAGGTAGGTGTCATTATTTACTGATTATGTGGATGATACCAAGGAATATGATGAATGTAGGTGTCATTATTTACTGATTGTATGGATGATACCAAGGAATATAATGAAGGTAGGTGTCATTATTTACTGATTGTAGAGATGATACCAAGGAATATAATGAAGGTAGGTGTCATTATTTACTGATTGTATGGATGATACCAAGGAATATGATGAAAGTTGGTATCATTGTTTACTGATTATATGAATGATACCAAGGAATATGATGAAGGTAGGTGTTATTATTTACTGATTGTATGGATAGTACCAAGGATTATGATGAATGTAGGTGTCATTATTTACTGATTATGTGGATGATACCAAGGAATATGATGAATGTAGGTGTCATTATTTACTGATTGTATGGATGGTACCAAGGAATATAATGAAGGTAGGTGTCATTGTTTACTGATTATGTGGATGATACCAAGGAATATGATGAATGTAGGTGTCATTATTTACTGATTGTATGGATGATACCAAGGAATATAATGAAGGTAGGTGTCATTGTTTACTGATTATGTGGATGATACCAAGGAATATGATGAATGTAGGTGTCATTATTTACTGATTGTATGGATGATACCAAGGAATATGATGAAAGTTGGTATCATTGTTTACTGATTATATGAATGATACCAAGGAATATGATGAAGGTAGGTGTCATTGTTTACTGATTGTATGGATGGTACCAAGGAATATGATGAATGTAGGTGTCATTATTTACTGATTGTATGGATGATACCAAGGAATATGATGAAGGTTGGTATCATTGTTTACTGATTATATGAATGATACCAAGGAATATGATGAAGGTAGGTGTCATTATTTACTGATTGTATGAATGATACCAAGGAATATGATGAAGGTAGGTGTCATTATTTACTGATTGTATGGATAGTACCAAGGAATATGATAATGGTAGGTGTCATTATTTACTGATTGTATGGGTAGTACCAAGGAATATGATGAAGGTTGGTATCATTGTTTACTGATTATATGAATGATACCAAGGAATATGAAGAAGGTAGGTGTCATTGTTTACTGATTGTATGGATGGTACCAAGGAATATGATGAATGTAGGTGTCATTATTTACTGATTGTAGAGATGATACCAAGGAATATAATGAAGGTAGGTGTCATTATTTACTGATTGTATGGATGATACCAAGGAATATGATGAAAGTTGGTATCATTGTTTACTGATTATATGAATGATACCAAGGAATATGATGAAGGTAGGTGTTATTATTTACTGATTGTATGGATAGTACCAAGGATTATGATGAATGTAGGTGTCATTATTTACTGATTATGTGGATGATACCAAGGAATATGATGAATGTAGGTGTCATTATTTACTGATTGTATGGATAGTACCAAGGATTATGATGAAGGTTGGTATCATTGTTTACTGATTATATGAATGATACCAAGGAATATGATGAAGGTAGGTGTTATTATTTACTGATTGGATGGATAGTACCAAGGATTATGATGAATGTAGGTGTCATTATTTACTGATTATGTGGATGATACCAAGGAATATGATGAAGGTAGGTGTCATTGTTTACTGATTGTATGGATGGTACCAAGGAATATGATGAATGTAGGTGTCATTATTTACTGATTGTATGGATGATACCAAGGAATATAATGAAGGTAGGTGTCATTGTTTACTGATTATGTGGATGATACCAAGGAATATGATGAATGTAGGTGTCATTATTTACTGATTGTATGGATGATACCAAGGAATATGATGAAAGTTGGTATCATTGTTTACTGATTATATGAATGATACCAAGGAATATGATGAAGGTAGGTGTCATTGTTTACTGATTGTATGGATGGTACCAAGGAATATGATGAATGTAGGTGTCATTATTTACTGATTGTATGGATGATACCAAGGAATATGATGAATGTAGGTGTCATTATTTACTGATTATGTGGATGATACCAAGGAATATGATGAATGTAGGTGTCATTATTTACTGATTGTATGGATGATACCAAGGAATATAATGAAGGTAGGTGTCATTGTTTACTGATTATGTGGATGATACCAAGGAATATGATGAATGTAGGTGTCATTGTTTACTGATTGTATGGATGGTACCAAGGAATATGATGAATGTAGGTGTCATTATTTACTGATTGTATGGATGATACCAAGGAATATGATGAAGGTTGGTATCATTGTTTACTGATTATATGAATGATACCAAGGAATATGATGAAGGTAGGTGTCATTGTTTACTGATTGTATGGATGGTACCAAGGAATATGATGAATGTAGGTGTCATTATTTACTGATTGTATGGATGATACCAAGGAATATGATGAAGGTTGGTATCATTGTTTACTGATTATATGAATGATACCAAGGAATATGATGAAGGTAGGTGTCATTATTTACTGATTGTATGAATGATACCAAGGAATATGATGAAGGTAGGTGTCATTATTTACTGATTGTATGGATAGTACCAAGGAATATGATAATGGTAGGTGTCATTATTTACTGATTGTATGGGTAGTACCAAGGAATATGATGAAGGTTGGTATCATTGTTTACTGATTATATGAATGATACCAAGGAATATGAAGAAGGTAGGTGTCATTGTTTACTGATTGTATGGATGGTACCAAGGAATATGATGAATGTAGGTGTCATTATTTACTGATTGTAGAGATGATACCAAGGAATATAATGAAGGTAGGTGTCATTATTTACTGATTGTATGGATGATACCAAGGAATATGATGAAAGCTGGTATCATTGTTTACTGATTATATGAATGATACCAAGGAATATGATGAAGGTAGGTGTTATTATTTACTGATTGTATGGATAGTACCAAGGATTATGATGAATGTAGGTGTCATTATTTACTGATTATGTGGATGATACCAAGGAATATGATGAATGTAGGTGTCATTATTTACTGATTGTATGGATAGTACCAAGGATTATGATGAAGGTTGGTATCATTGTTTACTGATTATATGAATGATACCAAGGAATATAATGAAGGTAGGTGTCATTGTTTACTGATTGTATGGATAGTACCAAGGAATATGATGAAGGTAGGTGTCATTATTTACTGATTGTAGAGATGATACCAAGGAATATAATGAAGGTAGGTGTCATTATTTACTGATTGTATGGATGATACCAAGGAATATGATGAAAGTTGGTATCATTGTTTACTGATTATATGAATGATACCAAGGAATATGATGAATGTAGGTGTTATTATTTACTGATTGTATGGATAGTACCAAGGATTATGATGAATGTAGGTGTCATTATTTACTGATTGTATGGGTAGTACCAAGGAATATGATGAATGTAGGTGTCATTATTTACTGATTGTTTGGATGATACCAAGGAATATAATGAAGGTAGGTGTCATTGTTTACTGATTATGTGGATGATACCAAGGAATATGATGAATGTAGGTGTCATTATTTACTGATTGTATGGATGATACCAAGGAATATGATGAATGTAGGTGTCATTATTTACTGATTGTTTGGATGATACCAAGGAATATAATGAAGGTAGGTGTCATTGTTTACTGATTATGTGGATGATACCAAGGAATATGATGAATGTAGGTGTCATTATTTACTGATTGTTTGGATGATACCAAGGAATATAATGAAGGTAGGTGTCATTGTTTACTGATTATGTGGATGATACCAAGGAATATGATGAATGTAGGTGTCATTATTTACTGATTGTATGGATGATACCAAGGAATATGATGAAAGTTGGTATCATTGTTTACTGATTATATGAATGATACCAAGGAATATGATGAAGGTAGGTGTCATTGTTTACTGATTGTATGGATGGTACCAAGGAATATGATGAATGTAGGTGTCATTATTTACTGATTGTATGGATGATACCAAGGAATATGATGAAGGTAGGTGTTATTATTTACTGATTGTATGGATAGTACCAAGGATTATGATGAATGTAGGTGTCATTATTTACTGATTATGTGGATGATACCAAGGAATATGATGAATGTAGGTGTCATTATTTACTGATTGTATGGATGATACCAAGGAATATAATGAAGGTAGGTGTCATTGTTTACTGATTATGTGGATGATACCAAGGAATATGATGAATGTAGGTGTCATTATTTACTGATTGTATGGATGATACCAAGGAATATGATGAAAGTTGGTATCATTGTTTACTGATTATATGAATGATACCAAGGAATATGATGAAGGTAGGTGTCATTGTTTACTGATTGTATGGATGGTACCAAGGAATATGATGAATGTAGGTGTCATTATTTACTGATTGTATGGATGATACCAAGGAATATGATGAAGGTAGGTGTTATTATTTACTGATTGTATGGATAGTACCAAGGATTATGATGAATGTAGGTGTCATTATTTACTGATTATGTGGATGATACCAAGGAATATGATGAATGTAGGTGTCATTATTTACTGATTGTATGGATGATACCAAGGAATATAATGAAGGTAGGTGTCATTGTTTACTGATTATGTGGATGATACCAAGGAATATGATGAATGTAGGTGTCATTGTTTACTGATTGTATGGATAGTACCAAGGAATATGATGAATGTAGGTGTCATTATTTACTGATTGTATGGATGATACCAAGGAATATGATGAAGGTTGGTATCATTGTTTACTGATTATATGAATGATACCAAGGAATATGATGAAGGTAGGTGTCATTGTTTACTGATTGTATGGATGGTACCAAGGAATATGATGAATGTAGGTGTCATTATTTACTGATTGTATGGATGATACCAAGGAATATGATGAAGGTTGGTATCATTGTTTACTGATTATATGAATGATACCAAGGAATATGATGAAGGTAGGTGTCATTATTTACTGATTGTATGAATGATACCAAGGAATATGATGAAGGTAGGTGTCATTATTTACTGATTGTATGGATAGTACCAAGGAATATGATAATGGTAGGTGTCATTATTTACTGATTGTATGGGTAGTACCAAGGAATATGATGAAGGTTGGTATCATTGTTTACTGATTATATGAATGATACCAAGGAATATGAAGAAGGTAGGTGTCATTGTTTACTGATTGTATGGATGGTACCAAGGAATATGATGAATGTAGGTGTCATTATTTACTGATTGTAGAGATGATACCAAGGAATATAATGAAGGTAGGTGTCATTATTTACTGATTGTATGGATGATACCAAGGAATATGATGAAAGCTGGTATCATTGTTTACTGATTATATGAATGATACCAAGGAATATGATGAAGGTAGGTGTTATTATTTACTGATTGTATGGATAGTACCAAGGATTATGATGAATGTAGGTGTCATTATTTACTGATTATGTGGATGATACCAAGGAATATGATGAATGTAGGTGTCATTATTTACTGATTGTATGGATAGTACCAAGGATTATGATGAAGGTTGGTATCATTGTTTACTGATTATATGAATGATACCAAGGAATATAATGAAGGTAGGTGTCATTGTTTACTGATTGTATGGATAGTACCAAGGAATATGATGAAGGTAGGTGTCATTATTTACTGATTGTAGAGATGATACCAAGGAATATAATGAAGGTAGGTGTCATTATTTACTGATTGTATGGATGATACCAAGGAATATGATGAAATTTGGTATCATTGTTTACTGATTATATGAATGATACCAAGGAATATGATGAAGGTAGGTGTTATTATTTACTGATTGTATGGATAGTACCAAGGATTATGATGAATGTAGGTGTCATTATTTACTGATTGTATGGGTAGTACCAAGGAATATGATGAATGTAGGTGTCATTATTTACTGATTGTTTGGATGATACCAAGGAATATAATGAAGGTAGGTGTCATTGTTTACTGATTATGTGGATGATACCAAGGAATATGATGAATGTAGGTGTCATTATTTACTGATTGTATGGATGATACCAAGGAATATGATGAAAGTTGGTATCATTGTTTACTGATTATATGAATGATACCAAGGAATATGATGAAGGTAGGTGTCATTGTTTACTGATTGTATGGATGGTACCAAGGAATATGATGAATGTAGGTGTCATTATTTACTGATTGTATGGATGATACCAAGGAATATGATGAAGGTAGGTGTTATTATTTACTGATTGTATGGATAGTACCAAGGATTATGATGAATGTAGGTGTCATTATTTACTGATTATGTGGATGATACCAAGGAATATGATGAATGTAGGTGTCATTATTTACTGATTGTATGGATGATACCAAGGAATATAATGAAGGTAGGTGTCATTGTTTACTGATTATGTGGATGATACCAAGGAATATGATGAATGTAGGTGTCATTATTTACTGATTGTATGGATGATACCAAGGAATATGATGAAAGTTGGTATCATTGTTTACTGATTATATGAATGATACCAAGGAATATGATGAAGGTAGGTGTCATTGTTTACTGATTGTATGGATGGTACCAAGGAATATGATGAATGTAGGTGTCATTATTTACTGATTGTATGGATGATACCAAGGAATATGATGAAGGTTGGTATCATTGTTTACTGATTATATGAATGATACCAAGGAATATGATGAAGGTAGGTGTCATTGTTTACTGATTGTATGGATGGTACCAAGGAATATGATGAATGTAGGTGTCATTATTTACTGATTGTATGGATGATACCAAGGAATATGATGAAGGTTGGTATCATTGTTTACTGATTATATGAATGATACCAAGAAATATGATGAAGGTAGGTTTCATTATTTACTGATTGTATGAATGATACCAAGGAATATGATGAAGGTAGGCGTCATTATTTACTGATTGTATGGATAGTACCAAGGAATATGATAATGGTAGGTGTCATTATTTACTGATTGTATGGGTAGTACCAAGGAATATGATGAAGGTTGGTATCATTGTTTACTGATTATATGAATGATACCAAGGAATATGAAGAAGGTAGGTGTCATTGTTTACTGATTGTATGGATGGTACCAAGGAATATGATGAATGTAGGTGTCATTATTTACTGATTGTATGGATGATACCAAGGAATATGATGAAGGTTGGTATCATTGTTTACTGATTATATGAATGATACCAAGGAATATGATGAATGTAGGTGTCATTATTTACTGATTGTATGGATGATGCCAAGGAGTATGATGAAGGTTGGTATCATTGTTTACTGATTATATGAATGATACCAAGGAATATGATGAAGGTAGGTGTCATTTTTTACTGATTGTATGGATGGTATTTAGAAGTTGAATGCAGCTGTCAATCTAGGCGGAAGGTATTCTGTATGTTTTAAAGTTTTATGTCTCACATATTCCCACAATTTATTACCGCACACATTCATTATTGTTCAATTTATAACTATTGTATTTTCATATTTCCAAGAGACTTTCACTAACAAAATCTTAATTTTTTTTTCGTAACAGCTTTCACTCATCTTTCAGTCACTCTTAATACACTAGTGAAGCTGCTAAAAATCATAAGGGATAAGCCGAATGTTGATGCTCTGTGTAAGGAGGAGAGATTGTCTACATTAGTCAAATATAGTACTAAAATACTTTCAGATTATGAAAGGAGGACAAAGGAACTGATTAAGAGGTTATACAGGACTAGAGATAAGCAAGTAAATATCAGGGTTTGCTAGAGATGAGCAGGTAAATATTAGCGTGTGCTAGAAATGAGCAGGTAAATATCAGCGTGTGCCATGATAGAATGATCATAAAAGTTAGCTATTTGGTTAGTAATAAAATCTGAACTAAAAACCTTTCTTTTTTCTGCAGTCCCATCAGCATAAAACTTTTCAACATATGACTCAACATATGAGCAATTTTTATTTCGATCATTAAAGTAAGGTACAACTTACAAATCTTTTAAGTTTTTAAAACTATGCAGTTTGAGAAATGAAAGTGAAGAAGCATGTAAAGTTAAATGCTGAAATCATTGAAATATTACAAATACGTGAATTAGATTAACTGTAATTTCATTTTAAAGTTCATTTTTTGTGGCTTTATTTATTTACTCAAATTACTTATTATTAAAAGTTGTCATAGATTTTTAGGTCATAAAACAAACAAACAGTATGTTTCCTTGTGAGTATTTGTTTCAACACATGCGAGTTTTGACATGGCAACATATTTTGAAACGACTTAACTTGATGTTCTAAGGATTAAAAAGGAGGGTAAACCTTTCAGCAAACCATATATACAAGAAAAGAAAATAGTTAAAAGTACTTCAAACTACCTATCAGATATAGTGTTTTACCCATGGACAAAATATTTTGCAAAGGTGAAATATAGGGGGTCCTCCCATGTTTTATGTACATTATGACCTTTTAGATATTATAACTTATCAAATGGAATCAACATTTATCATACATAATACATTCTTAACTGTGGAAACCCCAGTAAACGTACATTACTAAATACTAGTTAGTGACTGCATATCTGATTGTGTATATTTGTAGCTAAAATGAGAGACATACAGTTAAAGATGGTAGATGCTGCTGGATTGGATTCATATATTTATAAATATATATCTATATATTTCTCAAAGTATGTCATATGTCAGAAATCCGGCTATAGATTTTAAAATCTTGGAATAAATATTGCGTACCGAAGAGGATTTGATCACGGACCAAGTCGTTCACCAGTCTTACACCTAGCCCACTAGACTACGGAAGTCGAATTGCTAGCCTGCCAAAATAAGTCGATATATCAGAGCAATACATAACTTTTTTACGTATGACGCGGGTCATAGCATAACGTCACGAGAAGCTGTTCGCTCACATTATTAAATTGGCTAATAGCAAAACTCTCACTACTTCTCATTGTTTATAAGACAAAGAAATTTTCTCATGATATGTAGTTTGAAAGTTATAATGGCAAATGTTGTTATATGTTAAATATAAATCAATTTTCTGTCCAAATACTCTTTTATTACACGGGCAACGCCGGGTAGCACAGCTAGTATATATATATACATGTATATATACTAGCTGCGCAATATATATATTTATGTATATATATATATATATTTATTTTTTTTTATTTAAAGAAAGGTTAGTATGCATTTTAGTAAAGTTTTAACTAAAATTATATCATTAATCTGTTTGCAAACCAATTTTTACCATAACAGATGACGCTGGACTGAGATATGATCGCCAAATTTTAATTCCAAGAGAAATTTTTATTAATATCATATGATAAAAAATAAATTAGCCTTAGAAAAAGCATCGTGTTTCATAGAGTTAATAGAGTTTTAATTGATATTTCATTTAGCGAGTGCAATCAAGCAAAAGATGTATGGTGTACATGAGAGCCACAAAACCAGAGAGACAGCAGAGGGTCACAACAGTAGTTCTGACTGCTGGTTGAACATAATCTCCAAATGGTTGCCAGCCCGCCAAAAGGCACTTTTCCTCGCAGGTCAGAGATGTCTTGCCTAAAAGGATTGCACTCCAGAAGAGCTCAAAGAGTAATGGAAAGACGAGACAGAGGAGGTCTGCCCCTACTACACTCATGCTCTGGACCTGCATTACTCTAAAAGCTACTTTTTCCACGGAAAATTAAAAGGCTGGTCCATCCAGTTCCTGATTGACACTAGATGTACCAACAATTTGCTGAGTAAGCAAGCAATTGAAAAGCTACTTCAAGGTGCGAAAGATTTAGGTGATTTTTATATATACACACTAAATCTAAGTACATATACACTAAATTTTACAGTAATCAAGTGTATATTTACATATACACTTGATTACCATTAAAAGCACCAAGCAATGAAAAGTTGTAAATTTGCCTTGTACGTATACTGTAATTTTTGAATACTTGCGGTCATACGTACGTAAAGTCTCATTCCAAGCTTAGAACGTTAGTAAATAAAGTTGGTTGGTTAGTTATTGTCATATACATCATCAAAATGGCTTCATCAATCAGTGCTTGTAGAAAATTTATCACCTACAGCTTATATCTACATAGCCCTAAAAGCCAATACATAGGTAATAGAAAGAAAGGTCAAGTCGTAACCATTCACTAGTTTGAAAGCAATCATATAAGAGTTGTCAGTCTTGTTTGTTCTTATGGGAAAACATAAAAGAACTGAGTTGAGAAAATTATGATAAATGATAAGCAAAAGCTCTTTTATGTTCTTAAGTCTTCTCAGAAAAGATGCTCGTAGGTAAAGGAATGGAAGTTTTAGTTGTAACAGTTGTTGGCTTCGTGTTTGAGGTAAAAAACAAAAATAATGGGTTGAGGAGATTGTAACAAAAGCAAAATGATGAACTGAATAAAAATTGAGGCAACACAGCAAAAAATATTTTAATTTGACATACCAGGGCACAGGAGATTTGACATCATCAAAAACATTTTTGCTGTAAATGTTGATGATGAATAGCTGACAATAGTCATTACTGACTTGACATTCTTCTTCTGTCTCCAACTTTCCCTAATATTCCGCCTAAGTTGGTTGAGTGAAGGCTGCCCTTTGACTATGGTTCTGAATTATGATTTAGACTTTAGAGTTTGCTGAGTTAGCTGTCATAGATAAGAACCTGATAGTATCTTTGATGCTTGTTTTAAACCTGTTTTGATGTTGTGTCATCATTCTGCACGTATCAGCAACACGGTTGCCTACCATAGCTATACCCTTATCAGATACATCATGTACGCTCTATGTGAGTGCTACCTCTATTTGACTACCACTTTTATATGTTTTGTTTTTCTTGAACCTTAATAGAAAGCGAACACTAGAAAGTTTCAACAAAATAATACTACTAGTGGCTGATAATATATACATAAAATGAAGTTTTTGTATTATTGTCGTTAAATAAAATACAGTAGCTGCAAACAAACTGTTGGTTATTAAAATATTGGTTTGGCGTAGTTTTTGGCATTGCATTGGTTTGTCATATCAGAGTTGTATTACCACTTTTACTTTGACCACGATTGCAAGATACACGATAAAAAGGTATTTTTTATTATAAATCAATTTTGCCATTTTGTGTTTGTTTTTTTCAATAATTTTCAAAAACTTGATACTCATGATCTATTTTTAATGAGGTCTTTTCAAATGTGCCTTTTCAAATTTTTATGCTATAATGGCAGAGCATGGCTGGCTGTCAAGTCGGCATCACAATAAATGTCACTCGATCGAGTCTCATCACAGTTAGAGACGTGGACACTTCTGAGCCAGCTCGGTATACTGAGCTTGTTAACGAAGGACTGACCAGCCGAAATTGCAGAAGAGAGCGAAGCCTATTGTGCCCACCAACTGGCTATGTAAAGCGCCTGAAGAGAAAACTTGAGCAGAGATAGCGGCAATCTCTCTGCATGTTATTACTTGTATGCACAAACAGTAATTTTTTGTCTATATCTATATTTGTTAGACATATATTTGCAAACGGTAATGCAAATGGTAATACAAACAGTGTCTGTATTCTTAAGGAGAGTAACAGGAACCAGCATTTTTTGTACACTGGTGGCCAGAGGGATTGCTTATCCTAACTCCACTAGAAACGGCGAACCTCTGAATGCTAAAGCTGAGGCTATGCTAGTGATAGTAAGCAGAGAGCACTGAAGACCTTTTTGATCTCGGAAGGCCATATTGCCTAAAGACAACGTCCCCCCCCCCCTTTACAATTGGCCAGCTCCTGCTTGGGTAACCTGGAAGAAGGTCCTCCCTGGTTTCATCGGTTCATATTTTCTTAAGGTAATGCCACCTCCTGGTGATTGAAGAGCACACTCGAAGGTAGCCAGAAGGAGAATCTTCTATGATCCTAGCGAGTCGTATTTCCAGAAGTAACACCACTCTCTGATTTTTGGTGAACACTCCCACCAACAAGATGAATGCCAGATGTGCTGGGAGCGTAGACCAAAGCACCAACCATCTTGCCAAGGTGCTAGAAAATATGATACAAGTGCCTCAGACACCAGCCTCGAGTAACTAGTTTAAATCATTCCAGTACTCAGTCGCAGTAGACTGAAGATTTTATCAGCAGGTTCCAGGAAATGGTCAAGGCAAATGGCTATATTGAGGGTTTCAGTTTACTACACCGCTAAAAGGCTCCACGAAAAAAGGCAGAAAGCTGTGCACAAGGCAATACGTAGAAGCTTTCTTTGGCGTGCTTTGATCCCAATTTTACCTTTCCCTTAGGCTGAGAGCCTTTAGGCATACCGTAGTCACTACTGCTCATTAGCATGCCTACTAGATGGAATGCTTGATTTGTGTGGCATATGAAGACTTGCCCGTGTCTTACAGAGCAGACATGACCAAGGAGCTTTTCTGCAGCTCCATAAACCATGCAGGATTACAGCCGCATCTACTGGCAGTGCCAACGGTCACATTGAAAGATGTTGTCCGAGCTGAAACAGAAATCCTCTAGGTAAAGCCTGAGGGCCTCCAAGCCATGAATGCCTGAGAGGTTGCCCAAGGCTGCCTGAAAGCCTCAGAAGATGCCCCAGCCATGAATAAGTTTTTCAAAGCAACTGTCACTGCTCGAGCAGCAACTGACCCAACAAGTTTGACAACTGCAGCAGGAGAACGGTCGGCTACAAGAGGCCACCAAAAAAAACCTGTCGAGCTCTGTGCTGGGGATGTGGTGGCCAAAGACACATTCAATGGACTTGTCCTAGTAAAAAATCTTAACACCAAAGAAAATGGCAGAGTCACAACATTAGTACCAATTACTGGTTGCACTAATTGGTCCCTAACTAATATCTAGTAGCCAAAAGCAAGTTAGCTAGTGCTGTGTCGAGAGCCTGTTCCAAAAGCTGGCTCGACACGTCACTGGCTAAAGAAGTTTTGCTAAAAGGAGCTCTACCCCAATAATCCCAAGAAGTGATGGAAAACCAGGAATGAGGAGGTCTGCATTTGCTACACTGGCCGAGGCGGCGATGAGAGAAACTCTAGCCATGGCTTTCCGGAACTACTACAAAGTTCTTGAGGAAATGGAACTCGAGTAAGTAAAGGACAAGTCAGACATGGCAACATGCTCTGAGCCAGATCAAGCCAGACTGAGCCACAACAGGGTGTGCTACCGTGAGTGCGCTTGTGGATTAACTTGAAGGGCCCTGGCTGGTGCAACGTCGGATGCCTGTCTTGGCGACAGGCTCGACTTTCCTTACCCTTCCAGTCTTTTAGCTTTGTAAGGCACTTCAAGAGCCTACTCCAGTGATGTAGTTTCTCAAGGCTAGCCTTAGAACCGACTCTGAGAGCAACCAGCCAGCATGTAGTTGAAAGCCTGCCTAAAAAGTAGCAAGGCTGACCCAGTATACCCCCATTTGGTCAGAATTAGAGTTTTCATGCCCCAGAAACACACCTTGCAAAGCAAGGATAGTGCTTTGCAAGGTGACCCTTGCTTTGCACTATATTGTGAAAAAACAATAATGCCCAACCAATCAGGACACAAGTGCTGGATTTGTCCCACTTTACCAGTTATTTCTTCTAAAGGAAGTTGAAAGGGAAGCCTGTCTTCATCTTGAATGACACCGGATACACTATGAACTTGCTGAGCAAGCAAGCATTTGACAAGCTCATTCATAGCGCGAGGGGCTTGCGGAAGAGGGTGACAGCCGTGGTCTCATGGCCAATGGGACTTGGCTTCTATTTCACGGAGATGTAGAACTGCTCATACGAGTCTGGGATGTTAAGACCAAGGAGGTTTTTGTGGTGATCCCATCAGCAAGGATGCCATTTTGGAAATGGCAGTTTTGGAGGCTGACTAGTGCACTTTTGAATTTCAACACTCAGCAGTGCCTGTGGACTGTCGCTCTCTGACCTGTACAAACAGTCACCACTGGCTATTACTTAGCAAAGTCAAAGTAATGTGTTATCTGATTGCACCAGCAAGTAATGAGATGGTCGTTTCATGCTGGGTGACCACCAGGATTAATTGGTCGTTAAAGTGATTGATGTCTGTCCGTTTGGGCTGACATTGGCTACCAGCTTGAACTAACCGGGGCCAAAGGGAATCATAGTCACATGGTGCCTCTACCTCGTGGACCAGCCTCTGACCTGTCAATACCAAGATTCATTTGTTACTTTTTGGTGTCAATGGTATTGGTCTCACCAGGTTCACAGCCACCTTCTGCCAGAAGAGTTATGAATATACAAATGTAGCTTCTGTTTGCCAGTTTTTGTGCCTCTGTGTTTCGCTGCTTAGCAACTCTCACAATTCTTGATCTGTCTTCTCATAGTGGTGGTCAGTTCTAATCTGTAGCAGATAGTCACAGTTGGCCTACTCCAGTCAGTGTGAGCAAAGGTTTGAGTTTGCCAAATGGTTGATTTCCTGATGGCTGGTGAGCAGACCATACACCATTAGGGTTAGCCATAAGGAGATGTTCGAGCCTCCAGTACTACATATGGTCAGAGCCAGAAAAATTTCCAGATCTTGTGCAGCTAATGAAGCTTCTGTTTCCCCAGTCTGCTGTTCTTTGGTGAGACTTGAGCCGGAGAGGGGTGGTTCGTCATTCACGTGGTAGTTCTTCACTCTCCTGTATGTGTCATCCGTGACATAGACTTGAAGATGTGAGCTGAGAGGTTTAGGGACTGTGTGACTATGCTTCTTTTTTGTCCAGGCCTATTCAAGCTTGTAGTCAGCAATAGGCACCTTGGGCAACCCTCTATTAACCCCAACAGGCAGTCGTTCTTTGCAGTGACTCAACATAGAATGGCTGTTGTGGTCCGGACTGGCACCACCATATCTCGCACTACCTGCATTTGCTGACCAGCAGTCGCTCATGTCTGTCCGTACAGATCAGAGGCCGGCCGATCATTTAGAAAGACCTATACTTAGACCTGGACTGTCCACTCTGCTAAGTAACGGCCAGTGGTGACTGTTTGTGCAGGTCGGAAGACACCCGTCTACAGACACTACTGAGTGCTGGAGTTACATAGTGCTCTAGTGGGCTTCCAAAAATGGCATTCCCTGAATGGCAGGCTTATATACCTGTATACATGTATATTATTTGTTTACAGTATTTTAGATATACAAATTTGACTCACATACAACATCAAGTTTCCCATTTTAATAATGTTAGAAGCTCTCTAGCAACTTGTGTCTTGCGTCTATAGCCATATTAAAGGAGTAGCTACACGGTAACACACTCAAGCGGTAAGGTGTAAATTTTTATTATCATACTTGTGATCATTTATTTATAGTTCAGCTTACCTACTCAAAAGATTACCAATTTTTTATATTTTTTGTTAATCTCAATTAACAATTTTGCAGTTCAATTAGTGCTTTACAGCAATGAATGTAGATAGATATGTCTTGACGAAAAGATGGATTTGCCACAGTTAGGCTCTCAAAACATTTAGGTAGACAGAGTATATCTTGTCTTGAAGATCTAAGCAAAAGAGAAGCCAATAGTTTTTTTTAATATGAGCTAAACTTCGCTTTTTTAAGCTAAACATCAAACTTCCCTGTTGCAATGTTTTTGTTAAAACTTCGGTGTTTTTATTAGAAGAAATTTTTCAATTTAATCCAATCAGAGCTGGAAAGCAGTTTGAATTTAATAAATATTAATAATAATAATGTTTCTGTCTTGAAGATAAACATTTTTTGCAGTAGGATAATCAAAATCTTTAAAACTAAATTCAAATGCCAAAAGTTATGCTGTTGAAACATGATAACTTTGTAAAGTTTATATCAAACCATGTAAAAGTTTAAAGGTTATTAGGTGAATGTCCGGCGTTGCTCGAACAATAAGTAATCTTTGCATAGAAAGTTTATTTTTATTTAACATATACAACAATCACCCTTGTAACCTTTAACCTTCATATCTTGTGAAAATGATTAAAATGAAAATTGATTTGATACTGATACAATTAATACAAACTGAGGAAGCAAATCAAAAATCAAGGATGAGTTGAGTTGAAAATAACAATGAGTAGAAAGAAGTTTGTGTATAAACAGTAAGTATTGAAGCAGAAGCTCTTTGTATTCTAAGTTTTGACGGATGATACTGGTTCCTTCTTATACTGGTACAAAAGTATAGCAGTAAAGCGGAGGAGGGTACTTTGTCTGACTGAACTGAGAGAGAATATAGAAACAATTCTTAGTGGATAAAACTTTAAAGTTCTTAGCGATTTCCCAAAGGAAAAACCGGAAATTGAAGGAGAGTAACGGAACATTTGAAGTTGAAACCCCATATTTGAAAAATACAAATTAAAAACATAGTAATGGATTTGAAGCGGCTTTTACAAGAAATTTCAAAGGAGAAACAAATGCGAAAGGCAATATTTATTATTAATGAAAAGTACATTGTACTTACTTAGCTTGTAATCTGCAATCACATTAAAAATAGCTAAGATAATTATTAAAGATACAAATAGCTTAGCACAGTGTTTGATGCATTAGTTTGTATACCTGTGAAGTTAGGTACTGAGATCAAATCTAGTGATAAGCGGAATGTTTGTTGCTATAGTTTAATTGCTAAAGCTGGACATGCACATAACACATGACAATCTTTGACAATTATATTCATATATACATGTATATACGGTGATGTGCAAAATTTTGGCAACCTCCTGCACAATTTAACAAGCATCACGTTTTATTGGTAATTTTTGTGCCTAAAATAAAAAAAAACTAGGCAGTGTTATACATCATTTTGCGCAGAAATTTGTGGGCAATTCAAAGATGCATTTGGATTTTGGCACATTTCAACTGCTTTTTTATAACTAAAAAATATATTTCTAATAGTGGGAAACTTGTCGTTATAGTGAAAGTGCTCGCCTTGGTTTAGCATTGAACATTGCTCAATTGAAGAAAACTTACAAACTAAACTCTCGGTACAAGTGATGGTGGCCCTGAAAGGTGCCATCGAGTTTAAAATTGAGGCTTAGTACTTTGTTAGCCAGCCTTTATTTCTGTTGACAATGCCACACCGCCTTGTCATGCTGCCGCAGATTTGGGATGCTTCGCAGTAGATTAAATACACCGAGGCTTGAACTTTTCACCTAGTCTCCCCCTTAAATAATTATTTCCAGCGTGATTCTGTAGAGTTAAAAATGATTCATAACTGAAAAGTACTCTATGCCACTGTTCTGCGGTCCAGAAGCGTTGAATCTTGGCCCATGCCAAATACTTCTTCCTCTGCTTTTTTTAAAGCAGGGGCTTTCGTCTTGCCTTACATTCTCTCAATCCATTTCCAATTAGCCTTGTCCTCACTAATGAAGATGAGGCTTATACTCCAGTAGACTCTCTCCATTCTCGTCGCAGGTCAGTGCTGGTTTTTTTCTGTCAGAAAGTGAAAGTCGTACCAAACTGCGGCTGTCTCTTGTAGAGCTTTTGCATTTTCTCCCTCTTTTTTTACAATCATCTGTCGTGCCTGTCGACTTCCATCTGTTGACAGTGCCAGCAACACCTTTAATGGAACATTGAACCTCCTTAGCAATCTGCTTGTTTGATTTCCCTTGCTGGTGAAGGTGAATGATTATAGCTCTCTTCTCATCGGCCAGCCTCATGTTGTGATAGATTTTTAAAATGTATTCGCTGGTCATTGCTAGCCGACTTTTATAGCTAACTGGTCATTGTTGAGATGGATTTGAGATAGTTTCGAGATAGTTTTGTATTGTTGAGAAATTTCTTAAATGTATCCAACATTTGGTACAACATTGAGCAAATTAGAATCCTTCAAAGACTCTGTTTGGGGTGATTAAGTGATTGAAAAGCTTACAGTGAATTTAGAGACTAGAAGCAAATTAAGCTCTTTAACTTTTTGTAAACAATGAAACAAATAATTTCACCAAATTAAATGGAAAGATCATATATTTAGCTTCAAAATGATATATAGATGTAAGGAATTAGGCTAGTTTGAGATGAGATATGAGACAAGAGATGCTTTCGGCCAACAATTTACAAAGGGGTTACCAAAATTTTGCAGACCGCTGTATATATATATATTTTTATTATATATATATATATATATACTAACTAGTTGTAGCAGCTATCATTACTGGCTTGAAGGTCATAAAAACTATAAAATAGTTGAACTTTGTCTAGTACAATTTACCTTTTCTTTAAAAAAAATGCGAAAGAAGCAGTGAAGTAAATTCAATAAAGATTGCAAGCACTTACTTTATTAAATAGAACACTAACACATTAACATACTAAAACACTAAACACACATGCACACATGCATGCACGCGCACACACACACATATATACATGCATGCACACACTCACATGCACACATGTATGTGCACTCACACACACGCACACGCGCATGCACACTTTGCACACACACATGGGAACGCGTGCACACACCGGCAAGCACACACATACCCACACACACGCACAAGCACGTAAACACACAGGCATGCACACACACACACACATGCATATACACATGCGTGCACGCACTCACACACACACACACACACACACACACACACACACACACACACACACACACACACACACACACACACACACACACACACACACACACACACACACACACACACACACACACACACACACACACACACACACACACACACACACACACACACACACACACACACACACTGACAAACTAGCACACACTCAAACACAAATACACCAACACGCGTGTGCAAGCACGCGCACACACTTTGCGCAAATGCACACACATGAGAACGCGCACACACATGCACACACCGGCATGCACACACATACACAAGCACATAAACACACAGGCATGCATATGCACATGCACGCACGCACACACACATCGACAAACTAGTGCACACCCAAACACAAATGCACTAACACCCTATGCTGAATTATTAAAACTTTACAAGCTTGCTTACTAGAAGAATAGCAAAGAAAGAGGTGGAATGGTCTAATCAGTTCACTTCTGATGCATAGCCTCATAACTAGGGTCTTTTTACCTCTTAAGGCTGGGTTTAATTACTGCCCTTCATTAGCCTGGTAAAATTTTACTTTTATTCAAATACGCATGAAAGTCTCTTTATATTTTCTCTCCATCTTTCACTTCTTTTAACAAATTAACAAATTCTGCCTTTCAAAAGTTTAACTGATTTTAAGGGCTGAACTTCAAAACGCTTTGAGTTGTTTTTAATTTTATCTGGTATGGTTAACCAACTAAATGCATCTGAATATGACAAGCCCTGACAAGCTAACTAATTACTCCTTTAACTATGTCATGTAAGTAAATAGAGAGCACGAGGTTACAAAATGTAACTAGTAAGACTTATCAAGTTTGTCAGTTGTTATTGACAATACATGTTTACCAATAAAGTTGTGAAATAAACGAGAGTTGCCTTCTCTAAATAACGTGAACACAACTTCTCTTACATGGAGAGGAAATCTTGAGAATCAAATACAGACTGTAGGCATGAAGCTTCACATTTAGCTCTGTCGGAGTCCGCATAGACTACAATCAAATTTTTTCAGATTTTTTAGCATGTGTTGTTTTATTAAGCCTTTAGTATAGTTACATGAGTTAATATAAACTATAAAGCCTCTATCATATTTTATCAACAAATAGGAATTTTTAACCGGATGCTGCACATTATGTATTTAACGTGGCATAACTTGGTCTGTGTTCTTTTGTTAGGTCAGCAATAGATTTACTTTAGTTAATATAAACATAAAGTCTTTATCATATTTTATCAAATATAAATATAATTTTTAATCTAATTTCATTATGTATTTAGTTTGGTTTAACTAAACAGTATCACACAAAATATTTTAGACATTGAAATTGCTGGGTGGAGGTTATATTTAAATGTTTATTTTATGAAAGCATTTAAGAGAAAATAACTCCAATCTGTGAAATAGCAACTCTAGTTAATCACAGTTCAGGGCTATCAAAGTTTGTTTACATAATAAATATAAAATACTAACAAAAGAGCTGTAAGTAACAGTGTAATGCAGTTTGTGGTAAGTTGAATCTGTTAAGTTATGAACTTACCATGTCAGGTTCGAGATAAGAAGTGCCCAGGTGCCGTCTTTAGTCACATCCGGTTTATGAGTCTTCGATATTCTTACCGAATGTCCTTGACATTTACGACTGGTATAAAACCGGTCTTGGCCTTGACATAATCCAAACTGTGACCTTGACCTTTAGTCAAATCATTCGGATAGAGTTATCCAACAGAATCTATTTCATGCTTATATGCTTTAGTTGTTGTGTTACCTTGCTTTTTATTTTACATTTCCTTCTTATAAGTGCATGCAGCACCTTACCTTGTAGCTCGCATGAGACTAGCACAATGGTAAAAAGTATGCATGTTTAAAAGAATCAACTGTTGTCCTTTTGAAAAACCAGCTCTGTGAACCAGAGAGATTTTTTACATTGTTAATTGTAACAAAGTAAAAATGTAAACATTGCTAATATCTCTTTTATCATGCAAGTTTGTTGTGCAGTGGCATTATTGTTGAATTAAATAGAGTCATGTTTTAGGAGCTATAAATTTGCTCTATCTTAGCTTTCTTATTGTTCCTTGCACCGTACCAAAGTCATTACAACATGTGATTGTAATCTTACCTATCTGTATATTGAAAAATAACTCGATTACCCAAGTTACTGGCTTATACACTAATCTGTACATAATACTGTGCAATATATATGCATGCATGATACCACATTCAGTTTTTTTCTGAAAAGGTCCAAGTTATGTTTAGCATTGCTGTTCTCATATTAAAGATAACTCTTTTCATTTTTTACTAGCTCTCAAATATAAAAAGATAGTTGTTCAGTGTGTATTATGCCGAATGTTGCTGTTTTAAACATATTTGCATTTGGATAATATTTATTTGTATATCTAAGTTTGTTTATATCATAATAAATGATAATATCACACAAAAACACTATTAAGCTTCTTCTTTTAGAGAAGAAAGTAAGAGTGAGTAAAAAGTAAGAGATTCTAATCAGGCATTATACAATAAAGCATTTCTTATTCACTGAATGTCAAACACAACTTTCAGCTCAGTCAAATCGAATCATGTATGCATTTGCTTTATTTTACCCTATAGAGTCCATTAGTGGCTCTGGCTCTGTTCATACTGTGTTTCTTATCACTCTCGTTAAGGTCCTTGATGACAGCTTCATAACATTCCTTGGCCTTCTCCTTCTCTCCAATAGTTTCGTAGAACAGCCCTTTGTCACTTTTGTACAACTGTTTATATGATCCATGAATCCAGATATGATCAAAAGACTTTTCCACATCTTCATGTTTGTCCCCGAGCAGCATCAGTATCCTCGGGTAAAACATTGGCGCAAAGGCACAGCCTGGTATCATAGCTTCACGAATAACTGTTTTGGCCTCCTCAAGATAATGTCTTGTTGTAGTGGAGCTATCTGGTTCCAGAGTATAGAAACACCTGACAAGGTAACTCCAGTACCTTGCCTTGCCCTCTACAAAAGTAGACTTGTTAATCATGTGGTTGGGGCACACCGCTTTTTAAGCAGAAATTGCATTATGAGATGAGAGGCAGCAGCAGTGCTTAGAGCTAATCATCAGATTGTCATATAAAATATAACCTTTCATTCTCTAGTACAAAACACTCATAGTACATACTGAAAATTTACAAATAATTGGTGCAGTCATCGGCGTTTTAATATAAATATTTCTGCTACTTTCCACTAGTCAGAAAATGCTTACCAAATGTAAACACCTTGTACGGTTGGTCCATTCTTTCTACGTAGCTCTTTACTTCAACTTCGTGTTCTTCATAGTATTGAATGGCCCATTTCCACAGTAATACCTCAGCGTAAAGGTTTGGTCCTCTTTCTATTGGACTCGGTTTGATTTCTTGGGATTCTTTGAGATATGCTAGAGCTCTGTCTAGCAGTTCAACTCTCTTTTTTTTTTCGTTCTCGAAAAGGGAGTGTTTTAACACTGCATCTCCAGCTCTGGCATAATAGTTGGAATAAATTTTAGATTGGTCACCACTTTTCATAATTTCGATCATCTTATCAACACATTGAAGAAGATCAACAGACTTAATTTGAAGTGCTTCCAACAAGCTAGTAAGTTGAAGACCTTTCCAAACATTTGGGTTGCGCTGCAATTCAGCAAGGGAACACCACACTTCCAGCTCATATATCTGCTCCTTGGAACCTTTAAGTATGGTAAGTTGATCAACAATACACTGCCTAATTTTTATTCTTTCTTTTAAATCTTTCCACTTCTTATCTTCGCTGCTCAGAATTTTCTTATAGTAGTAGTAGTGTGTGTAGTCATAAGGTGGGACTCCAAGAAGGGATTCTTTGAACGTCTTCAAACCTTTTGTTCGTGACTCTATAGACCTTTTATGAGTGTGCAGCCAATAAGCTTGTTCCAGCTGAGCATCCTTTGCAGGCTTCTCTTCTTTGAGGAGTTCCTCTATCTTCTTTGCTGCTTTTTTAGCCTCTTCAAGCAGAGGAGGTCGTTGTGCAAGACAAAAGAGACCTTTGTTACACATTGCATGGATACTCTTTGGGTTTTTTTGCAGAGCGAAATCGATGTTCTCTCTTATTTTCGATTCCCATTCCTTTTTCAAAATGAATATCGCTGCATTAAAGTTAGCATCCGTGTACCACATATCTTCATCCAGTGGCACTGTACGCAGTCTAGCAATTTCCTCATCAGAAAAATCAGTGAACAGTGAGTATTTCCATCCTTTGAGACGCTCCTTTAAATCTCTTGTCTCTGCAACAGATGTTTCATTTTATTGACGACTTTAGCTGAGTTTAGGTGAACATAACAGCTTTATAATGAACATCTTGAATTATACGTAAATTTGGCACTATTTTATTAAGTGATTTATTAATACTAAAAGAAAACACCTTGATCTCAAGGAGATAAAACCAGCAATGGCCAGTATACCTAATCATCACACAGGCACAGTAAGCAATATTATTACTGTTATTGTAAAATGATGACATCATTGTAAATACAGCCGTAAGGATAATAATGACAGATACCTTCTGGCAATATAGAAATGCAATTTAGTAAAACAAAACCCAATGAACATAGCAAAGCAACTCCGTTTGACCAACAACTTTTACAGAACAACACCGTTTTTATTAGGTGAATTTAAAAGAACAACCATTTTAGTCAACAAATATTGTAAAGCTATCAAAAGCTTTAAACATTACAGTAACAATGACAAACATAACTTGGACATCTATAGACTAATAGCTAAGTTTGTGTCATGTATATAAATTGAATTTGAACTTAAATTTAGTATTATTATATACAGACTAACTTATAAAACAAAGACCTAATATATTTAGCCATTGTTCAATATATTTATTCAGTTCTATTCTAATAGTTTTGGTGGTCTATACTAATTGTAGTTGAGTTAATACTGAAATTTTAACAAGATGAGCCATGGCATATACAGCCATTGTTGTTGGTCAGGAATGAAAGGAGTTGTGTTTAGTTGTGTATGTTAGATTATATTACCTTGCTAATGGAGGTCAATGGTCAAGTTTATGCATTTTTTACGCCAGTATTAACAGACAAAACTCTGTTTTAGCTTAAATAAGGATATAAGAGTTCTGTTCTAAGGTTGGTACACGTAAAACATTGTAGAAGTTCGCGAATACTGAGTATGATGAGATGCCAGTGTGAATCAATTTATAGAGCTCACCTAACTAGCCTCATTTCCATATTTTCTTATTTTAGTAACCAAGTCAGGTCTGATTTGTTTCACACCAAATTTAAAACTGATGTTACATGTTCATCAAACATTTCAATGTAGTTCAATAATTAGTAACATTTTAGCCTTACACATACTTTACCTATTTGTAGCAAGGCAGGTCTGGAAATATGATAACTACCCTGTTATATGTTGTTTTTCAATATAGTCAGAGTTGAATAACTACTTACAGAAATTAAAGATGCACAATTAGCAGTACTTTAACTTACATACTAGCAACTAGCTCAAACCTAATTTTTGAAACAAATTAACAGAGGCAAATTTACAATTTATGGTTCCAAATAACTGCAAAAGTCGCCGCACTCATTCTATAAGACATATAGAAAAGAAACAGTCAGTTAATAGAGAGAAAACAATTCTTTTTTAACTTATACAGTAAATGGCCTCCTAAAAACAGTGTTAGTGCAATCATTACAAATATATTGAGAGTACCAACCATTTTCTTTTGCTGCCATTTTCTTTTGTTATATCAACTGCTGAGATAGGAAAACACTCCACACCCAGATTGAAGCAAGGTACCTTAAAGATAAAGCTGGTCCTACCGAATGCAAGTTGTTTTATAGCATAAAGAATTCATTGATCTGTTTGCTCCATTTATTTGTAATGGCATATCTGCTGAAATTTGTTTATACAGCGTACATATGAATGGCTTACTTTGATAGCATCAGCCATTGCTATAGACTAACAATACATTGTACCATGTAACTAGTAATGTGATCAGTTAACATAACCAGTCAGTTCCATACCCAATGTTTCTTTTATTAAAGCTTCTCCAACAGCAGCCATGGAAACATTAGTAAAGAGTCACAAAACAAACAAACCATGTGTTAAGTTGTTCACTGCATATACAATGCATGAATAGTTAAACATAGATTTCTATTAGAGTGACACGAAAAGAGCTCGAAAAACCACGAAAAGTTTTTAATGGTTGAGAGTGGTTCAAACAATGACTCTCACATAAGCCAAGGTTGATTATACACACGGCTGCTATTCAAAGCACGGTTACTATACTAAATATATATACTGGTAAATATATTTAGTATAGTAGGTGTGCTTTGAAAACCTATTATTTTAAAAAATTCAATACATAAATAAAAAAGCAGAAATAATAAAAAATGAAGGTTTTATTATTATATATATATATATATATATATATATATATATATATATATATATATATATATATATATATATATATATATATACACTAGACGAAGTTAAGTTACTCAACTTCATTGAATAAAGCAATTTAGTCAATGGCACTACATTACTGGTCATTACATTAATGACAACTACATTACTGGTCACTGTTTATCAGTTGTTTTAAATCGTGACGTGAAATGAAAAGCCAATAAAAGGCTCAATATACAACCACTGGTAGCATTAGTTTGTGACAAACACTACGGGTTCTACCGGAAAACCTTTATCAAATATAGCGGCTCGCTACTTTACAGTTTCGTTTCAGCTTGGTCTACCCTAGGACACTTATATTTCGCTAGTATTTAGTTTCGTGAGTAGCATACAGAGTAAAATTTCGCTGGAACTTATTTTCGCTGCTCTGATGAGTGCGAAAATATAGTGATGTGAAAATAAATGCAATGGAACAAACATTAGATTCCTCAGGTCCAGTTCACTGGTACGAAATATTTTTCAATTTGGGACTACCATACTGTTTGGACTATAAACCGCACCTCTATATAAGCTACACGTGCTTTATTTTCCAAAAAACGATAATAAAACAATACATAAGCCGCACCTTACTATAGGCCGCAGAACTAAGGACTGTGCTTTTTAACGTGGCAGCAACTTTGCCATTTAAAACGGAGCAGTGCAGAACGGCACAGTTTCGTATTATTCGACGCTTTTTAACTTAGTGCCTAACGGGACAGTACCGTGAGGCATTGTTTCGTATTTTCTTTCACAGCTAGAAGTGCACTAATTGGAGATTCCCGTTAGTGCGCCCTAGCGGTGAGAGAAAAAGCCACAGAATAAGCCACAGTGATTAGCCGCACCCTTGTAGGCCTACCTATAAAGCCGCATGGCTCAAATCATCAGAAAAAGTAGTGGCTAATCGTCCGAAAAGTACGGTAGTTTGTATTTGTGAACCACAGGTAGAAATGTGTAGGCGAGATCAATAATGCAATTTGATCGCTTGCTGCAGTTTGTCTCCTGGACTATCAATGACGTCAAGGTCCCTACCGCAGTGACTGATGTTGTACCAATATTAGAATTCAAGTATTTATAGCACGCGGTGCCGCGGTGGCCATGGCCCCGGGTTGTTATTGCTTTTGGTTGGTAATAAAATTCATCACCACAATAATTATTATACAATTTTATGACTTTCCCTACCAGACTCTCATCCTCATCAGTTACAAATTCAATGACTAAACTAATATCATCATCTTCTTCATTTGTCTAGGCTTTTCCAAAAAAAACTTATTATCCTAATTTGTTTTGCCAAGTTGCTCAGTCGGTGTGGGCCTACTAGCTATAATGAATTTAGCAAAAATTGCTCAGTGAGCCAACCACACACGAAAATTGCCTGCATTTCTAATATGACGATTTTATTGTGAATATCAATGGAGAAAGCCATTTAATTTCGCGTTTTCGCTCGTTCGTTATGATAGTTTAGTTTCGCTCATGAAATTTTCGCGAAAGGCTGTTGCCGCGAAAACGCGAAAGCTAGATGCCGCGAATACATAAGTGTCCTAGGGTAATATATATATATATATATATATGTGTATATAGTATATACGTACATGTATAAAATTTTTATGTTTCTTGCTAGGGGGTGTTTGCATTAGATAATTACTATAGCTTTCTATACCACTTTATACGACATTTTCGCCGTACATTGCCAACACCGGAATGAATTAGTGTTGTATGGCAAGGTTTACTGTGTTAGTTAATAATAAAAAGTACATACTTAGCTTGTAACCTGCATTCGCAATAAGAATAGATAAGATTATTAAGAATGACTAGGAGGGCCTAGCGCAATGTTTAGACACGCCTGTTGGTCGAATTGCGATTTGAAGGTTTGAAGTTCAAATCCAGTGCAATTCTGACTTTTCATTCTCACATTTTAATCGCTATAACTGGACATAGGAATGACAGACTAACAAAAGATAAACAAACACTGAAATCTATACACATTGTATATAGATTATTATATATTCTAAAAAAGTTTCTAAGCTATTGTTATTGAGCTTGTTGTGCATGAGATTGTGCCAGCAGGCTGTTTGTTATATTTCTCAGCAAAGTTGTTTTAATATTTTAGTAAAGTTATTATACTATATATACATGTAGTTAGTCCTGCTGCTAACAAAGTGAAAAATTGCAAACAAAAATATATAAATAGCAGTTATATACTGCATGCAGTGTCAGAAGCTATTAAGACATTATTATTCTTCAACTGGTTATCATGTAGCGGAATCAACCAATAAAGTCAAAGTAGACAAATTTGAAAGATATAATTCTATTTAGTCAAACAAGAATTACTTTTGGAAATCATGAAATTGCAAAATCACTTACAACCGCTTCACAGAAGATGAATACGCCACAGAACTCACATCTTCAACATCTCTTTACACTTTCAATGTCTTTGAGTAAATCTGAGTCTCTTATCTCATTAGTATGTTCAAAAGCTTCTAAAAAAATGTCTTGAAATGGACATATTGTCCAAAAACTCCACCTCGTGCAAAAATCCAAATCGTGTTGATTCTGCAAAGGAAATCATTCATAGCTACTATTAAATCACTCATGAATCAAGTGATAGAATTGACCGACTGCAAGAGATTGCAAAGAAACAGTTTTTTTCAGATTATAGCTCTTATTGAAAAGTAACCCGCAAACTGGCTTAGTTTTACAACAAATGAAAACCTTCTACAACTAGATTATTTAACTTCATGTAGAAAATTCTCTAAAATATTTCTTCATGAAAGCTCTATTATCAAAAGTCTTTTCGCTTTTTTAGGATTTTAGTAAAACTTCTGACAGTGTAAATCATATAACTTGGGGAAGAAATTAGAGAGCTTTCACAGAGCAGAATCATGTTATCTAATTATTTATTTGTTATTAGAATATCATCGACAGATGTTTTGCTTGAATGCTATCCAGTCCCATAAAGTTACCATTGAAGTTGGAGTTCCACAGGGAAGTGCACTTGCTCCAACTTTATTTTTTAAATATAGCCTACAAACGATTCTTTGACAAGCGGAAATTTCTCTACAGCATACAGATATGCTGATGACACAGTTTTTGTTTGTTTACATCTGGATTTGAAAAAACATGATCAATCATGTTATAGTGACCTGGTCACATTCCAAGAATGCTACTGTAGTTTGCCATCACAAAAAATCTTATTTTGAATAACCATTTTGCTATTCTCATCAATAAATTAACAAAGCAACTAGCGTTTGTCACAGCTGTTTGAAGAACTTTTCAGCCAGACACCCTTACTTCCAATTTATTCGTTGTCATTTCCTTGTGAGAGACTAATGTATACCTGAACCTTTGTTCTAATATGCTATAGGATTATTTGTTTACTTTACAGAAGACTACCTTATGACTTGTTGGTAATTTACAAATGATACCACCTTGCTTTTACCATCTACATTTTGGTTTAGAACAGTAGATGTTCTCCCACTGCCACATGTTTTACCTTATTTTACTAACATTGTTGGATTCAGAATTCTGTTTGTTTAACAGACTTTAACTCCTTAGTACATCACTGATATATTTCAATTCTCAGATACCAGATATCCATGGCATGATGATTTCATTTGTACTTACCAAAAGATGCAAACAACTATTTTATTGCTGTCTTGTGTCAAACGAGATAAGATGTACACCTAAAACTACAAGTTTCAATGCCTGTATAAATTTCTGTTTTTTGTATTTATGATACCATATTAAAATACATTACATTTTATTTTTGCTGCATTATATGTAAAACATTTTTGTAGAACATTTCTAAGATTGAAACTTCTCATTGTTAATATTTTCAGAGTGATGGATCCGTTTGTGACACAAATTACAATGATGATCAATGTTGAAATAGCTTTACACAGCTTACTTCTGGTTACATTACTTATTGTTAGTAATAATGAATATAATGTTATTGGTAATTTGATAAATCATTATGAGGCGTTTTCTTAACCTAAGTTTCCCTGATTGAAACTTCCCCAACAGCTGCAGTAGAAACATTATTACGGAGACACATAACAAGCGCGATACATTCTAAGCTCTTTTATCTCCATCCAATGCATGTTTAGTTAAATATATATTTCCAACCAAGAGACACAATAGGAGCTCAATAATAAGTCTTCAATGGCTGAAAATGAGCTCGCAATAACTCTCAAAGAAGTCGTTGTTAATTATACTACACACAGCTACTATTTACAGCATACATACATATTCAAACATACTGCGATCTTCCATTGTTAATAATAATAAATAATGTTATTGGTAATTTGAGTAATCTATGCGAGGCCTTTCTTAAACCAGAGTTTTCCTAATAAAAGCTTCTCCAACAGAAGCCGTGGGAACATTAGTAAAGAGTCACATGATAAGCGCAAAACATTCTAGCTCTTTTATTCTCCATACTACGTATGAATAATTAAGTATATATTGCCAACAGACTGACACAATAGGAGCTCAATAAGTTTTCAATGGCTGAAATTGAGCTCACAATAACTCTCATAGAAGTCGTTGTTAATTATACTACACACAGCTACTATTTACAGCATACATACATATTCAAACATACTGCGATCTTCCATTGTTAATAATAATAAATAATGTTATTGGTAATTTGAGTAATCTATGCGAGGCCTTTCTTAAACCAGAGTTTTCCTAATAAAAGCTTCTCCAACAGAAGCCGTGGGAACATTAGTAAAGAGTCACATGATAAGCGCAAAACATTCTAGCTCTTTTATTCTCCATACTACGTATGAATAATTAAGTATATATTGCCAACAGACTGACACAATAGGAGCTCAATAAGTTTTCAATGGCTGAAATTGAGCTCACAATAACTCTCATAGAAGTCGTTGTTAATTATACACACAGCTACTATTTACAGCATACATACATATTCAAACATACAGCGCTCTTTCATTCTTTATACACATGGTTAATCTAAACGCTGCGTTACATTTTTTGAGAACCAGGTGCGTCGGTGCTGTTCTCTCGACTATTATTTATGACTACATGTATCGTAAATCGATGGCATCACTGAGGCTTTGATCACCTAGGGAAGATTGCAGCTGTCAATAATTTCAAATAGTTCAACAAGCATTGACAGCTGCCTGTGCAATGTGCATCACTTTAACGATGCTGGCGGATTATCACAGATTGCTTGATCAATGTTTGTTCATGGCATTTGCTGCGGGAATTTTACTGCATTGCTTCGGGACTGCGTGGTATACCCGGTTCCATTTTGTGGATTATGAGGATTTGGAATTGTACGCACATTGATTTATTGTGTGATAATTGTTTCAATAGGCATTCGCGTGTTGCGGATCAATGCCAAAAAAATTTTTTAAATGGTAAAGAGCTCCATGCCATAGAACAATAATTTGCAAAGAACTTTTGTCATGCTTACTTGTACACTAAACGTTTCAGCAAAACAGAATGAATGTATGCATGAAACATGTTTAAAATGGAATAGCTGGCACGGCATTTTATTGCGCATCATTCTTAAGTATCATTTCCATCATTGGCAGTCATGGAACATTCCATAAAGATTTCTGTGTAACAAAACTTGCTTGATTTGTTGATTTTTATCCTGCGGATGACTTGCAGACTGATGCAAACTTTGGACTATTAGCGGTTGTAAAAGCGGATGGCTTTGTGATAGTGTGGACAATGTTATCTATGGAGCCTTAGGCTATAGTGCCCCGAGTTTGCAACCCGAGTTGATAAACCGAGTTATATTTACAAACTCGAGTTTGTAGATGCAGGCATGCCAGAAACTGTTAATGCCCTAAGTTCTGTTCAGGTGACATATATTATCGCAACTGTGGTTTAAAAAAAAAACAATTTTATTGATCTTACACCGTAAATTCCAGCATTTTTCTATAAATATACACATTGCTAAAATATTATTGGTTATAATTTAGTTTATCATGAGAAATGTTAGTACCGAAAATGCACAAAAATGGAGACATATTCTTGGCACGTGTCCCAAAAGTTTAACGAAGCATCTCAAAATATTTTGCTACAGTTATGAATGGATCAGGTTGCTTCAATGGAAATATGGTCTGTAGTTCTTTCAATGCTAGTTCCTAATCCCAAGTCTCCCAGTCATCATTCACATCATCAAATTTGCCAGCAGCCTGTACAAAGATTAATCATACATGTTAAGATGAGTTAATTTCAATGCAGTGATTACAAACCCTCTAGTGGAACACAAAATTCATTACAAGTTTCACTGAGGATTGACAAAATGATGTTTCACACATTTTACTACTTATGATGATATAAAAATACATGAGATATGTTGCTGATCCAATAGCAACAAGCTTGAACAAGATTTCTATAATAGTATTAAAGAGGCTTTTTCCAATTATTTTCCCTGTTATTACTGGATTGTTTAATAGAACATTGATTGATGTTTGTTCTCCAACAGCCTGGCAGCATGCATGGGTTAAGCCTTTGTTTAGGTCTTTCTTCAAATGAGTAGATACTAGTAACCCATCAAATTTATACTTATTTCAATATTCCTCAACTTCTCGAGTTTTTGAAAAGCACTTAAATGTCCACATCTACTCTAATTTGTCGGAAAACTGTATTCCACATCTTTATCAGTATGGCTTTATAAAAGTCACTCACATGCACTGATGCTTTTTATTCACTCATTTCAGATTCCTTAGATCTGAGAACAAAGGATGAGAATGTTTGCTTTATGTTTCTAGATGTCACCAAAGCTTTCAACTGTGTCAATCATAAATAACTACTCGATAACCTAGATTTGATGATTTTAGAGGTAACTCAGGAAGTTACTATAACTTGTAGACACTAGAACAGAAATCACTAAGATTTCTGTTCACATAGCAACTCTCTTGGAGTAATCATGATTATTTGTAATAAGGTCATTAACCTCATCGACTATACTGAAGTGTATTTGCAGACCATACATTAACTCAAATTCCACCATTACTTTTTATTATACAGTTCATCTTTTGCCATATTTGGCATACAAATTTATTATAATCTATTCCGAAAATATCTCATTATTTATTTTTGCTTCAAAAAAGCACAAACTAATTGCAAATCTGCATCGAATTCCAGCACATCTTATTTCAATGAATAACCTTTCCAAAGCTTTACATCTTCTCACTCCGCCTATATTAAATCTTCATTTTATTTTATCCCAACTATGGCATTATTGCTATTCAAATCGAATTTGAGAATTTGCATTGATGAGACATTTTGTGTTATACGGAATTTTTCATGGCACCCAGCAAAAGCTTTCCAGAATGTATTAACATTAGCTGAAATGTACATAATAAGAGGCCTCCATCATAGAGGCATCTACTGTATATTGTTCTTTATGGTTTACTTCTTGTACAAAAGTGACTGCTATCATTGCAAACATGCCAGAAACTGCTAATGCCTTCAGTTTTCTTCAGGTGTCATATATTATTGCAACTGTGTTTCAAAAAAACAATTATATTTATCCTACACCGTAAAATCCAGCATTTTTCTATAAATATAGACATTGCTAAAATATTATTGGTTATAATTTAGTTATAATATAATTTTTAGAACATTGCTTGATGGCTGTTCTCCATCAGCATGGAAGAGGGCATGAGTCCATACATTAACTCAAATTCTACCATTACTTTTTATTAGACAGCTCATCTACTGTCATATTACTTTGGCATACATACATGTATTTATTATAATCCAGAGCCAAAATATCTCTTGAACTTATTTTCGTTCAAAAAAAGCACAAACTAATTGCAAATCTGCATCATATTCCAGCACATCTTATTACAATGAATGGTCCTTCCAAATCTTCTCATTCTGCCTATGCTAAATGTTTGTTTTATGTCCATTAAAGGTTTCAAAATCTTTCATTGTTTCGGCCTCAATTTTTACGTAACAATTACAGATTGCCAACTCATTCCAGCTTATGTGATATGAAAAAATCAAATAAAACCTCCAATAATAATTTTAAAAATATTACCGCTGGCTCCTTTTTTACCCAATTTTTACCAAATATCTGGTGTCTAAACAGAGGGAGGCTTTTTAAAAGCTACATGTCAAACCATTTATTTGATTGGGTTGGCTTTTACAGCTTTAAGATTCTTGTAGGTATAATTAGGAAAAAAATTCTGTTCAAAATGAAATTATTTCTATTGAAGTATTTAAAAAAATGTCACACTTGCCGCTACGACATATGAAGCTATTTATCATATATATTCTGTGAAGTGCTATGCTTGTAGTGTGACCAGTTCTGCCTAAGTCATTCAATTTATATTTAATATTAATTATCATATTAATTAGTATTAGTTATCATATCAATTATATATAACTGACATAACTATAGTGGTTTCCCGCTAGGTTCAGTAGAATGCGAGTAGGATGGTTTTGATGCACTGATTTGTAGGTAATTAAGTTTATTAACCATCAAATCAAACCGTGAAATCTACAAAGTATCAAAAGCAACAATAGTTTAAAATTAAAAATAAATACACTAATTCACAAATACACATGATAATAATAATACACAAATTCCCAGAATGCATAAGAAATTATTGTAATAACAATGTATTAAAAAGGCAAGGAAATAATATTAATAAAAACATACCTTTTGCCATCTGCAAACTCGCAGTACTATTGCTCTTAGCAAAAATGGGATAAAATTATTGCAATTCAGAGAATACTAATGTAGCTCGCTGTAAATTCAGCTATAAACTGATTGCTATTGCTGGGTAATGGATTGCTAAACACTAAGAAAACACTGCTAAATAACACAGGACTGGTCAACCCAATTTGAACAGATCTCCCCATCCAATCACAAAGCAGGTAATGCTGCCTAAGCAGAGACAGTTGCCCAAACCTGCTCAAACCAAAACTTGCCTAAGCCAAACGACTCGCGCGTTGGCAACAAGCCAATTCATTAGCGTAGTAAGAACTGGGTTCACTGCGTACACAAAACCGTTGGGCAGTTGAAAGTGTGTAACATGCATGCGATACGTGCATGTAACCTTTTACAATAACAATTAATCAATAATCAATATATATATTTCATAAAGTTAGTCATCCGTCCGTCGTTATATATGTATAGCCATAGCTAATAAAATCTTGGAATAAAGAATCAGTATCGCAATAGATTTGATCTCGGAACTTCCCGTTCACCAGGCTGAACACCTTGCCAATTTAGCCAAACGAGCTTGATAAATTCACTAGGCGATAAATGTCGCTATATTGGAGCAAATACGTTACTTTTTCGGTCATGACGCAAAATCATGGCCTAACATCATGAGCACCTGTAGCTCTTATTAGTAAGCTTACTCAAATTATCCATTGGCAATGTGCCAACTGGCACACTGCAAGTGGCAGGCAACTCTCATCACCTCTCATTGTTTATAAGCTGATTTTAATACCCGAGCAACGCCGGTAGCACAGCTAACTACTATATATAATATATATAACTTATAATTAAATTTATCTACCCTAAAGCTCTATAAAATTTTAGTAAACTCACTCCAAGGAGGTGATTATCTATTTTTTTTCTAACTATATATAGTCAAAAATCCACATGCAAAGTTAATTTGTTCTGCTGTGAAAGGTTTGTTACACTACTTTAAACTACTGGCTAGCTCTGTGTGAAAGGCATGTGATATGGCTGTAAAAGAATTGTTTATTCTACTGTGAAGGTCTATGCAACTTCAGTAAACAAATTGTTTCTCAACTGCAAAAAGCTGGCAACGACGCCAAACAAATCCTTCAGCACTCTCCAGACAATCCATTTTTTATAAATGACTCACAACTCTTTAGACCAAAAACTGGGTTTAATGAGAGTTATGTTTAATCAGGGGGAAGCCTTACCATGTCTCCTGTCATACCCTCAGCTAAAATTTCTCGTACTGTGCTCAAGTCCTCCCCAAACATTTCCTTGTCCCACTCATCGTCTAAGCCACTCGATGACTCTGCGCAAGAAAAAGAGTAACTCTAAGCAATGAAGTTATAAATATATTATCCAATAGATTATTGCTAGTAACAAGTAGATGTGTAGCCACAGGATTTAAGGTGACCCAGTCGGTCTCAGGTTGATTCACAACTGATGACATAAGGTTGATACTAGGACAGGTATTAAGTTGATGCCTGACTAGTGATGACAGGTAGGAGCGTGAGTCAATGTTGAATAGAAGCAAATGAGAAAACATAACTACATGTACAATTACATGTACAATTACGAGTACAATTACGTGTACAATTACGTGTACAATTACGTGTACAATTACGTGTACAATTACGTGTGCAATTACGCGTGCATAGACCAGGCTAATGATAAATAAACAAACCGTAACTATGCCTTGCAGAGTACATATTCTAGCCTACATATTTGGTACATATTTGGAATCTGAGCGAGCAATTTAAGTCAGGAACAAATTATACAGTTGGGTGCGATTTCACTACCCTCTGCAACAGTACAAGCCGGCTAAGGTGTAAACACACTAGGCGATATTATCGCGAGCGTCATGAGGAGGGCGGAGATATCGCTAGCGTGTGCATAAACACACTTGAGCGATTCACTAGCAAGCGATATAATGGGCACGCCCACAAACTGCCAATAAAATTCCGTATCATTAGTTTCTTCGAAGTTGTTAATAAATTTAGGTCAGTTAATATGGCGCCGTCTAGGCGACAACGTAAACAACTTACGCATTTGTTATTAAACCTATCTCACTTTCACGGATTGTACACTGCCTACACTACAAGGAGACATAAGAAAAACGATTATTGCATTTCTAACTGTAATATCTTTCACCATTTTTATACATATTTTATTTTGTAGTGGTTTTTTATATTTAGGCCTAATGTATTAAATATTTACCGTTCTCAAGATGGTCAACCTGTGCAACGATTGATTCCAAATGTTGGTTTTTAACTTGGATTTTTTGTAATTTTTGTTTGTTATGGTGCACATGACTGGGAGTGCTATTATTAAATTTATGAGCAATTCAGTGCTCGTTCTGAAGATGTTTCAATATTAACAAAATAGCAAATTGTCGCTGCTGTACGTTGGTGAACATCGATAAGAAATAATTACCCGCCATAAAATTGCATTCTGGTAAAATCCAACCAATCGAAATGCATCTCGCTAGCGATAAAGTTGTGCAAAGAAAGTCTAACATTATCGCTCTGGATGAGCACGCTGGGTGAATTCTAGCGCAGATTAGCGCCACGCAGCACGATATCGCTCTAAATATCGCCTAGTGCGTTTATACCTTTAAATAACTGACATCCATTTGATATTCAGAAGATAACTTTTTCAGTAATGCCTTGCTTTTGCTAATATTTTGAAGTTTGACAAGCAAGTCTCTCGTGGCTAAAAGAAAGAGTTGATGTTTATGAGCAATGTCAGAGCCATGTAAGAGCCATGTCAGAGCCATGTCAGAGCAATGTCAGAGCAATATCAGAGCCATGTCAGAGCTATGTCAGAGCAATGGCAGAGCAATGTCAGAACAATGTCAGAGCCATGTCAAAGCAATGTCAGAGCAATGGCAGAGCCATGTCAGAGCAATATCAGAGCAATGTCAGAGCCATGTCAGAGCAATGGCAGAGCAATGGCAGAGCAATGTCAGAGCCATGTCAGAGCCATGTCAGAGCCATGTCAGAGCCATGTCAGAGCAATGGCAGAGCCATGTCAGAGCCATGTCAGAGCCATGTCAGAGCAATGTCAGAGCCATGTCAGAGCAATGTCAGAGCAATGTCAGAGCAATATCAGAGCCATGTCAGAGCCATGTCAGAGCCATGTCAGAGCCATGTCAGAGCCATGGCAGAGCCATGTCAGAGCAATGTCAGAGCAATGTCAGAGCAATGTCAGAGCAATGTCAGAGCCATGTCAGAGCAATGTCAGGGCAATGTCAGAGCAATGTCAGAGCAATGTCAAAGCAATGTCAGAGTAATGTCAGAGCCATGTCAGAGCCATGGCAGAACCATGTCAGGGCAATGACTATAAACACTAACAACTCACTCTTGAAAGGTTTTTAAAGCCAACCATGGTTAGCGCAATAAATAACAATATCTGCCAGAATTGAGCATGGTCCCCATATCGGTATTGCGCTAAACTTTTCCACATATTACATAGTTTTAGGTAGCCAAGTTGCCGATGGTTGCCACTCTGTGCCTTTCTGTTAAAGAAATATGTTAATAAAACAAATATACAGAGCAACAAAGGTACCCTTTGAGTTCGCAGATCCAATAGAGCTTGCCGGCGTCTTCACTTCGATATCGGTAAGTATTACGAGGTCTCGTTTCTCCTTCATTTTGAAATCACGAGGAGTCATCGTATCCCCCACCTCTTTCGAAGAACGCAGGTCTGTATCAGGCGATGATGCTTCAGCTGAATAAAATAAGTAATCTGGTGCTGATTAAAAAGCAACTTCAGCCCTTGTGTATTGTGGTCTTCTGCGCCATCAAAGCCTCCAACAAATAAGCAATGTTAATCCCTTCAAATCAAGCCTCATGCAAAGCAACCCCTTTTTTGATTCACTCAAATAGTCATTGTGCATGTTTTTCATTTAAATAAATCAACTAGCTGTTAATCAAGTCCCGGCGCCATGAGTAGTTACGCTACTGTGCATGTGGGTACTCATTGCACCTACTTTCTTTGTATTCCTCACTGTTCTGTACTTTTTTATAATGAAATGAAACAAAAAACTTACAAACAAAAAGAGAATAACATGTAACTTTGTAAAATGAATTAAATGAGATTTGCTGGGTTTTAAAATTTTCTGTCTGAAGGAATGTCTATGGAATAAGTGCATGGACCTTGATTCGAATCCCATGCATGAGGTACATGTACATGTGACATAAGACCCTCAAACTGTAGATGTTTTTTTTAAATACATGTACTATGTATACATACATATTTGTCTAATATTTGTAGATTATGCTAATAAACACTGTATTTCTTGCTCAACAGTGCTCAAATGAGCTCAGAATTGTCCGCTGTCGACCAATTTGACCTCTGTCATTTCAACGACACTGAGTTGCACTAAATATATTTCAAAGATTAGCAAAACCTGTTAAAGTAGACTCACTTTCAAGTCAAGGTTCCTTTTTGATTCATGCGTACTTAACTAGTTGCACTAATTTAAAGTAGTTCTTTTGTCATTCTTGTATGAGCAGCCTATCCCTGAAATTGAAATGTTGATGCAAAAAAGTCAACAGTTGTGAGTAGCAGTAGAACGTTTTTGTATCAGAGACCGGAGTGGTCGTCGGCTTAATTTTTTCCTCCACTGAGAAGAGCCTAACCGAGTATTATCAGTTCAGATCCATCAGCATTGAGCATTTTTATGCCTAAGTAGTTTTACAGTGAATGCCTTCTCACAAATTTAGCTAAGCGAAATGGCGTCGAATTTGCATTCGAACCTCATTATTTCTATGAGTCAACGTGGAAGCAATGTTGAAGTCATTCAAAGCATGGAAGCACAGTGTATGCTTGTGCCATTAAATATAACAGATATGTTCCATAAATTCCAAAAGCATTATTGGTAAACTTATCTATAAGTCTTCCTTTCCACATAGAGTATTCGACTGTCTCTATTGCTTATCAAGAAAATTAGTATGTAAAGAATAACTCCGAATCTATGAACACCTTACTCATTCATGGGAAGATAGAATTCATAAGCATAGTTGAGAGTGATATGGGAGGGGAGTGAGGAGAGTCACACACAAAGTTATTGAGTTACCTAACATCCCTAGGCTAAAGTTATGAATATATGCAACTCGTATAACCATAAAAGGACCAATCAGAAGGTGGTTTAAAGAATTTCAAACAGTCTTCATCAGGTTAACAGCTTTAGTATAGGAGCAGCCGAACCCACTATCTCTCCTTCCACAAATGATAACTTATGGCTATAGACAAATAACTCCAGTCGACTGCCAGTGACAGGTGCTTGATGACAGTTTAGGGTTAGTCAATGCCATTGTACATATCTAATCAATTCTCTCTTTACATCCCTATCTCACAGATGATTCTAGAAAAAAACGATGCGTGCTTTTTGTTTGCTTCAAGTGAAGATATGGTAAAGTCTATTTATTTGTCTGCAATGATAAAAGTATCAAACTTTAAAAATTTGTCATTTTTACCAATAGAATATTGTGTCTCAATGGTGTTACAGATCAAACCTAAACACAACTTTCATAGAGTTTATCTGACTCTCAATGCAGTGATACTACAACAGCTGATAGCATGCATGGTTATCGCTGAGAAGATGCACCACATGCTACACAACTTTCCACCACATCACTCTGCATCATAACATTTCCTACCAGACCTGTTTATGCAATGTGACTTTTCACCATGTCACTTTGTACCGCAACATTTCCAGCCTTCATCAGACTTCTATCAGACAGACTTTCCTTACTTCTATACATACACGCATTGTTCCATACTTACCTCCAGACATACCTAGTTGTGAATGTTTCGAGACCATGGCAGGGGCTTCTTCATCAACACTCGGCCCTAACATCTCTCCTGGATGTTCCGCAGTAACTGTAGCGCCGTCTGTCACATTTTTTACTGTTGCGTGATCTGATGGAAAAGCGTCTTCCGCAATTACAGCCGGTGTTCCGCTGTTGTCACTACTCGTGTAAGCCGTCTCGCAGTTAGCGTCACATAATGCTGCCTTCTCGCTAGATTCACTACCAGTTAGCATCGTTGCAAGGGGCTGCACATTAGCATCGGCAGCAGAAGGATTAGAGTCAGGTGAAATCTCAGCTGGAATGCTTTGAATATGTTCGGATGAAGGGGAAGGAGGCGCATCTCCAGCTGTATCTTCAAACTGGTTAGTTGTGGAGTCGGGTGAAGGAGCAGCGAGCAATTCTACACTCAGAGGAGCGGCTACTTCCTGTTTAGTTGTTGTTGATCGAGTAAAAATTTGTTCAACAGATTCATCTGCTTCCCAATCATCTATGAAAAATAACAAAAGAGATAGATTTTTGGTGAGATGAGTGATCCATAGATACACTATAAGATGAGTGATCCATAGATATACAATAAGATGAGTGATCCATAGATATACAATAAGATGAGTGATCCATAGATATACTATAAGATGAGTGATCCATAGATATACCATAAGATGAGTGATCCATAGATATACTATAAGATGAGTGATCCAGAGATACACCATAAGATGAGTGATCCATAAATATACCATAAGATGAGTGATCCATAGATATACTATAAGATGAGTGATCCAGAGAAACACCATAAGATGAGTGATCCATAGATATACCATAAGATGAGTGATCCATAGATATACTATAAGATGAGTGATCCAGAGATACACCATAAGATGAGTGATCCATAGATATACCATAAGATAAGTGATCCATAGATATACCATAAGATAAGTGATCCATAGATATACCATAGGATGAGTGATCCATAGATATACCATAAGATGAGTGATCCATAAATATACCATAAAATGAGTGATCCATAGATATACTATAAGATGAGTGATCCATAAATATACCATAAGATGAGTGATCCAGAGATACACCATAAGATGAGTGATCCATAAATATACCATAAGATGAGTGATCCATAGATATACTATAAGATGAGTGATCCAGAGAAACACCATAAGATGAGTGATCCATAGATATACCATAAGATGAGTGATCCATAGATATACCATAAGATGAGTGATTCATAGATATACTATAAGATGAGTGATCCAGAGATACACCATAAGATGAGTGATCCATAGATATACCATAAGATAAGTGATCCATAGATATACCATAAGATAAGTGATCCATAGATATACCATAGGATGAGTGATCCATAGATATACTGTAAAATAAGTGATCTATAGATGCACCATAAGATGAGTGATCCATAGATATACCATAAGGTGAGTGAACTATAAATATATCATAGAATAAGTGATACATTGATTTACTATAAGAGTGAAACATAGCTATTAGCAAGTCAACCTTTAAGGTGAATGATTCAGATACATGTATATGTATATATACGACGGTGTACATATATACAGTAGGCGCTCCCACAATGTTAATAATCCATTATTAGGGGATTATACATTATTGGGGGATTATTGAGGGATTATATGTTATAAGAACATTAAAATACATGTATGTTGCCTAATCCATTCCAAGATCTTTTCAATCTCACTCATTTGGCAATACAAAATGGAAAAACTTGACTTAACTTTTTTAATTTGTTGGCTGTAACGTAATTGCAGTATCATTGGCTTGTATCGACAACTCTTTCCTTTTTTCTGATCAATCTCACTGGTTTATCGACCACGATTGCGGTATTTTTAGATAAGTTGATGGAGAGCGCACATATTCGACTTTCATTCACAACAATTTGCTTATTTGTTTCTAAGCAGCAAAGTTTATTCTGCAAAGTAAATCTAATAACAAATGTTTTGTCCGACTACAATAAAGCTCAACAACGAAATATATTTAGTATAAATAAGTGTTTCTACCTGTTTGTCGTCATCTGTATCTAGAAGGTCAAGGTTAAAATAAAAAATAACCTTTGATGATACTCCAACTCGTGACATTCAGATTGGTAGACCGACGCTGCACCAACCGATCGCCTTTGTATTTGCGCAGCTACCTGTTCTCTGTTTTGTCGACATATCTGACGAACTATCACGACAAACTAGATTGCTGCAAAAGTTGTTATCTACATGTATATACAATAGAAATAACGCAAAACGCACATTGTTTTTTTCTCGCCAGTCCGGCAAAATAACTAACCATTCAAATCGAATTTGAGAACTCGCTCGACTTTACACTTTACGTTATTCAGAATTTTTTACGTAGTAGGAAGAAACTTCAAATAAAATTTTTACGTTATCTAGAATTTACGTTATAGGAGGTATACGCTATAGAAGCCTCTCCTGTATATATATATATATATATACAGGAGATATATATATATATATCTCCTGATATATATATATATATCAGGAGATGATATATATACAGTCAAACATGGATAACTCGAACTTCACGGGACCGAGCGAAAGTGTTTGAATTATCAGAGCGTTCAAGTTATCAGAGCACTGTCACAAGTCCATGTATTTACTTATTTATTTGTAGATACATGTACATATACAAACTATAATATAAATCAAAAGCACAACTGGCTTGTTTCAAATTAAATGCTTCTAATCTAAAGTTTAAAACGTTTTTATCAAAAAGTATAGAGATTTTTCTATCACTTGAGATTGGTTTGTTGTTTGAGGTGATGTTATTGCCAGGACGTTTTTTAGATTGACATTGGCAAAGCTTGATCGTTGTTGAAATGCTCAAAAGAAAAGACATCTTTTTCTTTTGAGCGTTTTACCCACGATCAATTTTGCCGATTTTTCTTGAAGTTTATGCAAAGATTACCTCACTTTACCTGGGATTCGTTAAGAGCAACACTCCAAGGCAGTTCAATTAGAAGTTTTACGAGGTTTTACTGTACATTGTATATCACTCACGCTTTTTGAATAGATACTAATTGAATGTACACACGTATTCTGTGTTTAGGTCAAACGATGAATAGTTTTTTTTAGCTAAGACAACGTATACGTTTAATTACAACAATTTTTAAGACGTTTTAAACATTCCGATGTTGATTCAGCACGGAATCAACGTCGGAAAACTATTCATCGTTTGACCTAAACACAGAATACATGTACGTTCAATAAGTATCCAGTCAAAAAGCGTGAGTGATAGAGTGATATACAATGTACCGTAAAACCTCGTAAAACTTCTAATTGAGCTGCCTCGGAGTGTTGCTCTAAAAGAATACCACTTTCCTTGCTTCCGAAGAGATTGCTAAGCAGACGTTTGGTATAAATCAAATTTCACCAAACCTTTAGAAAAGTCATTGACAAAAATATTTTGCCGATGGTGGTAATAACGACGCTTATGAATTACAAAAAGTTGAGGTTTACCTCTATGGCTTGGAATAAAGTGATTTTCTAAAGCGATAACAACCATTTCGGTAGTCGTTGGGCAAAAAACAGTTCGAGTTAACAGTGTTGAGTTCGAGTTATCTATAGCAATTTATCATTACGTGGGAACGGACCAAAGAGACCGTTCGAGTTAACCATGTGTTCGAGCTATCCGTGGGCGAGTTATCCATGTTTGACTGTATATGGGTCAAATCACAGTATTGTGAAACCAAAGATGTGATTTTTAAATTTTATCATAGAACCAAGTTTTACACATCATTGGAAAGCTAAAAGTCCAAACTTTCCATAATTAATAAGGATTTTTAAAAATAATGAACGATTTCCATGAAATTGAGAAAATTAAGCAGCAAGAGACGATTATGTGATCATACAGGGGACATTGATTTTTTTGGATTTTTTTAGATGCATATTTTAAATTGCAAATTGTGTCACCAGGAACCTCTTAATCCAATTAAGTTTCTATGACTGGAAAAGTTTCCAAAGTTCTAACCTTAATAAATCTTGCTTAAGAGGCGTTCCAAATACATGCGTGTCCCTTGTATGATAATTTGGGCACCATTTTTTGTTTTTTTTTGAAAACAAATCATGTGAAAAAATTTCTAGTTAGGATTTTCCGATAGTACCATGAGAGGTTCATGATGGCATGTTTAGTTTTTTTAAATAATTTAATTACTTGAGAAAAATTAAGAAAATAAATTATCAAACAAGGGACAATTTTATCATACAAGGGACATCTACTCTTTTATTCCCTTACTATACCTCATGAAGATTGTCTAAAATAACATGGCCATCTTTGCAATGCTACTATTATGTCATGAATATTCATGACACAATAGTAGCACTGAAAAGATGGCCATGTTATTTTAGACAATTTTCATGAGGTATAGTTAACATACATACGAAAGTTATTATACTCGGCAGTCCGTAACTTAATTTTAAATGGTTAGTGGTTTCTTAACCATTGTTGGTGGAGGAAGGCCATAATCTTTTCTGTACCCAACATATTCCCAGCCTAATTGCACTTAATCCCATTATGTCGAAATTTAGTTTCTCGCGATCTGAATAGTGATGGCTTTATGAGTTGGCATTGTAGGCAACTAAACATAACTAGTTGAGTTAATTAGTTCCAATACAATTAATGTGGCTGTCTCTAAATATTTTCTCAAAGCATTGTCGGCTTGTGATTGCCTGACTGGCTACCTTAACCCTGTGAGGCCCATACACAGAAGCTTTGCTCTAAAAATTTTCAAACTTTTTGGATAGTTTCCAGATATATGTATGAGTGTTTTTCTAATTTTTTTATTTTCTACAACGACCCTGACCTGAGATATTAAATGTTGCACTCACGCAACATTGGGCTTTAATGCTACCTATATACATTACGCATTAGACAATAGTGTTATGAAGTATTTGAGCCAGTAAAATAACTTTATTTGAATAAATAAATGGTAAATGTACTTATATACATATACATGTATACAGATACATACGTATACATATATATAGTACATATATTGAATATATATACATTCAGTATATATAAATTGTATATATACATACCTATACGCATACATATATATGTATATATTGTATATATGCATACATATATGCACACACATATATATACATATATAAATATATATATATATATATATATATATATATATATATATATATATATATATATATATATATATATATATATATATATATATATATATATAACACAAGCATATAAGTTTACATCACTGTTTGGTACAAATGGACTAAATCCTGGAGCAATATCAACTGTTCCAAAGTAACTATAGCTCTCCAGTCGTTTGCAGTGATAGGTACAAAAATAATTTCGTTCATCAAGAAAGCAGAGACTATTTCACATTTTGTAGTAGTTATTTTCTTGAACAGCTTGCCGTGACTTCGCTTTGGAGCCTTTATTGGCCAATGAGCAAAATTGTCATAGTGAACATTGCACGGACCTCTTCCAATTTTTTAGCTGGTGTAAGGCATAGACTAGCATCACCTGCTGCAGCTGGTTGTCCTTGTTTGGAAGCACCATTGACATGGATGAGACTGCCGGCAACTTCAGCTTGGAATTCTTTTCTATTTAGTACTTTATTTACGGTAGCTTGAGAAGGCGACTATCACTTCTGTAGATATTCCAAGTGTTGATTTCGGCTACCATTACAAATGTCGTTACAGGAAGAGATATCATCACCGGCTCTTCATGGCAAAACGATACTCTGCTAAAAATAAATCTTACAAATCACTGCCTCCCATATTTTTATGTGGTTGTATAACAGCAGGCATGTTATAGAAACGATGCTCTTTTGACGACTTGTCCCACCGTTTGGCTTGAGCAAAAGGCTGTACACCAGTCAATGAGGAGAGAACGGTGATAACTTTGTTGTCACACTATTTGACAGCAACCACATTGTTGACCTCCTTTACATAGCTGTCATAAGATCCTTTACTATCTCGTTTGAGGACTTTGCATTATTGAGCATGCATTCTTGAACCCTGTTGGTTCGAACAGTATCTGTATCGAACATCCAAGTTTTATTTAGCTCAGAGATGAAGGGAATAGCAATAAACAAGTTGCCTCCGACAATTTTGTACCTCCAGTTCTTTTGTAGAGTAGATGTTAGCTTGAGCACAACATCAGCTTCTTAGCCCAACTCCATCTGCTTACCATCACCACCTTGGTATACTTCAGTCATGCAAAATGCCACTGACTCCTGCTCGATGCTAGATCTTGAAGCGCCATGGATGTGGCTTACTCTTTATGTATTGTCGGGTTCTATTTATAGACATTCATTCCATATGGCACCTATCCTTCGTCACATTTTCCAGAGCTCGTCTAGCAAATTCGTTCCATCAACTCTGCTTCTCATTCGAAGGCAATTGCTGTTGCTGTTTGAAATGGAAGGCTTTGAATGCATTTTGTATCTACAAACTAAAACAGAATATTTTAAAATACTATTCATCTAAGACCTAAAATCGCCCAAAAGAAAGCCTACACACCTAACTATCATGCTATATCAAGTGAAATAATTGCACAATTTTGTATCATTCGGAAATAACAATTTGCTTTGGTAGTAAATGACTAATAGCAGTAGTACTAGTAGCAGTGAAGGTAACCTGGTAAAATTACTTCAATGGTAGTCAGTGTACCTCTACTACCATCTTTACAACACTAAGTATTATGCACATCAACAAGAATGAAGAGCATTAGCCCTATAACAAAGGTCTATTGGAACATCCGATACTAACCCCTTGGCTTGCAGCTTAGCTATGTAGAGCCCAATGTTGCACTCCTGCACAAGAAATTTTGAGCTCATATAGATAGAAGAAAAAAATTTACTTCTTCGAAACATTTAATGTGTGTAAAAATATGGTCAACATAGTACCAAAAAACAGAAAATGAGTTATTCCAACTTACCTCAAAGAGCTATAAATCTTTGCCTAAAAAGTTGCTTTCCTCATGTGTGGTCAACTCTCAATTCCATGGAATGTTCTAGAGTTATGTGATGACATCACGAGCATGACATCCAATCAATTTTGGGTTTAGAGTTGCATAAAGATATGTAAGAAGCCACTTGAGAATAATATTTGGCTATAAAGCATTTGTAGTTGCTCTATCTAGTTTTGAAAATTGTGTTGCACCAGTGCAACAAGGGGCCCCAGAGGGTTAATAAATAATCCCGTCAAGACACTGCTGCGGGTCAATGCAATAGAACAATTACTTTTCACAAGCTGCCAGTCTCAACCAGAATGTCGACGGTAAAGGTTGTCAAAGACAGGCCTGCAGCTCATTGTGCCGTGCAAAGGAAATATATAGCTAAAAAGAAATCGGAAAATCCAGAGCTGTACAAGGCTAAGCATTCGCAACAAGTACGTGAGGCATGGGCAAAAGTAACAGCCAGCCTAAAGCCTGGTTCCCATATACGTCGCAAAGCACCGGCGACACACCGCAGGCTATTAGCGATGAAATGGGAACGTATGCGCCGAGGACCGCCGAGGATCGCCGGTAGTTGCCGGCGGCATCGCAATAGTTTAGCGCTGTTCAAATTTCGCAAACGGCCGCAGGCAAAACCTTCCCGAAATGCACTGTACAGGTAAAGGTCACCATTATAAGAACGGCATAGCGAGCGAGCATTTTATTTGATTACGCAATTATGTTTACGATATTATTAACGATGTGGCTTTTATGTGAACATTAAACTGCGCTGAGCACCGCAAGTGTTTTGCTGCGCGATATTACCGCCGGTGCTTTGCGACGTATATGGGAACCAGGCTTTACAGAGGAGCAAAGGGCTACTCGAAGAGAGAAGGAACGGCTCAAGAAGGCTGCTCAGCGTCAGAAGGCTCGTGAACTGAAAGCAAGCACCAGTAATCAGTCAACACCAGGATACACAACTACTCAAGCATTTGGTAAGTTATAACAAAATCAATCAGTCCAATTGCATTGGTTTTAATTAATAAGAATTGTGTTATAAAATTTTGACTTCGATCACTTTGTAGCAAGTACAAGTATCAAAGGTTAATAACCAAGTGCTTTAATTTTTTACAGGAAAGGCATCACGGAAGGTACAGAAGACATTGCCAAAATCCTCTACTAAGCGAGCAATAGTTCTGTAGAAATAGAAATGGAGAGAAATGGATGTGGCCTACCCCAAGAAATATCGAAGTCACCCACTCTAACTTTATCCTCGATATTAACCCAGAGCTCATTCCATGCGACAACAATTGTCGAGCCGATCGGCTGCTGAATGCTGAGGCAGTCAAAGCTGCTTACAGTCAATATAAACGTAAATACGTGTAAATTTGCAAGGTGCATGTCCTTGTGATCTTATTTGTCATTTCTTTATCTAATTTCCAATATTTATCTAAGATATTAATTATTTATCGTTTTTTGACATGTCTGGTCACTTCCTGTAAACTCAACATTTTTTAGCTCTATAGTTTTAGTTTTGGATTCAGTGCATGCTAGTTTTAGATGTAGTATTCCATTAAAATGGTTGTAGTTTATTTTAGCTAAATACTTTACTGTCTATCAATAAAATATGTGGAAAAATCAAGTGATCCGAAATGTCCCTTGTATGATGTCCCTTGTATGATCAAACTTAGTGGTAAATAATCTGTGGTTTAATGAGAACCATTAATGGAATCTGTTAGTTCTTTCACACTGAACATTGAAACATACATAGCAAACATCAGCTAAAAGGAATTTAAAATGTGATCATATACTTCACAGAGTTTTCAGCCTAAAATTAAAGTTTCGTTTTTAGCGATTTTTCTGCGTCCCTTGTATGATGGGCCTTAATTACCTTGTAATTATGGATTGACTTAAGCAATTTTAAAGTTTTTTGTCTTAAACTGTTCATCCTACTGAACTGCTTCAGCATGAGAAAATTGTTTACCAAAATCCAAAAACTCAAAGCACAATTCTAGTTTAAGTGCTTCAGGATGTCCCTTGTATGATAACGGAAATACTGTGACTTTACCCATATATATGTAGAGCGTCATAGAGCGTAAAGCGATATGGCGTATAGAGTGTCATGGCGCTCTATCACCATAGAGCATCTAGAGCACCACCGCAGTCGAATAGAGGTTTTACTGTATATACATTTACAGAGGCATAAGTATGTATGTAGACATATGCATGCCTAACAGCACATAGTCTGGACTGACCTTCCCAAGGCTGTTCAGAGTCATCTTTGTTGAGTTTATCGGCTCTGCTCTTCAAATCGTCCTTTCGTCGTTCATCCTGTTCTAACTGATGCACCTTGTAGTAGTAGCGCTGCCAAAAGTCAGCGTGCGTGACAGCCGAGGGCACCTGAAAAAACCAGCCCACATCAAAATCTGTCTCAAAGATGACATATTTGACAGCTGCTTTGCGGGCTATTTTACAACTACAAGTTATGCCCCGATATTAAACTACGGCTAGATCTATTATGGAATATGATGTCTTTGTTGTAATTGGTCACACCAAATATCAAGTCATACAGGCGAATACCATGAATGCCCATTCTTTGTACAGAAAGAAGGAAGTGAGTTTGCAAGGCATCGATGTTAAACCTGATTCTCATCACGAGCGTCTACCCATCTGAATGCATGCACCAGTTTTAAACTAAAGCTGCATGTTATATAGGATAGCATGCTCTTGCAATCTTTGATCTCACTAAAAACAGCGCAATAAAAAACGTGACAGTCTGGCTGAGCGAAGAGAGCTTGCAGAAACAGAGATTTTCAAAATATATTGGAAATCAGCAAATTATCAAAAACTCTACATACAAATTTTTCATGCCACGAAACGTCTTTTGATAGAGATTTGGCTTCGACTTACAAAAGATACGTCTAGATGTAAAAGGCCTTTCATACTGCAGACCATTTGTTAGTTTCAGGCCGTGGCCGGTTCGCTTCCTATGGGTACGACTTGGAACGCTCTTTGGTTTCCTTTGCTAGAAAAGTCAGTCAATGACAAGTGTTTTGTGTTCATTCACTGTATAAGTTGGGGTTGTCATATACCGCATACACCATAGCCTGGGAAGACAACTTTCATTCATAGCAATTTCAGTTTTGTGTTTTCAGTATGACGACAGTTTTTCAGTTTATGACGATGAATATAAATCTTTCTACTTAAGTTTTTTTTAAATCTTTCTTCTGAGTGAAACAAAATCAAACCAACAATCCCAAACCCACCTCTTATGACCGCCCTCTACCAACTTACCTTGGTTTTTTTCATGTCTAGATGACTAATGTTGAAGGTAAACAAACAAGCAAACCATTCATAGTTCTTATTGCCTATTTTATTGTTTTGTTCTTTTTGCTGTGTACTTTTTTCTATTTATTATGTAGTAATATAATTCTAACGTGTATTTGTTACAGGCTTTAACCGTCGCAAGTGTTTATAATTTATGCAAATGTTACAGCTGAATTATGGATTATTAATATGGATAAACAGATTATGGCATTATACGGTAAACCAGTGTTAACTTATGAAATTTTATATTTACAAAATGGCTTCCGAAACAAATTACATTCGTAAGTAGAGGTTCCACTGTAGCTAAATACCAAATCATGGTTCTGAAATGAATCTGCTAAAAGGGGTTCTCTGTCCTGCTAAATAATATTGCCTACATCACTTTCTCATACCCTTTGGAACACCATACTTTCTACTAAGGATAGCGTTTGATATTAGCTGCTAACTTATCCACCCGATAATAAACAGAAGAATAAAAACAACTCAATGCAACTCAGTCTTTCTAACAGAAAGCGTCACAAAATTATGCATGGTGTTTAGTCTGAGAGGCTTGTGATGTCACAAAGCTATGGTACGTACAGAGTGCTAAGAGTGTGCTTTTGAATTCATGAATAAGCATGAGGGAAGATGGTTATTAATAATTACTTTCCATCATTATTTATACTTATCTACAAACTTCTGGTATAAGAAATAATAGGTTAAATTTATAGAGCAGCTTTATAGTAGACTATAGCAGCCGGCTAAATAACGCTGTAGATTGAGTGACAGGACTATCGAAACATACTATTTCCTTATATCTTTATTGTACATTGAATAAAAAACAACTTGGTTTCCATTGCTGTTGAATTGCGCGTCAAACGTCCATCTTGAATGAGCTGTTATGGTAATCTCTTCTTGTGAAACGCTCACTTATCTGCCCATTCGCCAACTCGTAGTATTTTCCTCCATGTTCAGAAAATGCTGCTCTCATCGTCAGGTTAATATCAGCCTGTTTATAATCTTTACTATAGCTGTCACAATAGCTATGAAAAGCCTATAGAGTAATACCTTTAGATACGAGCTTAATGCGTTAGAGGACAAGCACTTGTATGTCAATTCACTAGTATCTCAAATCAATTTTACCCATACAAAATCTTTAAATAAAAAATTAATCCATTTCCATTCTCTGAAAAGAATACCTAAAACAGGATATTACACTGGAAAAAATGTTTTTATTTGCTCTAATTCACATTTTAATGCTCACAAAGTAACAAATACCTATTTAGTGGTTATGATCTGCAATAAAATATAACGTTATTATGTACAGTACTATCCATGATTCTTATAATTCTTACTTTAAAGGGAAATGGTAGCGGCTAATGGCGGTGTTAGAGATTTGACTCCAACACATTCGGTATGCTACACTTTTCTGACATATCAAACTTTAAACATAACCTAACTGAACTTAGGTTACTATACATATAATTGAAAGTAAGTTTTAATCTGACTTTACATTAAACTTAATTCGAATGTTTCAATTTTTTTACTGTTCTTTTTGCCCCATTTTCACCTCTTCTAGCTGACCTATTTAAATCCTTTTAGATCTGACAAAAAGGACCTAGCAATGCTGTTCTCATAAACAGCCTCCGGCAAACTCGGCCACCTTGCAATCGCATCGGGAACTGTCTCGAACGCTTGTATTTCAAATTTCCTCAGATCTAAAATCTCTTGAGATCTGAATAGGACAAGCGTATATCAAAATATGATTGCACTCACCAACTTAGTGTAGATACTTCGAACAACATCGACTGAAACTAGAAGGTCAGATATCTCGCCCTTTCGAGAGTCAAGGTCAAATGTCTGTCGCCACTCCTTAAATGCTTCCATCGGTCCATCTGGCTCTGTACAATATGTCTGTGGAGAGCTTTGGATCTCAAATAAACGAGCCTACGATCGAATCATATAATATGAGAATTTTCCCTTCCCAACACTGATGCTCAACAACCCAGAAATAAATTATAAATGATAAATGAACAGCGGAATGCCCTGTATCTGCCTAACCTACCTTAGCTTTATCAAACACTTCAAAGCCACCATTGGAAGTAACCCTGAGGACATCATCCTCACTCTCATCATCCGGAGGTATGGTTAGAACCCTGGATATACTACCAAGAAAGTTGGTCAAGCCTTTCTTAACATAAGCTGCATTCGATGACTCACCATCTCCCTGCAATCGGTCACTAACAGTAAAAACCGAGTAAGTGTTATTAAATGTCTCGCTACACACATACCATTGAAACGCGTCCTCTGCACATTGCTAATGCATTAGTTTGAAACAAACATTTGATGAAGATAAAAATTAGAAACAACTCATCTGTGATTGGCTAAAATAGTTGATTATTATACACTCGATTCCATTTTATTCATTTCCAGCACATGCTAAATAAGCTTGCGAACAATGATGACAAACCCTATTGCTATCACTAATTATTGATTATCCATGTTGCAATACAAATATTCTGATGATACTTCAATAACAGTACTGGGAAATCCAACAAGGCTTTTTAGCACATGCACGAAAGAGGCCAACTCTCAACGGTAAATCTATCTTTCAACTCAAACTCAAATATCTACACTACACGCTGGCGATGAATTCCCTTAGTGTGTACACCCAAGCTTTTAATCATCAAATATGCCATGAATGAGGACAGATTTTTCTATGAAATTCACTGTCTTCCAATAAGATTGTAACTCGATGTTTACTAGACAACAAAGTCAAACATTCATAAAAAAGATATCATATTTTGTTGCTCGCAAGAAGAGCTATTCCAAAAGTAGGCATGTCGGCTTTAGCAAATTTTAAAATGCGAAACGTGGATTTGTAACCGGAGAGCTGATTAGCCAGTAATATGACAGACCATGAGAGCTGGGTGCTGAATACATCGGTACCAACACATCATAAACACCTCACTGTATGGTTCTTTATAAGTGAGACACAGTAGAGCAGGTCACAAGGTCACTAGATTAAGATGAATGAATGTGATCAAATCATTAAATGTAAAAGTTAATTGCCACTTTTGATGGCATGGCTTTTGACGCATAATTTTTCAATTTAAAATTCATATTAAGATAAAAATTATTTGTAAAATTTAATTCCATATAGTGTTGATTATTACTGTGAATTTTTTATTATTTGCCTAAAATACTACTTCTGAATGATGAAGAGCTTGTCTATGATTGAGTTCCTTCTATCAGCTGATTCATGTGACTCTTGTCTTAAAATAAATGAGTGAAGAGCAAAGGAGAAGTTGTTTGCTCGCCACTTTTCTCATATAAAAGCTTATTTCTGATACAGTAGAACTTCTACTTACAATAGTAATTCATTCCGGAAGCCGTTTAGTGAATGAAAAATTCTACAATTAAAAACCAATTCCATAACCAAAATATAAATACTCTAATCCATTACAAACCTCCACAAAACTCAGATATAACATTTGTATATAAATTGTAAATATATGTAATGGCTAGAGCCTGTAATGTATACATATTAAAATTATAGCGCCACATAATGAATAGAAAATATGAAGAAAAACAACGCAAAAAAAGTCGAGAAATACCTAAAAACTATGATTGTCATGTTTGTTTGTTTATCTGTGGCATTGGCCATCTAGACCATGGGAATTGGAGGATGAAGGTCAGATGAAGGTCAAAAGAGGTGGGTGTTTGTATTGTTGTCATGGTTTTGTCTTGCTCAGAATATATGTTTTTAAAAACTCAAGTAGAAGGATCTATTTTCAGCGGAATAAACTGAGAAAACTGTTGTCAGACAGACACTACAGAATTTCAATTGCTAGAAACAAAGGTTGTCTGACGATGTATACAATGAATGTGATAGATGATAACTCCGGATTATACAATGAACTAAAACTAAACTTCTGCTATTACACTGACTTGCGCTAGCAAAAGAAACAGTGAGTCACGTTCTAAGTCATACCGGAAGGAAGCAATCAAACTAAGGCACGAAAATAACAAGCAGGTCAAAGTGCAAAAGTCTTTATGCATCTAGATATATCTTTCATAAGGCAAAGTAAGATTTCTACCGAAAGAAAAATTTCTAGTGTAACTTGAAAATTTCGCATGCAGAGTCTTTCGTAAATAGAAGTTGCACGGTATTACTTTAGTCTCTTGCGTAGATGTGGCGACCCCTTTCCCCAATTCAGCAATCAAAACGCCTCATAACATTAGGGTTACGTATCTGTTAAAGTGACTCATACCATTAGGGTTACGTATCTGTTAAAGTGACTCACACCATTAGGGTTACGTATCTGTTAAAGTGACTCATAATATTAGGGTTACGTATCTGTTAAAGCTACTCATACCATTAGGGTTACGTATCTGTTAAAGTGACTCATACCATTAGGATTACGTATCTATTAAAGTGACTCATAACATTAGGGTTATGTATCTGTTAAAGTGACTCATACCATTAGGGTTACGTATCTGTTAAAGTGACTCATAATATTAGGGTTACGTATCTGTTAAAGCTACTCATACCATTAGGGTTACGTATCTGTTAAACTGACTCATACCATTAGGATTACGTATCTATTAAAGTGACTCATAATATTAGGGTTACGTATCTGTTAAAGTGACTCATAACATTAGGGTTATGTATCTGTTAAAGTGACTCATAATATTAGGGTTACGTATCTGTTAAAGCTACTCATACCATTAGGGTTACGTATCTGTTAAACTGACTCATACCATTAGGATTACGTATCTATTAAAGTGACTCATAATATTAGGGTTACGTATCTGTTAAAGTGACTCATAACATTAGGGTTATGTATCTGTTAAAGTGACTCATAATATTAGGGTTACGTATCTGTTAAAGCTACTCATACCATTAGGGTTACGTATCTGTTAAACTGACTCATACCATTAGGATTACGTATCTATTAAAGTGACTCATAATATTAGGGTTACGTATCTGTTAAAGTTACTCATACCGTTGGGGTTACATATCTGTTAAAGTGACTCATACCATTAGGATTACGTATCTGTTAAAGTGAGGAATGAAATTTCTTAACACTCTAACAAAACAAATCTTAGAAGCTTATATGATAGAATCATTTTTTTTCAAAAATACCTGCTTGTTGATAAAACTACCTGCTCCAATGCTTTCTAGATGTTTTTTTCTTGTTAATAACAACCATTACATGTGAGCTACAGGGTAGCACAATCGTGTGTCAGGAATGTTACATATTCAAACCTTTTCCACTCATATTTTTTAGAAATAATAATAGCTATGTTTACCGGATAACTTTTAAAAACTTAGACAAGCAATGGGCGTGTTCGTGGTAACAGCAATAGCCAATAAAGAAGAAGCATGATAAAAGTGTTCCAAATAACACAACATTGTAATTCTATAGGCCATCGACAGCACTCATTGGGCACATGAGTACCAAGTATCAGTCACTCCAGCTAAGGCTTTACTGAGAGTAAATTAACACAAAAATAGAAATAATTAAAGATAAACTTATAGAAAATCTTATTACATTTTATCAGAAAGTTTTTTGTTTTTGATGATATGACTGCCAGCACGTTTCAAGATTAAAATCGACAAAACTTGATCGCAGTTAAAATGCTCAAAGGAAAAATATGAGGAAATATCAGCTATCATTGCTGTAGTTGATATCAACTATTGTTTTCAAGTTGAAGCATCTTTAATCAGTCGGTCTCCTTGAACTGTAGACGTCATAATCACACTTTCTCTTCATCTGAGCATTTAAACTACGATAAAGTTGTGTCGATTTTAATATTTAAACATCCTGGCAGTCAGATCACCTCAAACATCAAAAGCAATTGCAAATGATAGAAAAATACCGATACTTTCTGATAAGGCTGGTTCACACAATATCACCATATCTCGGTGTTGATGCCACAATACTTCTGTGATCTTCGATGATAACCATGTTCACACTATCACAAAGCCATCTGCGTTTGCATCAGCTAGTACTCCGTGACGTAGTGTTCTACTTTTTATTTTTAAATTTTCTGAAAACACTTCTTTGGATCAAATACTAGTCTCGCAGCAACTATCCTAAATGAAAATAAACAAATCATGCTATCAGCGACCGCGAATTACCATCACCGAAATGGTTCACGTTAAAAAGGTGGTCGTCGATGCTCAGCGAAATATCGGAAAGGTTTGACAGCCGCAAACTTTCCCGACGTGTCTGTGTTGCTGTATCGATGCCATCAGTTTACGGTTCACATAATCAACGATGAACGACGAAGGGAAAACGTCATACAAAAATACAGTGTGAGCCAACCTTTGCCTATGTAAGACGATATGATCTAAACAGAGGTGTGGAACCAAGCCTTAAACTGTGAAATAAACATGTTCCTCATTACAGTCCATTCACAATGTGGGAATACATACACCAACAAAGATACAACGATGACCTAACCACTTAAAAGAATCTGTCGGTGTAAACAATGAAAAATATCAAACCAGGAAGGTCTTTTTAGTCAATCTGCAATAGTGGAAGGCAATCTTGGCATACCTGAAGAGATTGCTGCAACGTGTCTGAGGTATTGGAGACGGCTGCAGATGCGTCTTGTGTGCAAACAACTCCAAACTCATTAAGATCATGCTTTATGAGTTCCAAGGTTTGTGATGACTGAAAAACAGCAAGGCAATGGGCAGTTTTGCAAGTCTAATAGAGCAGACCCCTCCTTTACGATTATTGGGGTAAAGACATTTTTTCAGGCAAAAATAAGTCTGTAAAAAGTTGAACATGCTAGAAACATCTTGTTTCAGTGAGTCACTGACATATTAAAAATTTTGCGTATGAACCACTGGAGTACAGTCAAAATGTTAACAACTGAATTGTAGTCAGTATGTTAACAAACGGAATACAGTTAGTATGCTAACAAATGGAATATAGTTAGTATACTAACAAAGGAAATATTGTCGGTATATTAACAAATGGAATGTAGTCAATATGTTAACAAATGGAATGTAGTCAATATATGTTAACAAATGAAATATGGACAGTATATTAACAAATAGAATATAGTACATGTATGTATGCTACAAATAGAATATAGGTAGTATGTTAATAAATGTCATGTAATCAGGATGTTAACAAATCAAATATAGTCATTGTAAGTCTCTTCTTCAGAAACTGCTAATGAAAAGACAATCGGTAGCACTATGCTCTAATTCTAGGCCAACTGGTAGGCCTATTCTACTTGGTAAATACAAACGACCAAGGTTTTCACGAGATTAGTCTCAAGTCCAGATATCCACAGTAATCATCCATGTAATGTTAAGAGATTACCTTTTCTTTAGCAGCTTGTATCCAACTCCCCCACCAATTGCCTGTGCTACTACAAAAAATTGATTATATGACAAACAAACCGTTAACAAACGCCCCAAAAAATATTATACTTCGCGCTACAATGAGTGAAATTCCAAAATGTGAAATTGGAACGGTACTTCACCTTAATTTACAATCACTTAGTGGGATACAAAGAAGTTTAACCCACTGAAGCATGAGAGGGATAGCCAAGCAAGCATCGCAATATCAGTGTAAGCCACAAGGTACACAGTTACTAGCGATATCAGTAATATTTCACTACTCATGTCTATGTGTGTCACATGTATACTAGTAATATTTCACTGCTCGTGTCCGTGTGTGTCACATGTATACTAGTAATATTTCACTACTCGTGTCCATGTGTGTCACATGTATACTAGTAATATTTCACTGCTCGTGTCCGTGTGTGTCACATGTATACTAGTAATATTTCACTGCTCGTGTCCATGTGTGTCACATGTATACTAGTCCCACGACCACACGAGCGGAGCGGAAGTGTGGGAGTTTTATGATAAATGCATGCGCACACAACTTACGAAAATTATTCATCAACAATGAGACGAACCCTCGTCAAGAAATTTCATCAAAAAATTTAAGCATCGGAATTTAAAGTCGTTAAAGTATAATAACGATACAAAACACATTTAAACCTATTTAAATATGTTACTAAGTCTTTGTAAACCTACGATAACATCTTAAAACTTACCCATCTGATCGGATTATACACAAATAGACAGATTAATTTGAACGAAAATTGCCACAAAAAGCTTGAAAAGCTCGGTTTAATAAAAGTTAAGACCGAAAATTGAAACGCCAATAAAGCCGTGCGACCGATTGTAGAACTATTTAGCAGTGCGCATTTCACGAGAAAAGTCATCAGAAAAGGCATTTCATTTCATCAGTCTATGGCATTTTTCACTTGTAATCGGATTTATTCGAAGGTTTCTGTAATAAACGTTTACCGTTTGAGGCGTAGACCGATTTACAGGTACGAAATTGTGGTACACAGTTTATCAGCCTGTGTTTTTTGTCCAATCACCGAAGGTTTCATTATTTGAAACGTTAGTCGAAATTCTTTACAACTTATGTACAAGCTAGGGCCGAACTACAACGCCCCTTCATGACGAGAAACATTTTTTATTTTGCTACAGTTTTATACGCGTGAATACTCTTATTCGCTTTCTGTTAAAGATCGCTTATCAAAACCGTTCTACATTCAACGCAACCAACTTTCAAACTGTGTATAGTACACAGTAGCTTGCCATTTTACTTCTAATTTTGCATTTCAGAGTTATAATAAACATATTTTTTTATTGTTGTTGAATTACACACATTACAGTAAATTAGGCCTACAGCTTTATAACAGCTTTTATTTTGCTGCAGTTTGCAGAAATCTTCGAGACGCATGAACGCTCATAGGTTTTCTATTATTGCTGTATTACTATATTAACAATATTGGTTATTTTAATAATATCAGTGAATTTTACTTATAATATTGGCCAACATTGCATTTCTCCTATTGCAAGGGAGAGATATAAACGTGTAATATTTTCCTTTCATTGTTGTTGTTTGTCATGACCAAACACTTTTTAAATAAATTTTCTAAAAACCTATATAAATACCACAACTTCTCGATATTGCTACCTATTACGTTTTGAAATGTAAACAAAATTGTGTATTGTTTTTCTATTATTACTATATTAATAAAATTAATTATTCTAAGAATATCAGCGCATTTTACTTCTTATATTGGCCAATATTGCATTTCTCCTATTGCAGGGGTAAAATATAAACATATTTTCCATTCATTATTGCTTATTGTTGTATATAATAACACCCACACCCAGTACATTACAGCTACCATTGCAGTTATCCTATTGCACTGCAGAGCCATTTGATTGCTAATATTGCATTTCTCAACCATCAGTACCCTTTATTTTTTTCCCAATATCTCTGGTCATCTCTTTGGTCGTGGGCTGTATGACAGTGGAATTTCTAGTAATATTTCACTGCTCGTGTCTATGTGTGGCACATGCATACTAGTAATATTTCACTACTCGTGTCCATGTGTGTAACATGTATACTAGTAATATTTCACTACTCGTGTCTATGTGTGGCACATGTATAATAGTAATACTTCACTGCTCGTGTCCGTGTGTGCTGTCACATGTATATAATCAGTAATACTTCACTGCTCGTGTCCATGTGCGCTGTCACATGTATACAAGTAATATTTCACTGCTCGTGTCCATGTGTGTGTCACTTGTATTCAGTAATATTTCTAGAGCATAGTTAAAAATGACCGGTTCTGAATGGCTTGGTTCTTCCAGCTTGCGGATTAATCAGTCTTAAGAAGCAAACTGCTAAAAATCTGATATGCTAGCATTTCTGCTGATACAATCGTCACAAACCGCCAGTGTACGCAACAAAACTCTCTGTATCAGCGGCACGACTTGACAGTCTTGGCCTATGAAACTATCACTAGGTTTCCATGCTTCAAATGGATTCAGAGTTGACCTCTACTGACGAATATGCACCTTACCATTCCAACGATTCGGAGGTGCACTTTATCAATTTTTTTCAAGACTAGTGACGTACTCCTCAAAACAAAACAATTATTAAAATAAACTCACTTTCAGATCACGGACACTTTTTAATGTACGCTTCATAAACTTGTTTCACTAATTCAGCCAGGATACCTGATCGGAATTCTCTTTATTATTAATAGTATTAATATATCTCTATATTGCAAAATAGCAACAGAATATAATACTTTCTATACAGTTATTACTTCAGAAGTCGCATGAACAACAATCACTTTTAGTATAAAAAACTTTTATATGCTAGAAGAGCAGCGCCTAGGAAGACGTCGGCACCAATGCAGTCAGATTCTGTACAATTGGTAGGTTCAGTTATTTATTGAATTTTTATTATTTATTATAATAGTAAAGGCAAGAAAGCAATAAATGAATGATGTTCATTCAAAATTAGAATACGCAAAAGATTTTCAAGCAACTAGACTGTCTTCCAGTAAATTCTTGTTACTTGACTAGTTTATCAAATGTTCGCAAAGCGACAATCAGGAGTGTTCGTTTTTTATATTCTCGACTATTTTCACTTCCTGTCCCGGTTTGGATACTAATACATCTTAGCCATCTAGCATGCTATGAGAGATCATTAGGCATAGTAACTACAGTCATACCTCGACATACGAGTGTCCCAACATACAATAAATTCGAGATTCGAAGAAATTTTCAAGCAAATGTTTGTCATGAGATACGAGACAAATTTCAGATACAAGCATACGAGATGATTCTTACGAGACCAGCATGGCTCGGTCTTTAACTTCGCATCAGTTTAGAGATGTTTTAAAAAGGCTGGCTAATAATCAAGGTAAAAGGGAGACCGAAAAAACAAAGCCGAAAAAAATATAAACACAAACAAAATTAGAATTAAGACTACTGTGAGATTAAAACATATTTTTAAGGATGTGCTTAGTAAACTAAAATCATTTAAATTAAATTTAAAGCTTATGTAATGTTAGCGTCACAAAATTGTAGTGACCGATGTGTCACCATTCAGTCTTTCTCACTCCGCCATTAGCCGTTACTGTCTGTCTGGAAGGTAAGAACTCTATATACAGTACCGTATATAGTACCATATAGAGTTGCAACAATGTTATATTTTGTTCCAGATCATAACCAATAGATAATCTGTTACTTTTTGTGAGCATAGGTAGCGAATTAGAACAATTAAAAACACTTTTTTTCTTTATAGCATCCTGTTTTTGAATGTTTTTTAAAGGGTGGCAACCGATTAATTTGTATTTAGTTATAAATTTTCTATTACAAAAATTGCTTTGAGATACGAAAGAATTGACATACAAGCAGAAAGTATTAAGTTTGTATGTTAAGGTATGACTGTATACATGCAAATATTGTGCACTTTCAAAGGTTGATCGATTGGAGCAGCGATTAGTGTTGGTTTACCATGGTGAAAGTCACGAGTTTGAATCCCGAACCATACAATCTTTTTTCCCAACTTTCAATGGTAGCTTTGGACAGACAGACAGACATATTATTATATTACAGTAAACTTTAGCTCTTATTATAGTAAAAATTCACATTCAGTTTTCTTATTTTTCTTCTTTCGGTAAAGCCTTGAATTACACTTTTCTAAAGTTTCTTGAAAAGAATAAGCTTGAGATGGTGGATTCTACGTATAACAAAAATGCAAGTTTTAGTCCAGTGAGCCCTGCAACCCTTACTACCAGCTGCTCATCACCTGTATGCCTTTCATAAGCACCTGCACATTCGTTTCAACTGCCACAAACACAAAGAATACTGCATCATGAAAGAATGGCTAGACAAATATTTTGCCAGCCACGAAAGAGGCATGTAGCACGCATTGCGCACCCAGAAAGCACAGGTGTTGATGTTTACGCAGTACATGAAGCAGCGAGTAGAACTACAAGTCACATGATTGTCTGTTCACCAAGAACTCTCTGGGTGACTTCAACCATGCCAACCTTTTCTCCGAAAACAAAGCAGGACAGCAATATTGCTTTTTTCACATCTACCTCACTAACAAATAAACACTACCATCAAATAACCCATTCTACCAAGCAACTATCTAATGAGTTCATTTTAAACCGTGTCCATTTATAAAGGTTGGGCTATCCAAAATATGGTGGTTACACTAACTCACAATGTAGAATTCAGTCCGCGACTACAAAGCCATTATGACCAAATTGTAAAGTTATTACATACAGTCAGACTTTTCAGAGGCACAAAAAATATTGTAGCGTCAGGCCGCAGAAGGTAATATGTCGTACAGGGTAAAAAGAGAAATTGGTATCTTACTAGCAGCAATGATACTGGGGGCTGTATATCATTGCTAGCAGTGCTAAAAGTAAAATCATAAATTACCAAAGTGCATTCAATAATGAGTTGTTGCTAATCTAATTGGTAGCCCACAGCGCAGTGAGAAAGTACCATTAAAATGCTTAATAGTCTCCAAGAACGTTATACGATAGATCAAGAGAACGTTGGCCTAAAGTGAACCTTAATAATCTGATCATTTGTTTGTTCTCTAGAGAACATGCGGGCTTATAGCAACTACTTATATTTAAATTGTGTTTTCAAATTATGTTTCAAGTAAATAGAATAATATTCCTTGAATAAATCTTGTCTAGATTTTTTTTAAATATGATCTTGGTGGCGTGAAACGTGATAGTGTTTAGAAAATTAATGCGTGGTGAAATACATTAGCTGCATAAAATTATATCTACATGACAATTTATTTACAACAACCAAACTAAAGAGAGCGGGTAGCCGTAATAATGTAACCTTTTTTCCTCTTGAGACTCAGCCATAGCCAACCATTAGTCAATCTTGAATCAGCAAACAAGCACTGAGGGTTATCCTCAAAACTAATATTGCAAATCGAAATTTTGTTTCGTAACAAACAATTTTTTTAAGATTGCAACTAATAAAATGAAAAAAATTTAAAGACAAATATTTTTATGTATGTTTCATTCTAATTGAATTATAGTAATAGTTAGCGTGTGTAAACAGTTCCCGTTTCATCAAACGATTTTGCAATTTCGTGAGAGGACAACTCTTAACGCTTTCTGAGATTTATTCGTTTCGATATCTTGAATAAGCTCAGCTTTTTCAAAAAGGTTTTGTAAGCTATCTGTGTTAATAGTTTGCTAATAGTTTGCAATAAAAGATTTGCAGAGAGAGAGAAATCTTTATTTTATATATAGAATTAAGAAAACAACAACGCCTCTATTTGCAGGCAAGATAAAAAGAAACTGTTATATAATATTATAATATATATGAGTATTTGTACTGTAATGTATTACTCTATGTGGCATTTAATAAAAATGTGCTAAGTGATTGTCAGATAATATGCTAATAAAAATGAATATATTGTTGCACTAAAGCTATATAATGAAATTGTTCGGTTTGAGTATGTATATATATTACTACTATGTTGAGTATTCGGGTCTTTGATGAGATTTCAGGTCCTTCTTATTGGTCTGTGTCCGCGGCCCTAGTCACCGCATACCCAAACCTCAAGCACCCGTTCATGACTATGTAGCTGATTTCACTGATAGCCAATCCAGGGTGGAGGTAATAGTCCATTTTTTGCCTGACCAGGGCACATCTATGTGGGGTTAGTCAAGGTGATAATCTTTTAGTAAGACTTATGTATTCAATAACTGTTTGCCACTTGGACTTGCCATCTGTTTGCCATCTGGACTTGTGCGAGTTCTGACTACTTTGTAGTCCTTACAGTGATAGAGGAAGTGTAATACTGTTTCCTCGTCTTCTAAACAAGTGCACACTGGGCTGAACGTTAGTTTAGCTCTGTATTGAAACTGTTGTAGGGCACAGTGACCTGTCAATAGGTCACATAGTGTTCCTAGCTCTTCTCTTGTCTTGTTAATTGGAAGTGGCTGTAATGTCAAGTGATCAATGGGTAGATGTGAAATAAGCCTGTAAGGACAGAGTCCGTTTGCCATTTGTGCTTTATGTCGGCGTGTCCATTCCCGTTGAATGCATTTTTTAATGTTATTTTTTGAAAAAATTTTCGGATTGATGTCATCTAGATTAGTCCCTCTAGTGACAATCTGTTGTGCATCTGCTATGAACATTTTTGTGAGCAGACTCTTGGGAGTGTGAGTCAGAATGTATGTGCACTTAGTTTTGCTTAAGGTTTTCATCAGTTGGAGTCTTTGTTTTGTGTAGAGTAGATCTATTGGTGGAATGTTGATAAGTAAGTGTAGAGACTCTGTGGGAGGATTAAAATGTGCTCCAAGAATTAGTTTTAACTGTTGTGATATTGTTATTTTCTTGGTAATGTCCCATAAATATGCTGCATGTAATGACTTAGGCAATATAACTTGGGTGAGAATACCTTTCGCAGTACTACATTTGAGGCCTGAGTATATGAAAGGTTTCAGCATGTTCATTTTTTGTTCCAAGCTTCTGATGCTGTTACCGTATTGTCTTTTGAACGACATTTTTTTGTCTATAACTATTCCAAGCGCTTTAGAGTGGCCTGATATCTGAATGGTGTTTGATCCCATAGATGGTGGATTAAGTTGTCCGTTAAATACTACCAGTTCTGTTTTTTTACAGTTGATTTTCAACTTCCATTTGTTCATCCATGTTTGAATTTGCTGGCAGTTATAATGGCAGATATTTTGCAATTCTGCTAAGTCTTTACCAGACATGAGAATAGTGCAGTCATCTGCATATTGCAAGCCTGTTCCCTGTACATTCTGCAGCATATCTCTTATGTAAAGAATAAATAAGAGCGGTGATAGTACGCTTCCTTGTGGGAGGCCTACCTCACTTTTCACAGGGGTGTGCAGGTAACAGTTGACTTTTAACTGTATTTCTCTAGTTGTTAGGAAAGAAGAGATTACTTGGAGGAAGTTTCCATTAACTCCTATCTCTTTCAATCTGTATATCATTTCTTGGTGTCCAACTGTGTCAAACGCCTTTTGCAGATCTAGGAAGAGAGCCGAGCAATGTCTTTTGTTCTTTAAAAGTTGTGTTGTTTCCGTAATCAGTTGCAGAAGATATACATGGGCACTCCTTCCCTCTCTAAAGCCATATTGTGTCCTGGGTAGTATATGTCTAATGTTTCTACCATATTTCGGAGCTTTTGTTCTAATATTCTTTCAAAGGTTTTACCAACATGGGAGCTAATGGTTATAGGTCTGAATGAACCTTCTGAATTGTAGCAGTTTTTCCCTGGCTTTTTTTATAAAAATAACTTTGTTTGAAATGCTCCAGGGCCAGGTGTGTGTTTTTAGGATTGTGTTGAAGAGACAGTGTAAGGCAATGAGAAAGAAGTTATTGCCTTGTTTCAGCATCTTAGGATGAATACCATCGAAGTCAGCACTTTTGCCTGAAGTCTTGAGTGCTTTTATAGCCTTCGATATTTCATCCATTGTGATTTGATTGTTAATTCTTTTTGAATGAGTTGCATACTCGCTGGAAAAAGATTGTGGCAGTAGTGCTTCATCAAGTACAGTAGTGTCGTTTGCATCTGCTTTCCCAAATATGAATTGGAAAAGATGCTGAGCTTTACTTTTGTCGTCAGTTAATATTGCCCCTTTATCATCTTGAATATCTCCAATTTGATTGTCTTCTTTAGTATAGAAAACATTCTTAAAGTTTTTCCAGAATTTATCTTTGTTTTGTTCATTTAGCTGCTTCATATTTTCCTCTACATATGTTTGTTGTGCTCTATTTAGCTCTTCTTTAAATTCACTTTTAATACTATCCAGCTGGTCTCCATTGCTGTATGAAGAACGATATTTGTATTGTAATTTTATTTGCCGAAGACGATTGGATAGCTCAGATAGCTTTTTGTTCAGAATGGTTTGTTGTGTGCATTCATGGTACCTGATGGAATGTAGGAATCTTTGCAGTAGATCATGATACTTTTCAACTTTTCCCAGATTTCAATTGGATCTTGTGCAGTAACAAAATCTGCCATGAACTTTCGACTTTGATCTTCTAGCATAGCGCCAAAACCATTCCAATCAGCCTTGCCCCATTTGAAATACTTCAATGGTTCTTTAGGGATCCTGTGAGTATGAAGTTCTGTTATGATTGGTATGTGGCCTCTGCAAGGCGCTCCTGTAAACAGTTCAACAGAACTGTCTGCATGTTGTTGACGGATGACTTTTGTTATGTTTTCAGAAGCAATAAACAAATCTATGTGGCTAGAGCCATTGTCACAGAGGAATGTTGGCGCGTTATGTTTGTATATAATATCTAGTTTAAAGTTTCTGATAGCACTAAGAAGGGTTTCTCTGGCACCATTGTGGCAATGATCTCTCCAAGCTTCATGTCGAGCATTTAGGTCCCCGATAATCAATATATTTTCCGCATTTAGGAGTGTCATTTTTCCTAATATATTTTGAATTGCTTTGATTACTTCTGTTAATTTGGTTGGATTATTACATAGGTGGAGAGTACACTGAGCAGACTACTGATCGATGACCTCCAATTTTAGTTATACACACTAGCATATCTGCTGAGGCAGGTTCTAGATCAGGGTATCTAGTCATCTCTATGTGCTCTTTTGTAATGATTGCAACACCTCGTTGCTTGGGGTTTTCAACATTTGGTTTTATTATGTTTTCCACCGGTAAATACTGTAGGTGACAAACATTCTACTTTTGTCTCGGATAGACAAATTATGTCAAAATCTTTGCTCCATATATATTCATTTAGAGCCATAATTGTGCTGTTTGGTAAACCATTTATGTTTAGCTGACAGATTTTAGTCGCCATTTTGAATCTGGTTGTGTCTGTTTATTAATTTGACTAGCCTTTCTTGGAAAGCTTGGCAGATATTTCTTTGGTCAGCACTGTGTGAACCTTTGCAGTTTCGACACTTTGAAAGTTCTGCGCAGGTCATGTGTGCTCCCTCACTTATATCTTTGCCACAATGCGGACAGGCTTCGCTGCTTTTGCATTGGCCAGTTGGATGACCAAGTCTCCAGCAGTTTGTACATTGGCGAACATATGGTGTCCATACCATTTGCTCTACTCTGACATACTGGTTTTGACTTTCTAGTTTTAAACCTTCGTTTATTGCTTTGTTTAGATTATCTGAACTTTTAAAGTATATCTTAATAGTTCTGAGTCTTTCCTTTTTTAGACCTTTAGTCATCCTTTGAAATATGGTGTCTGGGTACAACTTTTCAATGTCTGCCTTCAAATCTTCATCATGCATATCAAGCGGCACTCCTTTTGCAATGCCTACATTATTTATTCTGTCTTTTGTGGGTTTTCTAATTGATGAAGAACCAAACATTATTTCTGGTTTCCATTGCATTATGACTTCATCTCTCATATGTTCTGTGGCTAGTTGCACCGATATTTTGTTTGGGTTAAATGTTGATCGAGTGATTCTGTCTATAATCACTGTCTATGTGCTTTCCAATTTCTCTACGAACTTTGTCTTCAGAGGCAAATCCACCAGGGTTAGCTATGTTTTCTATCACGGCTACCTTTTCTGGTTGAAATTTAATTCTGCCTGGCTTGTCCGTGGTGCGAGAAATATGATTGTTTATATGTGAAGATTGACTCTTTGATCTTGTATGATTAGCGTTTTTGCTCACTACTATGTTCCAGTTTTGGTTACCATCCGAATTTGCATTGGTAGCTATATGATCATCTGGATTAGGTCCCAGTAAAGTCGGTTAGTCTTGTTGAGCTGAGCTTGTTACAGAGGTATTTTGTTGCATGAGTTTTCTAATCTTTGGGCCAAAGCTACTTTTGAGTTGTTTGTTTTCTTTTTCAAGGTTCTCAAGACGTACCTGTGTTTTACTCCTGTGTTCCTCATTCTCTATTTGCATAGCTGCAATTGTATTCTCAAGATCTTCTATTTTACTCAAAACTGTTTCTAGAAGGAGTTGCAAGCTTGTGCTTTGACTGCTTTGACATTCAACTTCATCAGGACTGCTTTGACTGGTTGCTGATTTACTATGAGCAGTGTCTTCAACTGTGTGGTGTTTATTCAGTGATCTGTTTATTTCCTCAGAAGTCATAACAGTAGATTGTGTGGCGTTGTTATGGTTCACTGTGTGTGTTAGTTCTTTGACGGGTATATTGTTGAATGGCTTGTTGCTAAAGTGTGCTATAGCTTGCTTGAAGCATTTTGATCTTTGGTTTGTGTCAAGATGTTCACCAGTAGCTATAGTTTTGATTAAATAATCTATGTGCTCTGTTGAGTATTGTAGAGCCATAATCCCCTGTATTAACACTGTGCCATTTTCATATACTAGGACATATAGAGAGTGTTTGGTATCCCCAAATTGTACTCCTTTTGCTGTTTAGTTAGCTTGGTTGGTTTTTGTTTCCAGTCTGTTGTGAAAGTTTGAACCCATTTATTGAAGTAGGCTGGGTGGCCATATATAGCATAACACTCTTGGTGTTGGCATGTGATCAACTCATTTTGCATATACGTGAATACTTTGCCTCTGACTACTTTTTGAAGGATGTTTAAATCAGGTTTTGCTTGAGTATGTGAGGATAGGTGTGCTTTGTTTAGGATACTCATAATTTTAGAACATATTTCGCTGTTCCCTGTCTCATTCTTATCAGGATGAAACTTTTGAGCAAGTATCAAAAAATGCTTTCTAGCAACTTTGGTGTAGTTTTCAGATGTTTTTAGTGTTGATTCTAGAGCAAGAATAGTGTCTACACATATTTTATTTTTTTTTATGTCAAACACATGATTGTTGAAATATTCATGAGTTAGTTGGCATGGGCAACTGTGTGGTGGATGGAGTTTTTGTGCATAGGATGACACATCATAAAATGTTTTAGGTTCTATCATGTTGTTCCTATTTATACTTATCTTTTGGATTGTAGCACTCAACACAGAAAATACCCTGTCAAGAGGTTGAACCGTATCAAGCAGTTTAAGACCAACTGTAACATTGGTATTTGGCTATTCAGCCAGGATACCACTTGGCCAGCTTTACAAGTTTGCAGGCTCCCTGACCTCCTTTTAGACCTGATACTTCTGTGTTTCATGCAATCCTGTTATATTAAGTTAGTCAAGGCTATATTTTGAGCTTCAAAAAATATTTTGTGTTTTTTTTTGTAATAGTATGAAAGGTTTATGAGCAAAAAAAGGGAAATATTGTCCAATTTTTAGGCAAGTCTAAAAAAAGACAATTGTCGCCATCTTGACCTTGACCTCGATCCATCAAAAGATTTGCAGCAATTGGTTACCAGCAAAAATATTCAGAACTTAAAATTTAGAACCATGCATTGTTGTATGGAAAATAAGTTAAAACCGGAAAAATGCTTTCTGATAAAGTTTATTAAAATCTCATCAACTGGAAAGCGAAGAAGGATGCAACCAAAAGTGAACTAGACACAGTCATAAAGTAAAAACTGACTTATTTGCTGCTTTTTTTTCACTAGCCTCCAAAAATCGCAAAAGAAGGATTAGAAGTGAGCGCAGTTCTTCCCATTGTACTTCCATGGATGCAGGGAGGGTCCTTCTAGCCAGCTGTACTTGAGAACCATTTTCACCTTTATCTTTTATTTAGTTGATTATGTAGTTCTAGCTTCAACTAAGCAAATTGGTACTGAAATAAAAGAAAACACAGCTTGAGATATGTCTACCAGCACTATCAATAAGAGCATGGACAGTTGTTTGCATAAAGATATAACCTTAACTGGCTGTTTTTAATCTTTATTGTAATTTTTGTCACTTATTATTGTCATAATTATTGTCACTTTTATTGTAATTTTGTTAGTTTTTATATGAAAAATGATGGACTTGTAGAGTTAAAAATATATCTGTTGTTATTTAAGTGTTTATATAGATTATAGATTAGATATTTTATTATGGTCTGAACCAATGCTGATCAATAAGTTCCTAAAATTTAAGAAAAATTAAAAAAACTGATAATAGTAAAAATTAGAATAAGATGATGATGACAATGCAAACACTTATGTTAATTTGGGTGTAGAAAATGTTTTATATAACTTGATTATTCTAAAAGCATGCATAACAATTCTGGTAAAGGTGTCAGGTATGATTTACATCCCACACTTGATAGCATAAAGAGTTATTTGAAACAATTGAAATCTGACAAATTGCCCAAACATTTTAGTTAAAGAAACAATCATTACTTGTGGCAGAGCAGAAAATATATTGCCTGACAATATCTCAAAAACTTATTGACTCAGTATTGTCTAGTACCATGAAATATAGCTCATTTTTTATATCTATAGTTTTATATAATTTCCTCTCCTGTGATGCATATCATTGGAAATCACTTCAAAAAAAATTTCAGAATATCATCATGAGTGCAATATAAAAGCTGCATTTTTAGTTTTTAATAACATTGTGCATGAGATATTGTTTTCAAAGAGCGTAATGCGACAATTTCAACCCTGGTTTCAGCGAACTCATCCAGTTGGCTATTATTTAGTAAAAATAAGGTTAACTAGTATTTCGTTTGAAGATTTCATCAAGTTGCTACCACTTATGGTTGTTACTTTACGAAAACTAGATTAGAGGATGCGGAAAGTGAAAAATACCACAAGTGAAAAATAAAGCTAAACTATAGCCACATAATTTGTTATAATGGATATATGTAATATGTTGACATTTTTGTTTTATTTTTTATTTATAGGACAAATATGTCCAAAACAAGTCAAATACTGGCAGTATCAACTTTGGGAGAATGTACAGACAGATCAATACAAACTTGTGGCAGATGACTGCTGGTAATCACACTAATTGTAGACCTGCTATCATACATAAGCCACAACCATAGATGGTCCTAGTCATCTTGACTGACTACAACAGGAGAGAGGAAGAAAAAAAGAGAGAACGGGGGAGAGAGCGAGAGGAAAAAAGGAAAAGTGAGCGGGAGAGAAAAAGGAAAAAAGAGTAAGGGATAAGAGAGAGGAAGAGAGTTTGAGAGGGAGAGAGGAAGAAAGAGGGAGAGACTGAGGGAGAGAGAGGGAGAAAGGGAGGAAGAAAAGGAAAGCGGGAGAGAGTGAGAGAAGGAGAAAGGGAGAGCGGGAGAGAGAAGGAGAAAAGGAGAGCGAGAGAAGAGGGAAAGAGGGAGAACAAATGAAAGAGAGAGATATACAGACCAGCTTTTGTGAAATGTACAGCAACTGTTGTTTTGTTTTGAATAAATGGTCACACAGGTCGGTAATGCAAGCTCTCCCAAATTTATATGCAATATAAACACATTGTGAGCAATATTGCGACTTGGAAAAGTGCACAGAGTAAAACTGACTTGGCCTCTATCCATTTTTTTTTTTCAAAAAAAGAGAGACAGGGCCATGTCTCCAAAAGCGGGCTTTTGAATACCTGGATTCACTTTCAACAAACACTTCCACTTGTATTTCATGGGCAACCACATGGTAGCCTCGAAATTTGCAGAGAATTCTGCATGTGCTGGTTACGATGTTGCAATAACAGATAAATCTCTGGCTGTTAGCTGCTATCTCTGTCATGGTTGCATGTCAAGCAATTTTACATATGACTCGTGTGCCCTTACACAAATGACTTGGTTTAAAGAAGATTTGGTCACAGCATACAAACATGAAGGTGATGAGGACAAAAGGTGAAATGATTAATTTGTACACATACTGTCAGAAGTGTTTTAGGTTGGCTGTCAAAGTATTCACAAACCAAAAGCTTGCAAACAAACGGTTTCAGTCAAGCTCTATTTGGTACAGCTCGGAGTAACAGAGGCTCTACATCTGATTGGATAATGTGTTATTAGCGATTCCAATATTCATCTTGCTTTTTTACAAATTAGCAATTAAATCATGATTTAAATTACATGTAGAACATAATGAATACAATCATGCCACTATAAAACAGAACAAAGCTGGAACAACCTTAAATTTTTGATTTCATCCCTAGTCCAAGGGGCTGCTGCTAAAAAAGTTGGGTTTTTGCAGCTGAGATGCAAGCATTTCAGGGCTGTTGGTTCGGTTGCTATATTACCACATCCTAATGCCGCCACCTCAGGCTATGATCCTAAAGAAAGTATCTCCAATAAAAAACATTTTCGCCAGAAGTATGGAAATACAGCGGCGGGTGCATCTTTATTGCTGGGCTCAATTAGCAGAACAAAAAATGGAGAATACACCTGCAAGATGGCAAAACTCTAAATCCTGTTTTCTCAGAGAGTATGGACAGACATCAATAACCAGATTATAGCAATAAAAAAATTAATTACAACAAGAAGACATCCAAAGCAGAACATTGAAATGCGACCAGTGAAAGAGAATCAATTGAGGAGTGTTTGAGTTGAGTCACTGTACTTCCTACACCTGTAATATCTGTTTTCGTTTTAATCTTTGCTATAATTATAGCCATGTTTGTTCGTCTGTCCAAAACCACACTTACAGCATTAGAAAAAAGACATGACACAGGAAATGAACTTGGGTGTCTGAGTTGTGCAGCAAACATGGACCACCAGTAGCAACACATAAAGGGTAGACATTTAAAGCCATTTACATAATTATCTGACAGAACAATATTTTACCATAATATAGATTATCATTTAAGCTGAGGTTACTCTCAAAGCACATATTTTTATAGTGCTGCATTGGTTAAAATAGTAAGAATAACAGCCCAAAGTTGAACTTGGTCCAATTTGGTAGAAATATTCATCTAAAGTTTCCAGGCAAATTAACACCAACAGTAGAGCATAGGTCCTAAATAAGTATAGCAAATGAGATTGGCTGTTCCTCTTATCTCTCAGTTCCGAAGGATCGCACCAAAATTTTGAAGGTGAGATTAATGCTGTCTAAAGGTTTTTACTCACAACTTATACTCAATTATTTTGTCTCCATCTGTCAGCGTGTAATGGTTGATAGGTAACAAAGCTAGTTCAGTATTTTTACTCAGGTGTCATGATAGCGAAGTTATTACGTTAAATATACATTTTACCTAGAATAAAACCCAGACTCCCTTCTCAGGTAACTTGTAAAATATCTTATTTTCAAACAGCCATCTGTTTTCTCGTCATCTTCAGTGTAGTTTAGATAGAGACCTAAGCTATTATGTCAACCAGCTTGTATGAAATAACTCACTTCACGGCATTTAAAAGATGTTTTTAAAACTATTTTAAAGATAACAAGCTTTGAAGGGGTGCGCTTGGTGCATAGCTGAAGAGATGGTCCAAAATCATGAGGGTACTCAATAAGTGGTAGCTATGAGTAAAAAATCTATAAAAAATAAAAAAGTACATTCTTAATTTGACTAGAATAGTGTCAATTCTATATTTTTGAGTGTGTAAAAAAAGTTTAATTTAGAGCCCATATATATTATAGCTATTATATATTATATTATATTATTATAGTATTTTGTTGTAATTGTAACTATAATATTCATACAATGTATAAAACTTATACTTAATATAATACTTATCGATATATATATTTCTCAAAGTTTGTGTGTGAGTATGTGGATATGTGTTTAGTTCCAGCTATAGCTATTAAAATCTAGGATTGAAGATTCCCCATATCACAGAAGATTCGATCTCGGACCCTCCGGTTCACCAGTTCAACACCCTACAAATTACCCACACAGGCTTAATACCGGTAGATTCGCTAGGCGATATATGTCGCTATATGGAAGCAAATATGCTACGCTTTTAGTCATGACGCAGTCATGATGAGCGATAGCTTTTATTGGTAAGCTTACTCAAATTAGCCATTGGCAATGTGCCAGGCTAATAACAAGTGGCAGGCAACTCTCTTTACCTCTCGTTGTTTATAAACTGGTTTTAATACTCAGGCAAAGCCGGGTAGTACAGCTAGTCTATATGGGCTTATCCATAAATAGATGATTTTTAGCTTAAAAAAATGTAATACTTAGTTGATAATTTTAAAAATTTTTCATATAGAAAGCCCTAAATAGCAAAGATATAACAGCATTTTTTTACATGAATAATTTTGTTGGGTCTATTCACCATTGAGCCTCAAGGTTCTTCGAAACATCAATTAATTACAAATTTTTAGTTTGTTTAATGTCTTGTAACAGGAAAGTAGGATGTCAAAACACTCTTTTTCTTTGTGAACATCACCGAGACATTCTTTCTAGGTGAATGCGTAAAGTAACACTATGATGTTTGCATTTTAAAGTGTAAGGCAAGCATTATTAAAAGTGCTGGTAAAAATGTCCCATCATTCGCCAAAAAAAACATGTTAAAGTTTACATACTCAGCTCAATTTGTGAATACAGCAAAAAAAATTTATTTGCAAAGTAGAAATAGTATTCACTTTATATACCATAAATTACAGCTTTCTACCAGTTGTCATATTTGATGGGTGTGTTGAATGATAGGACACCGCAAATGATGGGACACCTCATACTTAAATTTAAGGTTGACTTGCAATAAAATTCGCATTACAGTTATTTGGTATCAAAAGATTCACCATGTCTTACTCTGTTGTGTTGTAGGTGCCAAATATGTGGAAATGTGATTAAAAGCTTTTAAAAGCTCAAAAACAAAAAGCCGTAGATTGGAATCTCTTTATTTCTCTGACGTAGTCATTGCATTTGGTTATTTTCTTGTCACGTGATGTTCTCACGTGAATTGAAAGGCCAATAAAAAGCTCAATATAAAACTTATCGTAGCACTAGTTTATGACAAACACTTTGGGTTTTATTGAAGACCCCGTTATCAAATATAGATGCTCGCTACTTTACAGTTTTGATTCGGTTTGGTCTAATCGGCAAGTCGTAATCTGATCATGTGACCCAATACTTTGCAAATAATTTTTGCAGCACTTTTCGATTATCACAAGTGAGCAACAGGCTTGTCATGATTATCAGACAACGATATGTACTCCTTCAAGCTAAAGCTAAAAAATTAAACAAATTTTTACGATAAGTTATAAGATATCACTGCTAAAAGTGACAGCATTACGACGACGATAAAACAGACGCGTAAGAAATAGACATGGTTTTAATGAATGTGTGAAGTATATTTGTGAAAATATTTCGACGGATAAGGTTGCATGAAAGTGTAAACAGAAACCATCTCTCACAACTACGTCACATCTGAGCCGTTTTGGAAAGAGAATCCAATCTATGGCGGTGTCGAGTGGCTGCGATTTTCTGTTCGTTTTTTAGCTTTTAAGAGCTTGTAATCACATTTCCACATATTTTGCACCTACAACAAAACAGAGTGAGACATGGTAAATCTTTTCATATCAAATAACTGTAATGTGAATTTTGTTGCAAGTCAACCTTTAAGTTCTAGAAAAGGATTAAAATTTGATTCAAAGTGTTAGGGTATAATCTTTGTTTAGACCAGTGGTTCTTAAACTTTTGGGTTCTTTACCAAAGGGGAATTCTCCCTGGTTAAGAACCACTGATTTAGACTTACATAAGATTTTAAGAAGTGTCATTAAGTTTAAAGTACAATCATGGAATTTCTTAGTAAATATCTTTAAAGGTGTTTCTACTAGCCTTTAAACTTTCAAGAGTTGGAAAGCAAATACACTCACTGACATTAGTGAAGACAAATTATAATTGAAAACAACCTAAAATTATATCAGCATTCAGTGTGAAGTCTATCCAGCATGACCAAGACTCATAATGAGCGAACAAAGGAGTATTAATCTAAAATGAAAGCTGACGACTGAACTAAGACAGTCCTTTAATCAGCACAAGCAGCTGCTTCAAAGAGATATTGCCAAAAGCAAAAGGAGAACATGTCATGTCAAACAAGGATATAGAAAACAAACGCGAATTTGAGAGAGCGTAAATGAAATCAAAGAGAAAAGAAAAAAGTGCTAACTGTGAAGTTACCTAATTTTAAGTACCTTTATGCATTAAATGTATTTACTAAATCACGATTATTAATTAATTTAAAATTTATCTCTTCTACAGTATGTAGATTTTACATTCTTTGCAGACGTTTTTCTACAATTTGTATATTTTATATTTATACATCATGTGTAAAATTTTATATTTGACAGCTTTTGTTTGCAACTTTAGAATGTGTACAAAATTTAGTTATCATGTGCAAAACATTTATTGTAGCTTGTGCCTTCAGAAACAGATAGTCAGAAGGAAGAGCTGTCAAGAGACTGCAGAAAGCTCTACCTAACAGTACTCGCAGATCTAGACAAGCCGTTCGCAAGCTGGCCCTTCATGTTGGAGTGCAGTTAGCTAAAGAAGTAGACATTGATGAGAGACATGGCAAGCAGCCAAGTTGCTAATGATACTGTTGAGAAGGTCCAAACTTTCTATTAAAGAGGTTGTATACCCCGACAAGCTCCAGGTATAAAAGATTCTAGATGCGTCTATGGAGGAATGGGTCAGAAATGTCATCTTACCATAACATCAGTGAGACACATGAGCTCTACAAGGCTGAGTACAATGACACAAACCCTATAATAGGTTGAACCAAGTTTACTGAGCTTACACCAGCTCACGTATGTCCTCTAGATGATATCCTTCATAACGTTTGTTTGTTCAATACATGAGAATATGTTGATGTGTGTTTCTGTGCTAGCTAAGAACCATAGTTTACCAAATATAAATAGTTTTTATATATAAATTTAATAAAATAGCTTGTAGAAATTATAATAGCTTTTAAAGGCACTCATTCACCATCTTGTTCCAACAAAACCTTATAAAGTTGCACATGGTTGGGTAGGCCTGGATGTGAAATGGGTGTGCCAAAGCTTTTTAATATCTGACAAGTCTAAATAAACGGGAACAGTATATTTTTATACAAAACTTGGATCGTGTTAAATAGTTTTACTCCCATGTTTCTCCCAGTAAAACCGCTTTGTAAATACATGCTGCATTTTTCCTCTACTTGATAATTTCAGTAGAAACATGTATTTTTATTATTTTACCATATATTGTCACTACAATGTATTACATAATCAATAACAACAGTATTTTGCTTATTTTCTTGTATAATTAAGTGTGTTTTATAGTTACAATGAAAAACACGAACATAGTTCTTTAAGTAACTTGATATTTGTAAACCATTTCCAGACATGTCCCATCATTTGTGGTTGTAGTGTCCCAGCATTCACATTTTTCAGAAAAGCTGTTTGAAACATTTCATTAGATAAAGCCAAAGTCAAAGTTAATCAAATCACCTGCATATGTGGTCAATGTTTTTTAGGTGAGTTTGGAAGTCAATGTTTTTTTAAATTTCTTTGAGTTGGCTTTAAAACTCAGCCAACTCACAGAAATTTTGCAAAGTTCAATACAAGGCACACAAAATTCTTTTGTGATGTTTCATCATTTACTCATGTTGCACTTCATAGCTCCGAAACTACCATTTTGAAAGCAGTAAACTTTACATTATCTAAAAGCCAAGGAAATAATTAATTCAAAAAGTTCTATGATGGGAAATAATGTGTATGTGTAGTCGGCATCAAATAACTCTATGTACTGTATCATATATATATATATATATATATATAATCTTCAGAAAATTCGGAAGATTATATATATACAATGTATATATAATGTATATATATATATATATATATATATCGTATATATAATGTATATATCGTATATATAACGTATATATATGTACATATACATGTACATACATGTATAATACATGTACATACATGTATAATACATGTACATACATGTATAATACATGTATGTACATGTATATACTCATGCTAGATATCTTCGTACTCATGCCATATATATATATATATATATATAACCCGAGTTAGAGCAGTAATTACCACCCATATAGGCCAACCGTTGCGAGGAAACAATGTTTTATATTTGCATATATAATTATTCTGGATCATACTGCTGGGTATGTTAAAAATCTTCAAGGATTATATGAGACAACTTTTCAAAGAGTATGGAACTTTATGACATCATCATTTTTGAAGCACCACTTATTTCAATGAGAATATTGTAAAGGTTACATTATAATAGTTTCTTTGAGCTCATCATGGCGTTCTTCAGAGGTAACAACAGAAATAATTCAAGCGTTTATACTAAAGTGGATGGACAAAATTCAAATTCAGGCAGTGCATCATATTCAGGCGGTGGATCATACTCAGGCAGCGGGTCATATTCTGGCTCTTATAGTTCAGTTCTTCAAGCTAACAGTGCAACTTGTAAGTAAAATTTGTCTGCTTGCCATTTTCATTATTTCGTTATTTCATTAAATGAAACTTATCATTTTAAATTTTTTACTATAATAAGAGATGTGTCCGTGCATCTGTTTGAAGTCACAGTAATATCATTAATGAGGACCAAACTTGCCCCGCATGGAGATTGAACTCAGACCATCCATGATACAGTACAGCGTGCTCACCACTAGACTACTCTGCCGCCTTCTCACCTCTTAGAATAATTATGCACATAAAGATTATTAATGATGATGCAAAGGGTACTAGTAATAGTTAATAACTTGCGTAATAATTAAAAGTGTGAAGCTGATGGCAAACCCCAAATTTTTACTTTTGTTTTTGCATGTTTTTGCATTTTCATACTTCAAAATCTGACTGTTCTTTTTCTACACTTTCTATACTAAAAACGAAATCGGCAAAGTGTACACTAAAGTTTTTCTATCACTCTTTTAGAAAATTTTGATTTATAGGAAGTTGTCCACACTTTCCTCTGAATTTCATCAATAATACCGGTAGAATTATTATATGCTTGATAGCCCTTCAGTTACTTGGATTTTATTATTTGTTTCTGTTAAACTTCTCATCAAAAAATAATAATCTTTACAGATAACTAATTGAATAATTATTCATTATATAATTTACAGTAATTATGTTATATAATGCATATGTATTATACATTTATTAATAACGGTTCTAATTGTTGTCTTATCGCTTACCCCTAAAACAGTTCTTTTGGTATCAGTTGTCTCCTCTCTTCGAGTAGTGCTTGTTTTGAAATTAATGTTTGTATAACCTTTTATTGGTATTAGTAATCATCAACAAAAAAACATTTTTTTATATTATATTGTATTATATTATATTGTATTATATTATATTGTATTATATTATATTGTATTATATTATATTATATTGGGTTATATTATATTACATTACATGTATATTGTATTTTATTGGGTTATATAGTATTATATTGTATTATACTATATTGGGTTATATTGTATTATCTTATATTATATTTGGTTATATTGTATTATATTGTATTATATTATATTGGGTTATATTGTATTATATTATATCATATTGTATTGGGTTATATTATATTATATTTTATTATATTATATTGGGTTATATTATATTATAATGTATTATATTGTATTATAATATATTGGGTTATATTATATTACATTGTATTATATTATATTGGGTTATATTATATTATATTGTATTGTATTATATTGTATTATATTATATCGGATTATATTATATTGTATTATATTTTACTCTATGTATTATATTGTATTATATTACATGTATATTGCATTATATTATATTGTATTGTATAATGTTATATTGTATTATATTATACTGTATTATATTATCCTGTATTATATTATAATATATTATATTATACCGTATTATGTTATATTGTATTATATTATATTGCATTATGTCATATTGTATTATATTTTATTATATTATACTGTATTATATTATATTACATGTATATTGTATTATATTGTGTTAAGCCTATATTATATTGCACAATATTGTATTATATAATATTATATTGCTGCAAAATTCATTTTGCGAAAGTTGAAGAGTCTTTCTAATATTATTTTTGCTTTTAGCAAGATCAGGAGGCAGTCAATCGATGAGAAGAAATGACTTCAGTAAGTCCTTATTACATATCACTTTCAGCTTTAGCCTCCTGACTAGTTTGCTTTCTGATTAATAGCGAGAGTGGCAGTGAGCTTCTGAGTTGATAATATTGAAACAGCATTTGTTACACAACAAAATAATTTAGTTTTAATTCAAACGATTTTGGTTAATTACATTATTTTAGGGGTTTTTGTTTTGTATCAACAGATATTTATATTCTATTTGATTTCGTGGTTTTGTTGTAGATTTCTCAATTTGTGCAGAATTTTCTTTTTCAATTCTCATTTCCATTAGAATAGATCTGCTTTTTGTTGCTTTATGTGATTAAAATCATTTCAACTCACTCTTTTTTAGAAATAAGATTCGTTTCATAGATTGTTGATAAATAATAGATTAATGTTAATTTTGTTGTATTATTATGATATTAGCAACTTTGATTGGGCTTGATTGTAAAACACGAGGTTTGTGAACAGCCACTTCCACTTTATTTTGTTTCAGACCTACGGTGTATGCCTCCTCATGTTTTGTATTACATGAGCTACAACGAGAATTACTTAGCAACATATGCAAAAGTGATGGAGAAATATATTATGTCTCAGTCATGTATTCCTCCAGACTGTCTCCAGCAGCTTTCTGGCACACCCAGCAATTACAGTATGCGCAGTCGAAGGTCTAGATGGTAAGGTCTAAATTTTGTTATACTTTTGTGTTTTATAGGTTGACCTTCTTTGTTGTTGTTTTAACTTATGTTTGAACCTCTTCTCACTCAGAATGTTTACCGTAAACCAAAATCAATGTCCTGCCGAGGTCAGAAATCTTATTAGTTGCCACACAATATGATTAGGCAATCTGTTAGCTGTGACTATGTTGTATCTGTAAAAAAAATTGTTAACCCAATTGGATGGTGATGTCCGCTCAAGATTGGGTGTTGTAGGACTCGGCCCTGTAAGTTTGAGCGCTCACTTCAAGATCTTAGCTATTCCCAATAGCTCGTTTTTCTGCAACTGACTTGGGCTAATTGTAGCTTGTATTTGGGCAAGCCACATTTGATATGCAGGTGTTATGTATTTAATCTTTCATTAAAACTGCAAATTTTGTGATTTTGTGTCTATGTTATCATAATTTTTAACACGGTACTTGAACAAATACCTAATGAGGGTATTTTAGAATGAATATAGCCACTTTATCTCCATGTACTTTCTTCTCGTTTTAGATAAGCTCAAGGAAGGTGCAAAGAAAGTCACCAGTGTAAAATATTTTTAATTTTTTCAATGTATGTAATAATAATATTGATGTATTGATATTATTGTTTCTTTCGAATTTATGTTACATTTTAAAAAATAATATAAAGAACTAAAAAGAATAAAATAATGATTTGCTTTAAAGATAATATATTCCATTTCTGTTTTTATAGTATAGCAAGTCTTGGTTGCAATAGAATATTGTCTGTGTTGGGGTTGCTAATTTCATATCGCTATCTTCTCTTGCGTTTCGCCGTCTTATTGTAGCCTGTTTCCTAATTCATCAGTTGCACATATAAGTTCCTTTTATATCTGTAACTTACTTTTTCTCTTCCATTGTCATTATCTCCTCTTTCTCGCTTTTTTTTTGATGATTTGTGTTGTTGTTTAAAGTGTTGCGCTTTCTGATGGTGAGTGTATTTCTCACTCGTGTGCTCATATTCATTGCAAATACTAAAAGATTCAACAAGTTTGTAGTTGGCCCTCGTAAAATGGTGATGCAAAAAGATACACAAGCTCTGATGGTCAAAAGATTTCTTACTTGCTCAATGAACCCATTTTTGGCAAATGAAAAAAATGCTAGGTCAACGATGATTAAATCCTGGTTTACAGTTTGTTCCACTGCAACTGCTTTTATGCTATAATCTTTACTATAATAAGAGCGGGATTCATGCTAGTGTTAGAAAAGATAATCCCCCACAAGATTTGAACTTGGGTGCTCCAAATTCTAGGCCCCGCTCTAACCTCTACACCACTCAACCACTTTGACAATCTACATGTACATATTAATTATGCATAGGCTGATTACTCATTACGATCTCTCATCTCATGCAAGGGTTTCCAAGCGTACTAAGTATGAATCCTTACCACACGCTCTCCTACCTGCATGTGATTATAACTAGGCAGTAGGCACCATTCTAAAATTTAATGCTAACGGAGCATTAAAAATGAGCTGCGTAATTTAGCATTGTTGTAAATAACATCATGCAAGTATCACTTACTTTAAGAAAGTTTAGTGTTTGAATCAGTTGAGCTGAACAACCCAGAGCAGAGAGAAACAAGCAGAATGGTGAAGGAATCAGCAAGTTCTTTAGCGTCAGGTGAGCGCATGTATTTTCTTTCAGAGCAAATTTCAAAGGGAGCTTTAGCGCCACTTGTCAGAAATTTTGAGACTTTGAGACATTTCGTTTGTCTCTAATTGATGTGTCACAAAACAAGCGAGAAACAGTTGACTTGTTGCAAAACCTTCAATTACAATAAAACCAATTTAGTTGGACACCTTTTGGCAACTGCGTAGAGCTGCTCTATCCATTAAAACTGCAGTCAACTTGTACTAGATTTGTCGGCTTTACTGTCCTTTTTTAATGAACTTAAGGTCTTTTCTATCAGATGGTGGACACATGTTTTGTTTTGAAAATTAAGATAACTGCCAAGAGTTCTTGCTAGTTTCAGCTGCTGTTAAAGGTGTAAGACAGTAGTAACCTTGGTAAAGTTTATGAGAGTGACAGTGACTGATATTAACCTTTTTATGCTCGTTCAGATTAAGATTAGACAGTGATAACCTTCCTATAGCCTGTCAGAGTGAGATTAGATAGTGATAGTTTTCCTATAGCCTGTCGGAGTGAGATTAGATAGTGATAACCTTATTTTAGTCTGTCAGAGTGAGATTAGATAGTGATAACCTTCCTATAGCCTGTCAGAGTGAGATTAGATAGTGATAACCTTCCTATAGTCTGTCAGAGTGAGATAAGATAGTGATAACCTTCCCATAGCCTGTCAGAGTGAGATTAGATAGTGATAACCTTCCTATAGCCTGTCAGAGTGAGATTAGATAGTGATAACCTTCCTATAGCCTGTCAGAGTGAGATAAAATAGTGATAACCTTATTTTAGTCTGTCAGAGTGAGATTAGACAGTGATAACCTTGTTAGAGTCTGTCAGAGTGAGATAAGATAGTGATAACCTTATTTTAGTCTGTCAGAGTGAGATTAGACAGTGATAACCTTCCTATAGCCTGTCAGAGTGAGATAAGATAGTGATAACCTTATTTTAGTCTGTCAGAGTGAGATTAGACAGTAATAACCTTGTTAGAGTCTGTCAGAGTGACCTAGGACAGTGACACTAAATTGCTCCATTCATCCAACTAAAAATGCAAAATATTTACTTGTGGCCATTCCAAACATGGATCTATCAAAAGGTGTTGCATTTCATATTCAGGTATACACCCAAGATATGGATTATATAATACATTCACCTAAATTGAATGATAGCAAAGCAACAATAACGTGGTTTTCGTTTCATAAATTATATTTTTAGTAATTGGTTACTGTCATTTATTTGTAAAAAGTATTTTAGTTCAAAAAAGCATATGATTGCAGTTTAAATTGTAGCTTAACATTCAGAGCGCTTAAACAAAAAACATCAGCAGTTCTTTAAAAACTAGAACTAACTCCTATGATCTTGTCATTCAGACTTATCGCTTAATTTTTTTATCTAGTGACAATTTTCTGTTAAGTGACCTAGTAATTTATAGGTCAACATTTTTCCTTGAGGCTGTTATCGGTTTAATATTTATAAAAACAGGTAAAATTATAATCTTTTTTGTATTATATAGCATATCTGCTTAAATATTGTTTACCATTGTTCCATTGCTTTAAATTCTTTTACAGGATCAACAGTGACTTCTAGCAGGCAAAGTTACAGCTCAAGAGGTAGTAGTGGAAGTAAGAAAAAGAGCAGCAAAGACAACAAGAACTGCTGCTGTGGTAAGTCCTAGCAAACAATAGATTCCACTTTTTTCTTATTTAGGAGTTCAAAATCTTTAAATAACACTTGAATGCAATCAGGGATGAATAGCGGATATTGATCAAATTGCCTACTGGTATAATTTTTTCTTTTTTCATTATGTTTTGAAAATGCGTACATTTTTTTTTATTTTTAGCTGGAGTTTTAGTTTATCATTTTTAACATCGCTTTCATCTATGTATGTTTTAATATTTTAGTTGGTTTTTTACTGTTTGGTATGAAAATAAAAAATGAAATAAAATATATAAAGTAGTGAGTAGGTAGAAAGTCAGTCGTTGAAAACACTGCTGACTATCTTTGAGTTATTTTTAGTTTATAATTATCCTGTATTTGGCCAATTCTTAGTTATTCAAAATTTTAGCAAAAGCTTGTTTTCTGAAAGCGTAAAGGTGTTATCTTAGATCTTTTTGTGTAACTTGTATGTTAGCATTTCTAAGCAAAAATATCTATCAGCTTTGCTGTTACTCCATGAACCAATTTTAACAGTCGTGGGATTAACATGGTTAAAAATACTATCAAGCTAGCCGCTGCCAGAAAATCTAAAAAAAAAACAATAAAGGCAGCTGCTCATATTTTGTACAGCATAATACAGCAAACTTTGTTTTAAAAAGGGATTCCAATCTATGATTAACTTCCAAGCTGCGATTAACTGTTCGTTTTTTAGCTTTTAAGAGCTTGTAATCACATTTCCACATATTTGGCCTCTACAACACAGCAGAGTAAGACATGGTGAATCTTTTGATACCAAATAACTGAAATGTGAATTTTGTTATAAGTCAACCTTTAACCAATGTCAACACGTTACCTGCCACAGTTTAACACTGATCTATACTGTCTACATCAGCTTATTGAGTCATCAAATAGGTTCAAGGCATCACAATAGCTAGTCTTTCGCAATTAAAAAAATTTGTTGAAAAAATATTTGTCATAACACATTTGTGATATTTATGTAAGTATTAATTAGTCAAATTATTTCATTTACAGTTGGTATTCAACCTTTAAACTGGTTGTACAATCTCTTGATTGCAGATAAAATTGCAAAATTATATTGTTTATGTAACGGCAACTGTTTAAAATAAGTTTCAACCTATTTGGTACATATATATTATTTTATTGGCAATAATTTTATTTTAAATAGAAATGTTTTTTTAAATTATGCTATATAAGAATTATAACACAAAAGGCGGTAACAGATATATAACCGATAAAATCAAATATACATGTATGGCTTGACATATAGAGATTAAGATTAAAGTACCTTTGTTGGTTAAAAGAACAGGTATTGAGTAGAACATTGTTAAACCAGCTAGCAATAATTTTCTCAAAATAATTGTTAGAGATTGAATTCAATTTGTTTGTATCTCAGGTAAGTTAAAATAACTTGCAAACATGTAATTGCCAGGTAAAACATGGAGACACAAACCATGAAATATTTGACATAAAATAAACATCTAGCATAAGCAGAGTAAGAAAAAGTAAAAACTTTAAGAAATCATTTTTTGGAATAAGATATAATCAAATTTATTTTGATTTAACAGTCATAATGTAACTTAGCCTACAAAATGTCAGTCTGTTGCTGTCATAGTTCACATTAGTTGAGCAGATTTAAAAAATAGTAGCCAGACCAACTATTCTAGTTTCCATCGTATAGAAGGCACATGTATCTTATACCAATGTTTGTAACCACTCGGTTACTTTCTCAATGTTACTGCATTTAAATGGAATTACATAGGAACCAGGCTTTAGTCATGTTGATTAAAGTTTGTATATTCGCTGACCTTCAGGCCCTGCACACGGCTGCTGCTATCCATACCCTTACTACAGCTACTATAACTACTACACCAACTGGTACAATAACTATATGAGGTGCTACTACGGCTGTTATCCAGCAAACTGCTGCCAGCCCAACTGCTGCCAGCCTAACTGCTGCCAGTCAAACTGCTGCTCACCATGTGCAGGGCGTGGCTGCTGTAATTCCACTGACTGCTGTAAAAGATAAAGAATGGTAAGTATTTGTACCTTTAAGCTAGTTTTAAACAAAAACAGTCACTAAGTCTATATCTGATAATTACCATGAAGAGAGACATATTTCACAATAAATGAGGTTTTTTAGCAAATAATGATGTGCATTCAATAATAAATTGACCATTTAGTATATAATCAAGTTGGATTGACCTATCATTTAGAGCCGTTTAGTTAATATGAAATTAATCCAGCAAATATTTGACGATGTGTTGGGTCATCTATCAGTATTGAAATCTATTTAGCAGTAAATGAGGCTATTTATTGAACATTGAAGTCTATTTAGCAAAAAATGGTGACCAATTAGCAGTAATTTTAGAAAGTGCCAAAAAGAGAAGAGTGCATTCAGACAAAGATTGTGTTTTTCAAAAACAACGGCTTTCTGTTGCTGTCTACTAGCATTGGCTGTGAGCAAACATAGTATCTCAAGCACTCAGATTCATAAATTTTTTTTATTTAGAGCAGCTATGCTTTGTTCTCACAGTGCATAGCTGCTTGCTAATTCACAAAGTGATGAGAAAAATTTTCAGTAGAGCAGTTGTCTTTTACAAGAGCTAACAACTCCAGATGACAAAAAGACTAATTCTGATTTATCTTACGGTATTATAGCTTTTATCTTTACTCTAATAAGAGCAGTGTTTGTTCATTCGTCACACATCCATTTTAGTAAACTAATGTTTTAATATCTGCACCAATTGACTATCTTGCAGCATTTCAGAGTAATTTCAGAATAGTTGCGCATATCCTTTTTCTCCATGCTTGTTCTTATTCGTATTCATCGACACAGCACTCAAGACTGTTTGGGTACTAGTATTAGCTAAACCTTTTTTGTGAATAGTTTATAAGGTTCTTTAGTAGTATCTTATGTGCTAGCTACTGTATTCTTTCATACAAAAGAATAGAGCTAAACATAAAAGGTTGTTAGTACCTCTATGAAAAACAAACAACAGGCCTATGCTACCTGTTACTAAATATTAGTATGTTGTCAGTTCTGTGCTCATGAGAGAGCATCATGTGTAATAAGAATGTGCACAATTATTCTTAGACGAGCAAAAGTAGTTGAATTGTGCAGTGGTAGTGCATGTCGAATCCAGATATCCGGGTTCGATTCCCATTCGGTGTAAATTTTTTTCTTCCCGATTTCAGCGTGCAGCATTGGACGGGCAGACACAGCTCTTATTATAGTAAAGATTTTAATGTCTTGTTTGTATAGCCATGCAACAGTAAACATAGCATAAGGCTTTAGCAATAAAGTGAGTGCTATTTCTATTAGCCTGTGTTATGTTGTAGAATTAGAGACTCACGCTCGGATGGAACACAGGCTGTTGCTGTCCAGTAGATACAACTATTGCATTTTAAACAAGTTTTTATCAATTTAATAATATAACTCAATTATTTATACCAGAGTCCATTTTAACTGGGTGTTCACAACCATTGTCATCATTAGTGCCAGGTTCTGTAGGTGACATAGACTATGTATGAATGCAACTCACTGTCATCAGAACTAAGGAACCGAGGCTAATATGTGTACTTCAATAAAACATTTTCTTAAACAAGCAACTGAATTAGCCATGATAATAGAAACCGGTGACTTTTCTCACAGGGCTACAAAATACTTCAGGAGTGTTATTGCACGACATTTAAATTGACACGGTGAATTTAATACTCAAACTGGCAGCTCAGTTACTGATCATCCAGCACGAGATGAGATCGTATCGTTACATAATTTGTTACAGTATGTACTGGTGGTATTTAGCCGATCTCTATACATTGCATAATGCACAAATAACTGTGATGATGGTTCACTGTATGACCTTGACACTAACCATGGTATATCACATATGATACTTACTGTCTAACCCTGGTGCTTTAGCTCTGTAGTAGTTCTGTTCCATATTTCTGTTTAGTCCTACTTTTTTTCTTATTTAAAAGTTCAACCACTCCTAAACCCGTAGCTAGACTCCTAAACTCGTAGCTAGACTCCTAAACCCGTAGCTAGACTCCTAAACCCGTAGCTAGACTCCTAAACCCGTAGCTAGACTCGCTGAGATGTTCCAGATCTTTATAACAACTAAATACTAGAGTTCAACGTATAATTCATATCTAGTTATCTAGTATATACAGAAAGTATGAAATGAAAATGACAATAGTCAGAGACAAGGAAATAATAGCTCCTTTTAGACCAAGTTTATGTAAATAATAAAAAGTGATTTTGTTATGAATCCAGTTTAGCTTACTCTGAGATTCGCTTAATATGGTAAAATTAACACAACAAATGAAACAATGTTTTATTTTCATTTCATGTTGGGTAATTGGGTAAAAGTAGTACACATGACAGCTACTGCCAATTCTGGTTATAATACTTTCTAAAGATTTTTAAAAAACTTTATTTTGACAGCATAAGAGGTTTATAGTTTATAGAGGTTCGTAGTTCATACATCATGATATTATTAGGAATTGTATGATGAAATAGAAGATGAATAACAAGCACAGTAAAACCATTAATAATGATAATAATAATAATAAAGTGAATTTTACATAGATTGGAGCAATTATACCCATAAGAATATTGCATAGCATAGTGTCTGTCTGTCTGTTTGTCTGTGAACACTGTGTTATTTAACAGTACAAACAATCTACAATAGCCTCTTAATAAATACTCCAGGGAATTGCAAATGTTAACCTCAGTAAAATGAGTCTATGCTTTTTTGCACTCCAGTATACTCTCAACAATGTCGAACTTGAATGAGCGTCGCAAAACGAGGTTATTTATTTTCAGCTGGTCATGTAAGCTTTTAAATAAAGTCATAAACTGTTTCAACATGTATGAAAGCTTTATTTCAGTTGAAAAGAACGACAGGTTAAAGGGTGTTAGTAAAAAGAATTCAACTTTCAAAATGTTCACCATCTGTTATGTCAGGAGCTACAGGAGATTGCATTGTAAAAACTAGAAAGCATGAACGAAAGTGTAATTTCAACAGGTTGAGCAGAATATTAAACTAAACTATACATTCTGTTTGATTTTACCAATCTATATATGTATGTCTATATATATACATATAATCATATATACATATAGACATATAGACATATAGACATATAGACATATATACATATATACATATATCCATATATACATATATACATATATACATATATACATATATGCATATATACGTATATATACGTATATATACGTATATATATGTATATATATGTATATATATGTATATACGTATATATACGTATATATACGTATATATACGTATATATATATGTATATATATACGTCTATATACGTATATACGTATATACGTATATACGTATATACGTATATACGTATATACGTCTATATACGTATATATACGTATATACGTATATACGTATATACGTCTATATACGTATATACGTATATACGTATATACGTCTATATACGTATATACGTATATACGTATATACGTCTATATACGTATATACGTATATACGTATATACGTATATACGTATATACGTCTATATACGTCTATACGTATATACGTATATACGTATATACGTCTATATACGTATATACGTATATACGTATATACGTATATACGTATATACGTATATACGTATATACGTATATACGTATATACGTATATACGTATATACGTATATACGTATATACGTATATACGTATATACGTATATACGTATATACGTATATACGTATATACGTATATACGTATATACGTATATATGTCTATGATATATACATATATATATTTATATGTGTATAAACTTCAATGTTTGTCATCTGTCATTTTTCTGTCCAGTGGAAGCCATAAAGTTTTAGTAACAAAAAATCCATTTCACACTTCACTTGGTTTGAACTTGGAACCTCCGGGTCTGCAGATCAGTGAACTAACCCACTACACCATGCTGGCCTTGCCTTAATTTAGAAAATTAAAGCACATAGGCTACTTATGCAATGCTTGCAAAAATATTAGCACAGTTTAAGTTCATGATTGAGTTAGAGATCATTACTTTTAACGTAACGTTAGGTTCAGACGGAGAACACGACTCTTATTATAGTAAGTTACTACCTTGACTAGTTTAAGCTATTCAAATTCATTGGGCTATTTTTTGTTTCTAGTGCAGCACTAGACATTCATTAGTAATATTGCAAATAAGACTGCAATATTTAAAGTTTATTGATAGAATCATATATCAAGCTACCAAACAATTTTTATCTAGCGCCAATTAACTTAGTTATACAGGTTTCCTCAGATGACGTAACTTTCTGCCAATAAAGATTTCCAACACCAATGAAACATGTAAGATTGTAATTTCTATGGAAAAAATTATGTATGTCATGGAAAAAAGTTATGGAAAAAATTTACCAACAATAAAAATTGCAAATTTTCAATTTTTATTGTTGAGATTTTTCCTTAACAAACATTCCTCAGTTTCAGAAGCTAATTTTTGCATAAATAAAAATTTTTCTGCTGCAGTCTTTAGCGAAATCGCTTTGTTTTTGTGTATATTGAGAATTTTTTTTAAATTCCGGAACAAATCATGGTAAGGCAAGCTGGTCCAAGGAGAAAAGGTTCTCGTTCTGGAACTTATTCAAGCGTGTACCACTCTAGTCCTTATTCATCGGGGTCATCTTCATCAGGGTCATCGTCATCAGGATCATCGTCATCAGGATCATCGTCATCAGGGTCATATTCATCAAGGCCATATTCACCAGGATATTATCCTTACGGCTCACCAGGCTACACAGCAGCTGCTGCCGAAAGGTGGAGCTACAGAGATGGCGATCAAAATGCCTCAAAGGGTAGTGGCGACTGTCAGATGGTATCACCATACGCTATGTACCTATTGGCCTATTACAATATAGCTCGTTCTACAGCAAGCTGCAACTGCATCTCAGCCGGACATTGCACTCCTCCCCCTTGTCAGAGTGAGAGCACACGCAGGAATTCCAGACAAAGAAGCTAAACCATCCAACTGTCAAAGCATTTCATCTAGTCCTGATGATTTACTAGTACAAAATTATGTTAGTAATGTTGCTGGCAGCATTGTACAAATACTTCAGAAAACTCTTTTGCGTTTTTTTTAACAAGATTGTCGTTAGTTATTGACAAAAAGAATTAAAATCAATATTCTAGAATGAGTAGTAATATAGGATCATTCACTCACAAGAACTCTTTAGCATCTCGAGCCCGCGACAGCAAGGCAACCAGCAATGTCAACGAAACCTCAAATCTGAACCCTTACACCGATAAGAGCTCTAGCCTTGCCTCCACTTCTCAAGGGGTCTCAGAAAGCATTCTTAGTAGTAACTCCAGCAGCAAGTCTAGCGGCAGCAAAAGATCAAAGGAAAAAGGTCAGTATATTGTCTTTCGCCAGACCAACACCTAGCAGTGCATATGAATCAGTCTCTCAAGTAGGTGGATAAATAATACAAGATCTTCTGGCACCTGTTGATGTCATTCAATTTAAAATGTTATTCATAAACATTTTACCATTTAAAGATGAACTTATACAAAAAATTATAAACAGTTTTTATAAAATAGCGTTATTTTTCTATCATTGACAATTTTTTTTTATGTTTGAGGTGATCAGATTGCCAGAATGTTTAAGATTCAAAGTGACCAAACTTGATTGCAATTAAAATCCTTAGAAAAAAAAGTTCGAACTGATGCCACTAGTTGTTGTCATTGTGATAGTTGATATTAGCTATTGCATTCAAGTTGCAGCCTTTGGCATCTCTATTCTGTCAGTCTCTTTGCAACTATAGATGTCGTAATCACACTTTGGCTTCATCTGAGCGTTTTAGCCGCAAGAAGGTTTTGGAAATTTTATTCTTGAAACAACCCTGGCAGTCAGACAACCTAAAACATAAAAAAAATTACAAATGATAAAAAATACGATTAATACGTATTGATAGATTCTGCTAAAGTTCTGTGCGAGTTTATCTATAATAAAAACTCAGCAAGCTAACAGCATACTTTTCACCTGTTCTCAATATCAATTACTACAAATATAAATTATATGCAGATTAACTAAATAAATCTCAAGTGTTATAATTTATTTTAAATAGTAATAGAATTATAAGTTATGAGTGAAAATAAAACTAAAGTTCTCTACAATACGTAAATCGGCTGTGAAGACAGTTATAGCCACCTTTTTGTCTTTTCTACTTTTCTACTACTGTCAGTTCCCTGTCAAACAATCAGTAGATCCTTGACGATTGACAGTGGCAGGTTACAAAATAGACAGTAGTGGGATAGTAGTGACAAAACTGACAGATAAGCATAACTAATAAGACAAGATAAGACACAGATAGGACACAGACTAACAGACACACACTAACAGACACACACTAACAGACACACACTAACGGACAGACACTAACGGACACAAACTAACAGACATAGACTAACAGATACACACTAACAGACAGACACACACAGACAGACAGACACACACTAACAGAGAGACACTAACAGACACACATGCACGCACGCACGCACAGACACGCTACACAATGGCAGACTGAAATTTATAAATATAGATCTACATGTACATGTAGTTGAGTCTATAGTCTGTTAAGGATTGTAATGTTTTGGCATTTGTCTCTGAAAGTTGGCAGCTAAAAATAAATTTTAATAAAAGGAAAAATGCATAAATTTGTAGCTTTATTAAAAGGTTATTAGTCTATATTTTCTGTTTTTGTCTGCTTAATACTTCTGTACTCATAGAATAGGTTCTGTTACTGTTTGCACTTGATGGTCGTTGCGCGTTTCCTAAACCTTTTCATTTTTTAGAAAATCAAGTCGAACTTTTGTGTCAATGTTTTATTATAGGCTACTAAAAATATGAACACACTAAAAAAAAACTTTTGTATATTATTATTACAGTTAATGTAGTAAGCTTTGGGACATGCACAATCATGCCTTTGTTGCAGTACATTTAATTTGCTATTAAAAGTATGAAATGGGCAGATGATCATGTTATTCTGCATATTATTGTATGCACATTTCCTTGTCGATAAGCTGTTAGAGACGCAGTATAACTTCGTGCTGTTTACACGTCAACTTGAAAAGTTGTGTTTTTGTTCAGAGCAACTATTTCTGTGATTAGCTAATATTATCAAAATCCAGTGACCTACCAAAAAAATTTACAACTTTGAGGGTTGTATTAAAATTTTGGTTTAACCTTTTCCCATCGTTTTATATGAATTTTATTAAACATAAAGTGGTAGTATCATTTTTCAATTTATAATCTAAAAATTTTTTAAAGCTTTCAATGGCAGGAAAAAATAGAAATAGTTTAGTTGATATACTGTGCTTTTCGGACTATTAGCCGACACTTTTTTTCTGATGTTTTGATCCATGTGGCTTATTTAAAGGTCGCGGCTATTCTGTGGTTTTTTCTTTTACCACTAGGGTGCATTAACCGGAATCTTCAGTTAGTGTGCCTTTAGCGGTGAAAGAAAAAATAAAACAATGCCTAACGGTACTGTTCCAATAGGCACTGGGTTAAAAGTGTCGGTCAACACGGAACAGTGCCTGACGGCACTTTTCCTTTTTAACCAGCAAAGTTGTTGCCGTGTTAAAAAGCACTGTCATGAGTTCTGCGGCCTATACAAAAGCTGCGGCCTATGTAGTGTTTTATAATTGTTTTTTTGAAAATAAAGCAGATGCAGCTACTATAGGGGTGTGGTTAATAGACCGGAAAGTACGGTATTTTCAAAATGATTGGGCACACTTTAAATAAAGCAAATTGTCCCCAAATTGTTGTTCAAATTTGTTCAAAATAGTGAACGAAAAATTATTTTCACACTGATTTAGTTGAGATCATAAAATTAAAAAAAATGTAGAAAAATTTTTGAGTTTCAATTAAATCAACATTGCACTGTAAAACAAATGTAAAAAATTGAAAAAATTTGAAAATACATAGGATTTCTAAATCCTTTACTGATGTGTCAGTAGCTTATATGTCAAGTACCAAGCAAGGTTTTTCAGTTGTTTAGAAGTCTACACAACGTAGCAATCATATAAACACACACGCGCATGCACACACGAACGCACAACCATAGATATACCAACACAACATATGTATATTGATTTAATGATTTTAACTTTTAGCTAATTATAATATCTGATCGGTGCAATATTGTGTAACTGTAATAAAAAGAGGATCAGTTGAAAAGCGTTTTGTAGAAAAGACACATACTCCTGCAATACCTCGTGACCCCTGGTCAGCGTACTACGCAGCCTACTACCAATATTACAACTCATACTACACAGCACAACTTATATCCCAGGGTGCCTTACCTATGTGCTGTCTACCAGTTAACAAATGCTGTTCGAATTCTGCAGAGAACAAAGGTGGTAAGTTTGTGCTGGGAGAGGCCGTCAGATGTAATAAGTAACTGCACAGTTATACTAGTTATGCAGTCAGTCCGGGTAGTTGATAGATTGTCACTCTACATGTACAAAACTGATAATTTCGAGTTCAAATCCCATTAAAAGAAGTCATTTTTCCTAACCTCTGAGCATGGCTTTAAACAGACAGAAACGGTTTTCAGTATGGACTAGCGTCACTCACCAAATTCTCGGCATTGCACGGCTATTAAAAAACAGTTTATAAACAGTGGCAGGTTATGTAGTTGCCTGCTACTTGCCATTAGCCTGGCACATTACCAATGACTAATTTGAGTACGCTAGTATTCGTATTGCTAAACTTACTAATATGAGCCGTGAGAGCAAGCTTTAGTCACGTTGCATAACACAGAGTGCTATGCAAATTTTAACCCACATAACTGCTCATATCGCCCAATAAAACCATCGCACCTCGTGTAGCTTAATTGATTAGGTTATTGCCTGGTGAACGGGAGGGTCCAAGATCAAATCTTCTGCAATACAGATTTGTAATTGCCTGTTACTAATCGCTATAGCTGGACAGACCGAACGGCAAATAACAATTTTTGAAATTTATATAGATTTGCAACTTCTATCCATTATTCACTACTAGCCTGACAGTTTAGTGCACAGTGAGAGATCATCAGATGTAATAACTACATGTACAAATATTCTTCAGTGCCAATAGGTGGTTGATTGGCACAGAAGGTAGTGTGCAGTGTTGCTATGCTTGAGTTCAAATCCTCCATGATGCAGTCTTTTTTCCCCAACACCCAACCATGGCGGACGGACACAGCTCCTATTGTAGTAACGATTGATTTTACTGTACATATGCATGTACATGTACACGTACATGTATAATATATGGATAATAAGATATTCTGATATTGCTCGACATTCCAGTCACCTTTAATATTGCTTATTGAAACTTACCCTTTCAATTTATAGGTAAAGGTAACTGCTGTATTCCGGCCTGTGTGCCTGACTGTGCCCTAGCCTGCCCTCCAAGCAGCTGCCCACCCATGCCGACTCAGTGGGTTCCGAGCTATTACGGCAGTGCCTGTATGCCATGGCAAGGCCCTGGGTACTACTAATAGAAGTGGTTGAACCAATTAGATCGGTGCTACAATGATGAGGCGGCCTATTCTACCGACAACAAAATATTGAGACTTATCTCCCCTGGTGGGAGTCAGTCCATGACTCGTGCTCTTCTGATATTGTGTAGTTTCATGAGACTTCTTGGTTTTAGGTAATTTTAATGTTGATAAAAAGCAATAAATATTAAAGAAAAGAGATGCTCATCTAATTACTATAAGTCGACCACCATAATAATAAACAAAATAAATAGATACATGTATATAACAGGTAAGAGGTTCCATGAGGTGTACACATACAGGGCTGGTAATGATTGACACATAAACAATAACTGCTGAAAAGCAGGTAACTTATCACAGGCGGAATTAAATTTGTGCATAAAACACACATAAGGAAAATACACAAAAAAAGACGTAAAAATTAAATAGGCATTTTTGAGCATGAAGTTGTGACCACAAAGGCAAGAAAACTCCAAAAATAGTAACAATTTACATCACAGTTTGTGGCAATGGATATGATTCATCATGAACAAAGTACTTTGGTGAAGTCTTCAGCGTGATTAGCACTGGCTCTTGCTGGTAGTGATCATATTTATCTATTCGACTAGGGAACGGGTTCATGTACACCCTGCTGACAGGCTGTTTTATAAAGGGAACGAAGCCATGCAACTGTCCGGGTGGGAGTGCCCATTCACCATTGGCATTCTTATGGTATCTACGCAAATCTGTAGTATTAAGCACAGTCTCTCGTTCTGGCTTGCAGGTGGTAGCCCCCGTGTGTAGCTCCCCTAGCCGCACGAGTGCAGGCTTACTGTCAAATGAAACAAGAGGAGTTATGACACCATGTAAGGCTAGTTCACACCATATCGCGGTATGTCGGAGTTGTCTTTTCGCCGATTATTCGTCGACTTTAAGCCAACCGATAAATCATCAATGCATATATGTCGGAAAGGATTGCAGCTATCCACCTTTCCCAATAATTTGCAGAGCATCCATGACAGTCTGTGCAATGTGAACCACTTCAGCGACAGTGATTGGCTGTTATGAATTACCTAATCTATATTTTCTTTCACGATAGTCGCTGCGAGACTAGTAGTTCATAATTTCCGCGATGGCATTACATAATGAAAACGTTATGCCACAAAATATTCGCTGATGAAAGCGTAGATGGGTTTGTGATAGAGTGAAAATTGTTATTACATACAATCACCAATGTATTGTATGATCAACACCGACATACTGTGATAAAGTGTGAACCAACCATAAACTGTTTGACAGATTATCATCGGATTGAACAACAGATAAGCATGAATTAATTGGAAATTACATGAGCTCTTCTGCTATTGGCCACTCGTTGAATTGACCTACTATTATTTAAGAACTGATATAAAAGTACATTATACTTGGTAGCCATTAAGGAACAAATATACAGAAAAGCCAGGTCAAGAAATGTATTTTTTGCATACTACAGATGAGCTTGCGATAATTTCAGCCTAAAGTTCTATTAGAGGCCTTACGTTGGCAATTGGAATTATAAAGATTTTATTTATCATGTCACGCAACTAAATGGAAACCATGTTTAAAGTTTATGGTAGTTGCAGATCATTAAAACATAATATAATACTACATAATTTCGTCTAATGCAGCACAATATAATAATGTCATATATTAACATAATAATACCATAATTTAGTCTAATGCAGCACAATATAACATAATCTGTCATAATATAACATAATGCAACGTGAAATGCAAAGTAACATAATAGCCTAATACGTTGTAATGTAATATAATGCAGGATAAATATAATAAAATACATTTAATATATTTAAATAAAATAAATAACATATATTTTAAATGAAATATAAAATAAATTTTATATAAATATGAAATATATTTATATAAAATATAAATATAGATTTATATAAAATATAAATATATATTTATATACATTTATATAAATATAAAATATTTTTATATAAATATAAAATATTTAATATAAGTATTTAATACAAGTGCTGACTTACACTCTCATTTTCGGCAGCACGAGGACAGTGTTTTTACTCTCAACCAGCTTGTCATCAGCCTCTCGCATCGCTTTCATCCGAGACATCTCTGCCGAGACTTCCATCTCGCAGAAGTAGTTGATGCACTCGATCCACGTAGCCTTCTCAATCACACTACTATTGGGAGGTTCGTTGAAGGTCACTGCAAGGCCATTTAAATAATTTTGAATATTTCATCTCAACAGGTAGATTCGCAAAAGGCACGTTTGCAGGGCGATGAATGGAATTGTGGGCTTACTAACGCATAAGGTAGATAGTAGAGCAAGAGGTAAGAATATGGAGCAGCCCCACTCCAGGTATAGCTTAAACAGACTTGGATAGACATCAACGTTATTATCACTGTGCGATGCCATTCAAAACAAATTATAGCATGAAACAAAATAATAAAAAACAAAGAATAGTGAAGAAAAATTGTGTAATGCAAGAAAAAGCTCTTTTGTCCTAAAGGTGTTCTATAATTGTTGTATTAGTTATATTTATGTTTAAAATTGGTTGTTGTTTTCTTCTGCTATCGATCATAATGTTTTCCCTCTCAGACGAGTTTTTCTCTAGTCTCAGACGAGTTTTTCTCTAGTCTCAGACGAGTTTTTCTCTAGTCTCAGACGAGTTTTTCTGTGAGCTGTATCCAGTTTAATAAAAGGCTGTTTTTCAAATGTACTTGCGAGATAATCTGATCGTATTAAAGTATCACAAACATTAATCGATACATTAAATAATAATATGAATTGGAACGGTGTTGGTGTCTGATACAAGGTGTAGTGAATTTTCAGAGGAAGTAGAAATGTAATGGCTAGTTAGGCACATTGGAGATATGGTTTGAGTATTTTAGACAGCAAATATCTACAATCACATTTAGCTCATCAGAATTATGGACATGTAGATGCTGATCGTAGCTGTTCACATCAGGTAGCATAACCCTGAACCATGATTTGTAAAAACATTAAAAAATTTTCTTTATCAGTTTTCGATACAAAGGAATACCAGCTTGGAGTAGGATATGACAGAAGAGACAGTATACAATTCTGGTAAAAGAGTGATAGGCCTTTTGGTTTTACACCTATCATTCTGAGCTGAACTAGAGCATGAGTTAATAGTCTAGTCTTTAAAATAATAAAATTAACATGGCTTGAAAACTGTAAATAACTTGAGTTATATATTTTCATTTTTTATTTTGTCATTCCTATTACCTTCTATACATTTACTTACAAAACTACAATATTATTACAAAACTATATTTTATTAAAATATATATATTACAAAACTATGTTATTATAATATATATATTACAAAACTATATGTTATTATAATATATATTACAAAACTACATGTTATTATAATATATATTACAAAACTATATGTTATTATTATAATATATATATATTACAAAACTATATGTTATTATTATAATATATATAACAAAACTATATGTTATGAAGTTTAAACTTAGCTTACCATTAAACTCTATTTGAACACCATGGCACTTTATTTTTTAACCTTTTCCTATAGTGGTATTCAAATAAAGATGGCGTTCTAATAAATGTAGCGTTCTAATAATGATTTTACTGTATATACATGTACACCTTATATTTTCAAATAAAGATATTTATAGAAATACAGCACAGATCTCACAATATATACTCCTTTACCCTTTTGGTATTTATCTATTTTCACTAGTTTTCTAACTTTCACTAATGAAACTATTTATAAGGATTTCAAATATAAATCATAAAAATTACTTCAAATTGGAATTCAAATATTTATCCGAATGTTGAAAAGAGGAGATCATAAGCCAAGGTTTGTCTGCACATGTCTGTTCATGCACACGGATAACTGCTTTACAAGAGTTGTGACACATAGCAATAGGTTCCTTACCTGTGTATGATTTTCGATCAGCTGCTTTTTTGGCTCCACCTCTTCCAACTCTGCTGTGCACAGCCTGCCCTTTCTTCAGCATCTCGATGCCTTCCTTCAGATGGGCCTTGAACTTGCTCATCCACCTTTGGAGAAAATTACCAGTCTTGGAACTCCCAACAGATGATTGTCAAATACAGACAGGTGACAAACACATAACCAGCGCATCTCATTTTTCATTTACTCAGTATGGCTAATTCTACGACTACCACTACTACTACTGTTACTATTATTATCATTCCTACTATTATCAGCACTACTACTAAATACTACTACTATTACCACTGCTACTACTATTATTACTACTGCTATCAGCACTACTACCAAATACTACTACTATTACCACTGCTACTACTATTATTACTACTGTTATCAGCACTACTACTCTCACTATTGTTACTATTGTTACTACTACTAACTTTATTACTAGTATTACTCCTACTACCATTATCACTGTTGATTTTACAACTTTGATTATTACTACTACTATTACTTATACTACTAATATTATTACTATTAATTATTATTACTACTATCGCTACTACTACCATCATTACTACCACGGCTAATACTACAGTCACTGCTACTGTGCCACTAATGTCACCACTGATGCTACTATTAATACTACCACTCCTAGTAAGCTACTATCAGTACTACTTATTTGAATGCCACCATCACATAACTAATTTGTCTAAAATTAACAAAAAATGTCTGATTAAATAATTCTGAATTACCACATTATTGCAGCATCTAACGTGAGACTTTTTGTTAGACTTCTTTTCAAATAAAATTGTCGTGAGCCAATCAAAGGTTGCGGTATTTTAGCTGCAAACATGGGCATGACCATTTCCGTGTTAAGTTACCTGGTTTATCAAAGTACACTAAGCACTCACTTGTCCAACCAATCTTCACACATGGCAGCAACCTTCATCTTGCGATCAACACCTTCAAATGCCCAGGTGTCCCATGAGTCGAGCTCTTTTGTGAAGAAATGGTGTCGATCAATGAGGCCACACTGGTTGAGCATATCCATTACAAAAGATCGCAGCTCCTGGTTTCCATCAATGAATTGACACATGAGCTCCACATAGAAATCCCTTGTTGTACACTGTGGCAACGAATAACTGGATAGCTACGACTAACTAACATTCTGAAGAGCAGAAGTTTAGTAATGGCAGCAGTACTATGTTCTGCACTAAGGTTCTTTAATGGTCTACCCGATATTTTTGCTAGTAAAAAAATCAACTAATGTCTCTATCTAATACGGTTACTAGAAGAGGAATCAACCGATGTCTATGTCTAATACTGTTACTAGTAGAGGAATCAACCAATGTCTATGTCCAATACTATTACTAGTGAAGGAATCAACCAATGTCTCTGTCCAATACTATTACTAGTGAAGGAATCAACCAATGTCTCTGTCCAATACTATTACTAGTGAAGGAATCAACCAATGTCTATGTCTAATACTGTTACTAGTAGAGGAATCAACCAATGTCTATGTCCAATACTATTACTAGTGAAGGAATCAACCAATGTCTCTGTCCAATACTATTACTAGTGAAGGAATCAACCAATGTCTCTGTCTAATACTGTTACTAGAAGAGGAATCAACCAATGTCTATGTCCAATACTATTACTAGTGAAGGAATCAACCAATGTCTCTGTCCAATACTATTACTAGTGAAGGAATCAATCAATGTCTCTGTCCAATACTATTACTAGTGAAGGAATCAACCAATGTCTATGTCCAATACTATTACTAGTGAAGGAATCAACCAATGTCTCTGTCCAATACTATTACTAGTGAAGGAATCAACCAATGTCTATGTCCAATACTGTTACTAGTAGAGGAATCAACCAATGTCTATGTCCAATACTATTACTAGTGAAGGAATCAACCATTGTCTCTGTCCAATACTATTACTAGTGAAGGAATCATCCAATGTCTCTGTCCAATACTGTTACTAGTAGAGGAATCAGCCAATGTCTCTGTCCAATACTATTACTAGGGAAGGAATCAACCAAAGTCTCTGTCCAATACTATTACTAGTGAAGGAATCAACCAATGTCTCTGTCCAGTACTGTTATTAGTGAAAAAACCAACGCCGCTGCAGAATTGTGTAACTAGTAAAGAGGGTAAATATTGCAGCAGATAGAAAAGCAAATTATCTGGAGAATATTCCAAGTCATGTTTTTGAACATACCCATAAAAACTAATATATCCCGTCTTCTACACAGATCTTCCAGATTTACCAACAGCGGCTGAGTGTAGATAACTCTATATTCAATACAATCAACAATAGAGGTATAACTGAACTTACAGAATGGCACGCTAGAAGTATCATCGTACTTACACTAAAGTATGCTAAATGGGAAATGCTCTTCCAGCAAATTACGTTAGTAGCAAGCGATTATAGTGATACAAATTAGGTGAAGGTTGACTGAATGATCAGGGTCTACTTGAAACAAAGTATGCAAGAAGTATTACAAGCTTGCATCAAAGCACACTGAATTGAGAAAATCTCTTCAACAGACGAATGATACACGCAACTGGAAGACTACTTACTCCGAGGTCATGCAGTAGGGAGAGTAACAGCTTGATGCAGGATAACTGTGTTGGATCTAGTGATGTAGGTGGGTTTATTGCTGGCGCAAGAACATCCAGACAGCCATCTGTCACCTCTTTTATGTTTCTGAAGCCTGTAACAATTGCATGTCTTCTTACAGATTGAGTTACCGATTCGGGAGAAGAGGAAGGAGGCTATTATATCATCTATATCATTTCTACATCGTAATGTAGAATCATTCAGCAATCCAGAAGCATAGGTAATAAACTGAACAACACAAAACATGCTAATGCATGCTATGAACTCATAAGTATACATGTATATTCTGAAAGCCAGGTTGGCAGAAATGGTGTTAGCAAATACAACGTATTTAGAGCAGACTCAAGACTTCAACAACTTAGGCTAAGTTAGTTTTCACTCCATCTATTAGCTTTCACTAGCAATGGTAGCCGCCTGACAAAACATAAAGATGCCTACTAGCAATATTCTACTAAGATATAACTGGCTGAGTAAATAGAGGTACTCATAGATGTGCTGGAGAACTTAAGCTCTATAGGAAAACAACATGCTAGAAATACAGAAAAATAAAGAACATTTTTTCGCTGTTCAACTATAGAATGAAGTCAAACATAGAAGTATTTGAAAGAGAGCAGTTACTATAGTGGGCGGTGAAAGAATTAGAGTGGAGATAACAACATTTAGCGTAGTTTTTATGTAAAAGGACAAAATTTCACAGATCACAGATCCTTTTTATCGGTGTACAAGATTTATGTCAGTAAAACTAGAACATAGATACCTCATATCTAGATTCTAACTGTAGAACATAGATACCCCATAACTAGACTCTAACTGTAGAACATAGGTACCCCATAACTAGTCACTAACGGTAGAACATAATGTAGATACCTCATAGCTAGACTCTAACTGTAGAACATAGATACCCCATAACTATTCTCTAACTGTAGAACATAGATACCACATAGCTATTCTCTAACTGTAGAATATAGATACCCCATAACTATTCTCTAACTGAAGAACATAGATACCTCATAACTAGTCTCTAACTGTAGAACATAGATACCTCATAACTAGACTCTAACTGTAGAACATAGATACCTTATAACTAGTCTCTAACTGTAGAACATAGATACCTAATAACTAGTCTCTAACTGTAGAAAATAGATACCTAATAACTAGTCTCTAACTGTAGAACATAGATACCTAATAACTAGTCTCTAACTGTAGAACATAGATACCTAATAACTAGTCTCTAACTGTAGAACATAGATACCTCATAACTATTCTCTAACTGTAGAACATAGATACCTCATAACTAGTCTCTAACTGTAGAACATAGATACCTCATAACTAGAATCTAACTGTAGAATGTAGATACTTCATAACTAGTCTATAACGACATAAGATTTTGAACATAAATATGTGTAGTTCACAAGCTAATGCAAGTATTATATTATAAAGTTTTGACTATTCATATTGAACGGTTTTTAAAAATAGATCTCTTATCTTTTTATTGCATATTGATTTGCACGAATTTATCTGTTTTATATCTAGTTCGTTATTGTCGTATGAAATACGTTTAAATAAAATGAATTTGCGTCAGTATAAAAAATTTAAAGTGTGTCATTTCAATTAGCCATAGGAAGCAGGTGCTCCCACAAAGTGTGTCATTTCAATTAGCCATAGGAAGCAGGTGCTCCCACAATCGGGTCAGTTAGAAAACATTATCCACTATGAAAATAACATTTCCTTAAAAAAATTGTTTTCGAAAACTGAAAGTCAGCTTTACTCATAGAAGAAAGGACAACTCAGAAAGAGTACTAAATTTAATATCAGCTATCATCTGTTCTGAGTTTTTTCAAGTGATATTTTCTATAACCAGCAAACCTTTTCCACTCAAATTCGTTCACTCAGAAGGAATAGATCTACTACTAACCATGTCTTCTGCGCCTTATCAACGCTGCAATGGGTAATAAATACATCCATGAGACAAGCGACAGCACTGTATATCATAAATGATATCTTATGCACTTGAGCTAACACAAACTCATTCTTACTTATACTGTGACTTGGAGCAAATTCACATAACGCTGTGAACAATTAAAAGAGTTGTTCTACCATGGTAAGTGAGAGTAAGTTCACTTGTATCATTGTATGGCAGTTAATAACTAAAATAAACCAGGCTACATAATAGATGTGTAGAAAATGAAGCTAAATGTCATGATAGCTAACAGTATCTAAACATAACAATACTGTAACAGAGCTGTGAGCAGCTCAGTTAAAGAGCTTTAACATAGATATGACGAGCCGACAAGCAAACCTTGTGTGTGATACAGCTTCCTGATGGCAGTCGCGACAGGAAGTTTCATTCCATAATCAGCCATCTTTAAAATACGCACGAGCTGAGAAACAAAGTGCTCCACTGTCCAGGGCTTGGGGAAGGTCTGCAATAAAAATAACCCTAACGAGCCTCTATTTATTCATCATTTTAGCGATTCCATTTTGCAATGTTCTACGAGTCTTCTTCACTGTTTAGAGCAATCACTACTGCATACAGCTTAAGTACAGCAATCACTACTGCATACAGCTTAAGTACAGCACTCACTACTGCATACAGCTTAAGTACAGCACTCACTACTGCATACAGCTTAAGTACAGCTTTTGGATCCCACCTTGTAACACGCAAAGTACTGTACAAGCAATTTGTGTTAAAAGAATGAAATATTGGAAATTATGTTTCTTCAAATATACTTGATCAAGTTTGCATATGATGTAGATATACAGCCATCCCGCCCTTTACGAGGCTAATCGAGACCGGCGTCTCCTGCAATTAGCGAAAATCCGCGAAGTAGAAGAAAATTTTTAAGGACACTCTTTCCTTAATTGTAAGTACCTTCTTCGTTCTTTCAAGTTCATCAGACGATGTTGAAGGTCAAGGGTGTTTAAGAAGCATGATGAAGAGTGTCACAGGTACTTAGCATTTTTACACTTGACAAAACATAACAGAAAACTAGCTGCGATGCATGCTAGCACGATAATACTCGAGGAGGGATCTCCCTGGGCTCAGAATATGAGAGAGATTTAAATATTTTATGTATGTTATTTTTTCAATTTTTATTTATATTTACTTTCTTTAATTTTTCAATTTTTAATTATTATTATTTACTTTACGAAGTACTGAAGCCAGGAAAGGTGAACCCCAAAGTAGCAAGGGATTACTATGTATGTTTATATGAAGCACTGAGCAGACTGTAGTAAAAATACCCAGTCAGCAGCATTTGAATGCGTGATCATTTAAACAGTAAACCAGAGGAGACAAATCTGAAAATAGTTTTAACTCAACCAGGAAAAAGTTATGACTGAGTATATTTTATAAAGTTGTGACTCCTAAAGGAGGAATGACAGTTGTGAAGTCTACGCACTTCATGAAAACCATTACAGGATTGACGCCTTCATCGTAATCAAGAGTAATCTCCTCGTGAAATAATTTATAAGATTCGCCAAGCTTAACAAGGAAAAATAGGTTGAGTCAATGTGGTTAGAGCTACGTAGAAAATATCTACTAGATTTAAGAAAAAGTCAAATCTTCCGAGTTGTGACTAGTATCCTGGTAGTCTTGTGTGCCATAAAAGATCATCAGGTTGGTTGAGAAAGCGTAGATAGTAAATATCAGTGCAATTATTTTGGGTAAGAAAGAACGTGCTCAACTAGTTCGATGCGCTGGAAAGCAGAGTATTAGACCAGGTGTAAGAGTGTCGCATTGCTAAGCTGAATGTCACAAGTTCAAATCCAATAGGATGCGATCCTTTTACCTCTAACAAATGCTTTGGAAAGTTGAATGGACGGACACCTATAATAGTAAAGCTTGCATTGTTTTCTGCTCCTCGCTGCTTTTTAAAAACTCAGTTAAAAATGAACTATTATCAATCAAAAACAAATCTTTTGATAATATATTAACAGTGCCCTGTCTTTCCATTTAGCTTTTTCAGATTTTCATCACCCAAAAATTTACTGAAGTTTAATTTTATTTAAATTCAGCATTCTGGCCTTAGTTGAACATATTAAAGGACTAATTGAAACTTGTAAAAAACAGCAAATATAATTCTACCATATTGAACAGTACTGGAAATACAAAAGTGCGAAATCTGTTAATTTGTTGCCATATAGATATGTACGAAGTGTGTTATCATTGACAATTACAGTGCAGTCTCCAGAGCTGAAACATTCCATAGCACTCAAGACAGACGAAGGGAAATAAGCATATAATTGGTTGGGACAGAAATCCAAGCATGAAAAAGATATCACAGTATTTAGTATTAAAAACTCTAATATCCCATTATTGACCTCAATAATCACACTCCAAACTTTCATTGAAAATAGTAAGTCACAAATTCAAAGAGAACAATTTTGATGATGAAAAATCTTCCGCTATGAAAATACAGTGAAAAATATAATCTCTAAATACTACAAAAACTTTATCTGTTGCAAAAAGCCTTTTCAGGATGACAATTCAGGCACTGACTAAAACAACTCACGTGGGACGAACAGTTGGGAAAATATTGTTGAAACCAGTCATCCATGAAAAACTGTGTGATAAACTCAGGAAGTGGGGAGGGAGGAGGCGGTGGAGTAGGAATTGGAGTCGGCTCTCTCGGAGGCGGTGAGGGCGTCTTGACTTTCGGCGGTGGTTTGGGAGGTGGACCCTGACAACAATCATGGCTTTCATAGCGAATCATGAAGGCCAATAATAAATAAACCCACTACAGATCTACCAAGTATAACATTTATTTTTGTATTTTCATCTATTGCGTAGTCTTATTAGTAACCTTTACAATGATTTATATGCAGGGATCAAATCGTTCAGCAAACAAATTTTACACATTTAATCTCACTACATAAATTCCTTATTCTCAGTTGGTTTATTGCAGCTTATTGTATTTTGCATTTAGTTACAGTATTGTGTGGTAACAAATTATTACTTTATGAATATTTCTATGAAGTAATTAAGTGGTTTTTTATTCAAAAATTGGTTATTGTGAAGGAACAACATATATACTGATGATCGTGTAAAACCTGTTGCAACAAATCTTGGACAAGGTATGCACGGGTAAGCAACTCCTAGAACTATTATAGTTGAAAGAACCCTTTTATTAAGAGATTCCTGAGTACTAAAATCTTCACTCAGCAGCAATATCTTTATAGAATATTGACAATATTAAAGACCACAGTCTAATAAGAATTATAGCAATATTAAAGACCACAGTCTAATAAGAATTATAGTAACATTAAAGGCCACAGTCTAATAAGAATAATAACAATATAGGCTGACTATAGAAATAAACAGTCTACGGCAAAGAAGAGACGTTACGCTGTTGGTCTAACAAACTTACACTAGAGACAAGCTTGACTATAGCTTTTCTAGGTGCTGTTGGCTGCTTCTTCACAGGGGTTGGAGGAGGAGGTGTGGGTGTCCGGGGTGGCTGTTGAACAGAGAACAAAGGCTTCAATAAAAGGTCTAACAGAATTATTTTACTTTTCGTTCTTATAGTCTGAATTAAGATTTAAAACACAATATGCTTAAAACTAGCAAAACATATCTCTTATAATAGTTTTTGCTAAAACAAAAAACAACATTAGCCAAGGAGCAAAGACAGTCCTGTTGAGCCATTTCTCATCCCCTAATAGTTATACTTGGTAGTAAAAATAGTCGATGCTGTTTAAGTACAAAAGCTTTAGCGATTTGCCTCGTGATTTTTTTAGCTATAAATTTTTAACTAGAAAATATAGTTTGAAGAGAAAATTTGACATAGTCCATGTTTTTATATTCACACCAGCGCTTGTTAGGGTGCTCTATAAAATATGAGGGCAGTGTTGTCATAGTAACTGCTGTTAAAAATCTCACACTATTGGCACATTTATTCGTCTAACCCTTTTACCCAAGGACCATAATATCTAATTATTGCAATTCAAAATCTATAATTATTAAGACTCTATGTATGTAGTAACTCTATGCATGCCTTTATGTATGTAGTAACTCTATCCATTCCTCTGTGTAAGTAGTAACTCTATGCATGACTCTATGTATGTACTAAGTCTATGCATGGCTCTATGTATGTAGTAGCTCTATGCATGCCTCTATATGTGTAATAACTCGGTGATATGAGTTGCAAGGGTAGCGAAGTGACTAGGTAGATAATAGAAAAGGTGAAAGGAAGGTTACCTCAAGGCGAGCGTTAAGTGTCTCCAAATAGCGAGTGCTGAGAGAAAGAAGAGGAGACAACTGAGTATCATGCATATCAGATGTGGATGCTAACGAAGGTCTAATAACTCCAACATTATCTAATTTTTCAGCATAACTAGGCAAAGGCTGAAAATCTTTATCAGCAGCTAAGTTTTGATGATCTTCTTCAGCAACATCAACTTCGCGAAACCGTACTTTGGTAAAAGTCCTCTCACGACCATAGTTCATCATTGGAGTAACATCCTTTTCAGTACTGGACAATTTAGAAGCTGGGCGATGAGAGGAACTCAGATGAGAAATTAGTTCGGTCTTGGACAGATATGTCTTACTATTTGGTGTTCCTTCAATTTGTGTCCAAAGCAAAGGAGGATCAAAAAATGAAGTTCTAGAAAATTCATTTTGGTCTCGTAACCTGATTGCAGTTGAAGAGGAAAGAGGTATGAACTGTGCATTCCCTATTTCCTGTTGTAAGTCAATTTCACTAGACAGCTCAGCAGATAAAGAGATGTGCCCCATGGAAGGCAGCCCGACTGAGGCTTCTCGCATGAGCGGTGAATGACGGGTTGGATATTTAAGAGACGCATGAGGTGCAGGCTTGTAAGAGGTATGTGCAGGTTGTATAACAGGGGTTGGAGGAGAAGACTTCACAGAGCGTGCAGACAGTCTAGGAGAAGCTGATGAAGAAGATTTCAAAGAGGAATTTACAGACAATCCTAAAGAGGTTGGTGAAGAAGGCTTTGGAAAGAAGCGTCTGGCTGGCTTGAGAGGACTTTGCAATGAAGGCGTATGTGAGGATGGCTCAGGAGATGCACGAGAAGAAGATATCAGAGGTAGTTTGGTAAGGGGCTTGAGAGGCGAACCTTTTTTGACAGAAGCCGTTTTGTGATCTTTACGCTTTTTTAATTGCAAGGACTTGGCAGAAGATGGCCGAGTACCTTTAACGCTAGGAACTAACAAATGCTTAGAAGAAATGTTCGTGCTAGATTCATTTCGCAAAGATGAATCTGTTGTTGACGTGTGACTCAACACACTTGTTGCGAAAACCTGTCGAGATAATTTCAATTCAGTGAAACCATCAACACATTTCTAAATGTTAAAGGAATAGCTCAGTGAATGAATAAAGAAAGGTCAGAGACATCAGTAGGCGGGAGTTGATAGCAAATGAGCAAATAAGAATCCTGATGTAAGAGAAAATAAATTTGAGCTTAAACAAAATACAGAATTTTTGTAGATTTTATTAGAAAGTATCGATATTTTTCTATCCCTTGCGATTGCTTTTTATGTTTGAGGTGATCTGATTGTTAGGATGCTTCTAGATTAAAATTGACAAAACTTGATCGTGATTAAAACGCTCAGAAAAAAATACGTGCGAACTGGTGCCATTAGTTGTTATCGTTGCGATAGTTGATACCGACTATTGCATTCAAATTGAAGTGTTATGCATCTCGATTCTGTCAGTCGCTTTGCTATAATAGACGTCATAATCCCACTTTCGATTGATATGACCATTCTAATCTGTGATCAAGTTTTGTCGATTTTAAAATTGAAACATCCTGGCAATCAGATCACCTCAAACTTCAAAAAAAATCGCAAATGATAGAAAAATACTGATACTTTCTGATAAAATCTACAAAAAATTTGTGTAAGCTTATCTTTAAAGGCTAGTTATTCTCTGATGAGTAGTTGTCTGTCCATTCGTGTTGAAGGGCAGACTACTCCCAGGAAATTTTGTAACCAGAACTCCGTAAATGCAGGTAAACAATAAACAATATTGATGACATCCAGGTAGATAAGAAACCTGACAATATACTATCTACACACAATCAAGGAGAGCACAAGCGTACACACAGAGTACAATGAAAAGAACAAGACAGTTTTACAGTAAAGATACACAATCACAGCAGCAGATATTTTAACAATTAAAGAAATAATTGACAGAGGAGAGCCACAACGTTACCAGGGCACACATACTTGGTTTCCATGTTCGTCTATTGCAACCCTTTCAGCAATGCGAGTGCTTGGTGTCTGGTGCTACATGAGAGCACAAATTCAAACGCATTTTAGACATGATAGTAGTGGCGGAACTAAGCCAGACTACGTAAATAACAAACAAGTGGAAGAGAAGAAATGGTTCTACAAACAGGATGATGAATTGTCAATATTTAAACTTTGATAAAAAAACTTTCCGCTTCAATTAAAAATGCCAAAAAGATTTTGTGAAATGCATGAAGCACATGCGAGGGGCATATGTATTAGTGAAGCTTTAATTTATACAGCTAAGCCATGTTTTAGTGGTACATATACTCGAAAGCAATTATGAAGAGAGCGAATTCACGTAAAAAAATCTGTAAACGTTTAAATCTGTCAAAAACGGGACAAAATAGTAAAATACCTTATTCTAAGCAAAATAATATATTATTATTCACATAATTATATTTTTTGAAGTCTTAAATTTCTGAGCCAGCACAATTCTGAGTCCGTCATTTGTTTTCATATCGTTTTTATTCTCTTCATTAAAAACTCGACTTTAATATTACAAACTTGTCCCAAAAGAATGAGTAAGTCTGAAATAAGTGTAAGTATGGCTATATACGACTGTGTAGAAATTTGAAGAGGAAGAAATTGGGATATAAAACTATTACCTGCGGTACATCAATCACGCCTAGAGGCTAAGTTCAAAAGCAGGTACAAGGGTTCAGTGGTGTGGTAAGACAACTACTATAATATCTAATTAAGAGATGAAGGTAGATCATACAATGACACCAATTTGCACAGTTTGGCAGCTTTACTATATGGAGATATATCATTGGCTCTAGCATAAACATGGCTATATACTCAGCCATGCACACCATTGGTGGATTGACTATTAATTCTAACATATACATTCTGGCATCTCAACTATAGGTGCATACACCAAGCACTCAAGCATATACATTCTGGCATCTTTATGATAGTTGATAACACATAGGCTCAAACATGTATACCCTGACAGCTTCACTAGGAGTGAAAGCGATATGAACTGTAACATTCAGTCTTATGGTCCTAAACTTAGGCAGATGCACTACCAGCTCAAGCGCACATGCTTTGAGTAAATTACCCTAGGACACTTATATTTCGCTAGTATTTAGTTTCGTGAGTAGCCCACAGAGTAAAATTTCGCTGCAACTTAATTTCGCAGCTCTGATGAGTGCGAAAATATAGTGATGTGAAAATAAATACAGTGGAACAAACAAATTAGATTCCTCAGGTCCGGTCCTCTAGTAAAAAAAGTTGTTATATTTGCGACTAGTTTGTATTTGTAACCCGCAGGTATAAATGTATGGCAGAAATCGATAATTCAACGTGATCGCTTGCTGCCATTTGTTTCTTGGACTATCAATGACGTCTCGGTCTTTTCCGTCGTGACCGATATGGTACCAATATTAGATCTCAAGTATTTATAGCAAGCGATGGCCATGGCACGTTTTGAGTTCACAATATTTCAAATTTAAAAAAAATCAAATACAGTACATGTCTCATAAAAAGAAAATAGATAACAACCAACATCACAGCCAGAACTGTATAACATGGTTGGACCTGGTGAGGGTTGTTATCGTTTTTGGTTGGCAGTAAAATTCATCACTACAATAAGTATTATTTAATTGTATGACTTCACCTACCAGACTTTCATCCTCATCAGTTACAAATTCGGTGACTAAACTGATATCATCATCTTCTTCGTTTGTCTTGGCTTTTCCAAAAAAACTTGTTATCTTAATTTGCTTTGCCATGCTGCTCATTCGGTGTATTAACGAATTTACTAGAAATTTCCCAATGAGCTCCATCACACACAAAATTATCTGCATTTCTAATATCACGATTTTGTTGTGGATATCAATGAACTACAGGGCCGTATTCCCTTGGACAGCTGGCCGGCTAAGACGCCCCAACTTTTTAGGAATTTCATAGTCCAACGGCTATAGAAAGGTTTTTATCGCTGTAGAATATCACTTTATTCGAAGCCATAGATACAAACGTCAACTTTTAGTAGTTCTTAGGCGTCATTATTATCTTCATCAGCGGCAAAATATTCTTGTTAACGGCTTTTATAAAGGTTTGCAAAATATCAAGTTTTAGCAAACATCTGCTTGCCCATATCCTACTTAATGAACTTGAAATAAAATCGGCAAAAATGATCTTTGTTAAAACGCTTAAAAAAAAGATGTCTTCTTTCTGAGCTTTTTAACTGCATACAAGTTTTGCCTGTTTTAATTTTAAAACGTTTTGTCAGTCACATCAGCTAAAACAAAGCAAATCTCAAAAAATAGAAAAATGTTGATACTTGCCAATAAAATTTTTTAAAACTTCACGTGAGAGGCCCGGCTGAGGCCCTGCATAAGAGAAACCTGTTGGGAGCTTACAGCACCCCCCCCCCCCCTTCTCCACACCCCAGATGTTCATAACTAGTCGTCTAACATTAGCCCCCCAACTTGCAACCAGTGAATACAGGCCTGCGTAGAACATAGCTATTTAATTTCGAATTTTCGCTAGTTCGTTATGATAGTTTAGTTTCGCGCATGAATTTTTCGCGTGATGATGACTCCGCGAAAACGCGAAAGTTAGATGCCGCGAATACTTAAGTGTCCTAGGGTAATAATAACAGTAACTCATGCATCCAGGTACTTTTACTGCGAGTGTAAAACAGCATCTCTAACGTGTACACTCAGACGGCTCTGCAAGATATATTTACAGTTAAGATGGCTGAGTTGGAGGAATCATTTGAAGTACAAATACAGACCTACATGGGACAGATTGTTCACCTTCTTTAGTGATGGACTCACAGACATAGAGAGCGAGTATAGTCCATAAATGCCTGTGTTCTCATTGTGGCCATCACAGACAACTGATTATAAGTAAAATCTATGCAAGGCGGTTACCTCTACCCAAATTAATTAATAAGATATACTTTAACAACAAACTTTAAACTACACCATAATGGTCATCAGGCTAAATTTGTAAGCCACATCAGCATACCGGTGGTGTTGGGGGACGGGTAAGTATACTTCCTATCTTGTTTAAAAAACTGTTTCCTTCATTAGCAGCTGCCTTCTTGGGATCAGAGAAGCCAGTTTTTGCAGGTGCATCATATATGTTATCCTTGCCATCGTCCTCTTCCGGGAATCCAAATGATACCTTTCAACAGATATTAGGAGTTGTGGGCACACTGAAGTTGAACAACAAAGTAGTAGGCAATTCTAAAAAAATATTCATGCATATAATAAAATATATATAATATAAAATAATTTGTTGCCTCATCCATTTAGCAAAAATTGTAACAACCTTGAATAGACTTTACTTGCTGCAAAATATATTTAAGTAATGCATATTGCACATCATTAGAAAGCTGAATGTCAAATCTTTCTCATGAGATTAAAACTTCTAACAATAAAACCCTTTTCACTGTGGAATTGGCCTCGGAGATTGACTCCAAATTTTGCTCCAAAAAATACTCCGATTTTACATGCCCTCAGAGACTGCTGAGTAGTTTTTGTTGTAGGTAAATGTTTTTAAAGGGTAGAAAATCTTCTGAGGAATCATTTGATATGTATATTATATTGTCTGGTCTGAAGCGCAAGGAGTGTCAATAAAGGAGCAAAAACCTATTTAATTACAAAATGTTGAAAAGTGTTAATATTTTTGGCCACGACTGTATAATATTTTAGAAAGGCATAAATATAAATTAATACTCTATATACATAATATATCACAATAAAATGTTTTTTTGCAGAAAATTTACTAAAATTAAATAAAATGCTTGAAAATAAAACCCTATAGTAAAGAAAATCTCCAATCTATATAAACACGGGTGTCTGTGTGCTTATAGCGATAGCTTTTTGTAACGAAATATACGCTGCGCAGAGGATTCAATCTTGGAACCTTCAAACCTGGAGGCAACAGCTTAACCATTAGACTGACGCATTCAACTGAGCATAATAATTAATAATGGTGAAAATATCTATAACATTGGTTAAAATACGTATAACGGCGTTTCAACACACGTAACAATTAGCAGCTGACCTCACTAGGTTAAATGCCCGGCAATGCATGAGTTATAAAAACAGCTTATAAACAGATGCAGGTAATGGTAATGTAGGTAATGCAATGTTTATAAGCTGTTTTTTATTCCCGTGCAACACATGACATTCAGCTAGTACCAGATCAAAAAGGTGGTTTTCTTGTACAAGCAGCTTAATAAAATACAATAGTTAACTCCGCATAAAACAAAATCATTGACATCAGCTTAAACTTGATATACAATTTTGAAAATAACAGAAGACACAAATATATGTGAATAAAATTTATTCTCATAAATAACACGGTCTTTTGCTACAACATTATCAGGATAAAAAGAACAGGCAACTCCACAAAAATGACCTTTTTTAAATAATGACTGCATTAAGTATGGAATATAAAGATGAATTCTCACAAAATTCTAGTAGATTTAATCAGAAAGTATTGGTATTTTTCTATCATTTGTGATTGTTTTTATCTTTGAAATGATCTGACTGCCAGGATGTTTCAAGATTAAATTGGTAAAACTTGAGAGCGGTTAAAACGCTCAGATGAAGCCAAAGTGTGACTATGACATCTATAGTTGCAAAGAGACTGACAGAATAGAGACATGTAATGCTGCAACTTGAACACAATAGCCGATATCAACTATCACAACCATAACAACTAGTGACATCATTTTTTAGGTTTTTTTTTCTGAGCATTTTAACAGATCAAATCATATTGATTTCAATCTTAAAACATCCGGGCTTTCAGATCACCTCAAACATCAAAAACAATCACAAATGATAGAAAAACATCAATACTTTCTGGTGAAATACTCTAAAATTTCGTGAAAATTCATCTTCAAGCAGACAACTCAATAAGTAATGGACTGTCTCATATTTCAAAAATATAAGATTCAAATGAGAAGACAATTCCTGGTCAACTTACTTTTGCTTTTTTCTTCTTTGGTTTTTTCTTAAGCGCTGGTGCCTTACTCAGAAGCGTGTCATTGTTGGGTGCCTCATCATCTGATAGGACGATCACCCTATCAGCTTCGGTGTTCTCCCGCTACAATAAATAGAAGGTTTCCTCTATTATGTATGAAACAATCTCCAACCTTACAGATTTATTACACTAAAACAAATTTAATATAAGCAAGAAATTATACCAGAACAAAATAAATACGTTAGAATGACACAACAAAAGGACAGGATTAGAAGTAGCAAATATTTGAAAGAACATATATTAACGAATCAACGACACCCGTATATGCGTGTCTCAGCACATATAATATTACATAGACGCGTATACATCTAGCAACATATATGCATAGAGAAGACAAATACCGGATCCATCCCTGGTGGAAAGAGTAATCCAGCTCTATCTGCTCCCTGATTAAAAACAACCATGTATAAGTTAGAAGTGAACGGTGAAGGAAAACGAGAGTGACAAGTGGAGCAGGTGTCAATGTGAGTCAAGTAAAGGCAATAGAAGTAAAACTAACGATAGCTGACAGGTAACAACAGGTGATTAAAAGTGGAGCAACATAAGAAGTGGGTAGTTAGCAATTATAGGTATATGAGTGAATGAGGATGATATGTAGCAAGTGTAGCCAACTTATTGAGTTTCCTCATTTCCTTTTTAGCAGCCCAACTTAGGTTATTTATTGCAGTAGGTTGTTTTGGTGATACCCGCTCGCTTTACATATTCCAACTTCAAATTTCAATGATTATATATATACAGTCAAACATGGATAACTCGAACTTCACGGGACCGAGCGAAAGTGTTCGAATTATCAGAGCGTTCAAGTTATCAGAGCACTGTCACAAGTCCATGTATTTACTTACTTATTAGTAGATACATGTACATATACAAACTATAATATAAATCAAAAGCACAAATGGCTTGTTTCAAATTAAATGCTTCTAATGTAAAGTTTAAAACGTTTTTATCAAAAAGTATAGAGATTTTTCTATCACTTGAGATTGGTTTGTTGTTTGAGGTGACGTTATTGCCAGGACGTTTTTTAGATTGACATTGGCAAAACTTGATCGTTGTTAAAATGCTCAAAAAAAGACATATTTTTCTTTTGAGCGTTTTACCCACGATCAATTTTGCCGATTTTTCTTGAAGTTTATGCAAAGATTACCTTACTTTACCTCGCTTCCGAAGGGCGATCGCTAAGCGGATGTTTGGTATAAATCAAGTTTCACCAAACCTTTAGAAAAGTCGTTGACAAAAATATTTTGCCGATGGTGGTAATAACGACGCTTATGAATTACGAAAAGTTGAGGTTTACCTCTATGGCTTGGAATAAAGTGATTTTCTAAAGCGATAACAACCGTTTCGGTAGCCGTTGGGAAAAAACAGTTCGAGTTAACAGTGTGGAGTTCGAGTTATCTATAGCAATTTATCATTACGTGGGAACGGACCAAAGAAACCATTCGAATTAACCATGTGTTCGAGCTATCCGTGGGCGAGTTATCCATGTTTCACTGTATATAAATCTTGGTTCAAAAAATTAACTTAATAAATAAATCAAACCACATTTATATTTATGTACTTTGCCCACATGAATTCAAAAAGGATTTAGATAAATATGCAAAAGAAAAAGTGATTTGGCCGACTTCGGATTTCATAAAACTTGAAATACTTTCAACTAGTTGAGGTAAATTTTATCAATCATACTTAAATCAACAATCGTGAAATCTGTTACATAAGCTCTCAGCACACAAAAGTTTTTGGGAAAAATAGTGCAATCACAGCTAAATGTAGGATAGCTATGTTGGGCTTGTCTGAAGAAATATCATTGCTGTCTGAATTGTATCCATAGAGTTATCTCACCCCTAGAGTGATAACTGTGCCTTCAACAACACTTGCGTTTCCGGTGCCAACGAGGAGCGTTTAGATCACGCCCATTTTTTGTGCTAGTCAATCGTAGTGATTGACAGAACGATGATATCAGCCATGAGAATGATCATGAATTTCCAGTTAAGATAGTAATTATTGCTCATATTAAAGAAATGATGATTATAGTTTATTACTCTAATATATGCTTATTATTTAAAGCAATTCAATACCTACATGCCTCGGAAAAGGCACTGAATAGATAGTGTTAAGTAAGTGAGTCAATGCAATCAGTTACTCCAATGATATACAGCCCCCACACATGGGGGGCTGTATATCATTGGTTACTCATAAATAAGATAGATAGTCATACTGGGGTTGTATTACATTGGTGTGATAGGAAGCTAATCGACTGCCATCAACTGAAAGTATTGACATTGTATGGTGATAAAGTGATTCATTGACACCACAGTTCACAAACAGCCCTTGCATATAATATTAGATTTCAATACATATCAATCAAATACATAGACTAGCTTGAAGCAAAGATGTCCGCTAGTTAGTGGACATCTTTGCTTGATGTAAGCAAGCAAAAAGTTTGAAAGTTAGAGTGGCAAATGTTGTTATATGTTAGATAAAAATAAATTATACTAAATTATAATTATTTAAAAATAAAATAGACTTTTTTATTACTTTATTTATTAAATAATTTTTTATTGTAATCATAGCTAAACAGATTATATTTAGCCATCACTTGCTAATTATTTCACATTTACATTTAAACACATTTGCAGCTTCATTTTTCTTCCTAATTCATTTCAACAAAAAACTTCTTTCTTGATATGAAATTTAAAAGTTGTAGTTGTTTGGAAAAGCTTGAAAACGTTTACAGTTGTTTTTATTTTTTCTCTTCTCTTCATTTATTTCAATTACACAAAACACTCATGATATGTAATTTGAAAGTTAAAGTGGCAAATGTTGTTATATGTTAAATAAAAATAAATTGTACTTAATAATACTAAATTATAATTATATAAAAATAAAATAGACTTTTTTATTACCTTATTTATTAAATAATTTTTCATTGTAATCATAGCTAAACAGATTATATTTAGCCATTAATTGCTAATTATTTTACATTTAAACACATTTACAGTTTTATTTTTTTTCCAAATTTATTTCAACAAAACACTTCTTTCATGATATGAAATTTAAAAGTTGTGTTTGTTTGAAAAAGCTTGAAAACCGTTACAGTTGTTTTTTTTCTCTTAATTCATTTGAACTGCTTAAAAGTATTTTCTCATGATATGAAGTTTAAAAGTTAGAATGGTAAATGTTATATAAAAATAAATTTTTTGTAATTTATTATATATTTTATATATTTCCATATTATTTCTATTTCCATTACATTTCCATAATTAATTTCCACATTATTTCCATTTCCATAACATTTCAATAATTCATTTCCATATTATTTTCATTTCCATATTATTTCCATTTCTATAACATTTCCATATTATTTTCGTTTCCATAACATTTCCCTACTTCATTTCTATATTATTTCCAGTTCCATGACATTTCCATAATTCATTTCCATATTACTTCCATTTCCATAACTTATTTCCATATTAATTCCATTTTCATAACAATTCCATAATTCATTTCTATATTATTTCCATTTCCATAACACTTCCCTACTTCATTTCCATATTATTTCCAATTCCATAACATTTTCCTACTTCATTTCCATAGTACTTCTATAACATTTCCATAATTCATTTCCATATTATTTCCATTTCCATAATTCATCTCCATATTACTTCCATTTCCATAAAATTTCCATAATTCATTTCCATATTATTTCCATAACGTTTCCCTACTTCATTTCCGTATTATTTCCATAGCATTTCCATAATTCATTTTCATATTATTTCCATTTCCATACCATTTCCATATTTCTAAAATAAAATTTCCATATCCATTTCCATAAAATTGTGGAAGTATTTATGCTTATGAAAATGGATATGGAAAAGTAAACATTTTCATAATATGTTTAGCGATCCCTGGTAGGTATTGAATTGCTTTAAATAATACGCATATATTAGAGTAATAAACTATAATCATCATTTCTTTAATATGAGTATTAATTACTACGGTATCTTAATTGGAAATTTATGATCCTTGTTTAACCCTTCTCATGGCTGCTGTTATTGATCTAGTCAATCACTACGACTGACTAGCACAAAAAAGGGGCGTGGCCTAAACGCTCCTTGTTGGCACCGGAAACGCTCATGTAGTTATCATTATATTCTAGGGGGAGATAACTCTATGATTGTATCCTTATAAGTCAATATTTTTGGGAGAATACATGAGACCATAGAGTTATCTCCCCCTAGAGTGATAACTACACGAGCGTTTCCGGTGCCAACAAGGAGCGCTTAAGCTACGCCTCTTTTTTGTGCTAGTCAGTCGTAGTGATTGACTAGATCAATAACATCAGCCATGAGAAAGGTTAAACAAGGAGCATGAATTTCCAGTTAAGATAGTAATTAATGCTCATATTAAAAAAATGATGTTTATAGTTTATTACTCTAATATATGCTTATTATTTAAAGGAATTCAATTCCTACCAGGATCAATAAACATATTATAGAAATGTTTACTTTTTCATATCCATTTCCATCAATGATATACAGCCCCCACAGCCCCATACAGCAATGATATACAGCCAATGATACACAGCCCCCTGTATATCATTGTTTCCATAAACATAAATATTTCCATAATTTTAGGGAAATGAATATGGAAATTTTATTTTAGAAATATGGAAATGTTATTGAAATGGAAATAATATGGAAATGTTATTGAAATGGAAATAATATGGAAATGTTATTGAAATGGAAATAATATGGAAATGTTATTGAAATGGAAATAATATGGAAATGTTATTGAAATGGAAATAATATGGAAATGTTATGGAAATGGAAATAATATAGAATTGAAGTAGGGAAATGTTATAGAAATGGAAATGAATTATGGAAATGATATAGAAACACTATGGAAAAGAAGAAGGGAAATGTTATAGAAATAGAAATATAGAAATGAAGTAAGGAAATGTTATGGAAATAGAATTAATATGGAAATAAATTATGGAAATTTTATGAAATGGAAATAATATGGAAATAAATTATGGAAATGTTTTGGAAATGGAAATAATATAAAAATGAAGTAAGGAAATGTTATGGAAATGGAAATTGTGACATACACGTAATCCCTGATACCTGCATGACTTGCAAAGGCACTGAATAGATAGTGTTAAGTAAATGAGTTAATGCAATCAGTTACTCATAGATAAAATAGATAGTCATACTGGGGTTGTATTACATTAGTGTGATGGGAAGCTAGTTGACTGCCATCAACTATGAGCTGTACTACCCGAGTTGCCCGAGTAATAAAAAAGTCTTTGGACAGAAAATTTATTTTTATATAACATTTACCATTCTAACTTTTAAACTTTATATAATGAGAAAATATTTTTAAGCAGTTCAAATGAATTAATAGAAAAAAGAAAACAACCGTAATGGTTTTCAAGCTTTTCAAAAAACTACAACTTTTAAATTTCATATCATGAAAGAAGTGTTTTGTTGAAATAAATTAGGAAAAAAAACTGTAAATGTGTTTAAATGTAAAATAATTAGCAAGTAATGGCTAAATATAATCTGTTTAGCTATGATTGCAATAAAAAATTATTTAATAAATAAAGTAATAAAAAAATCTATTTTATTTTTAAATAGTTAAGATTTAGTATAATTAAGTATAATTTATTTTTATCTAACATATAACAACATTTGCTACTCTTTCAAGCTTTTTGCTTGCTTACATCAAGCAGCGATGTCCACTAACTAGTGGACATCTTTGCTTCAAGCTAGTCTATGTATTTGATTGATATGTATTGAAATCCAATATTACATGCAAGGGCTGTTTGTGGACTGTGAGTCAATGAATCACTCTATCACCATACAATGTCAATACTTTCAGTTGATGGCAGTCGATTAGCTTCCCATCACTCTAATGTAATACAACCCCAGTATGACTATCTATCTTATCGATGAGTAACCAATGACATACAGCCCCCCCCCCATGTGTGGGGGCTGTATATCATTGGAGTAACTGATTGCATTAACTCACTTACTTAACACTATCTATTCAGTGCCTTTGCAAGGCATGTAGGTATTGAATTGCTTTAAATAATAAGCATATATTGGAGTAATAAACTATAATCATCATTTCTTTAATATGAGCAATAATTACTATCTTAACTGTGGAAATTCATGATCATTCTCATGGCTGATGTTATCGTTCTGTCAATTACTACGATTGACTAGCACACAAAAGGGGCGTGGCCTAAACGCTCCTTGTTGGCACCGGAAACGCTCGTGTTGTTGAATGCACAGTTATCACTCGAGGGGGGAGATTACTCTATGCATAAGACGATAGTCTGCTATGCATAAACATGCAGACTTGTCAACTTATCAATTATGACTCATAAAACTTTACTAGTGATAAGACCTGTAAAATGATTTAGTCTGATGGACGATCAGCTTGAGCATAAAAACTGACAAGCATGAAGCAACTTAGGTAGCGAGTCTGCAAGCGTTACTTATAAACAAAAGGCAAGTCTGCAGCTTAGCCGAGCGGCTATGGTTAAGTATGGCACAGGAATGTTGGCAAGTCTGGTTATTGACAAAAAGCGATGCTGGCCAATCAAATTTGTGAATTATTAGCAAATTAGGAATGACGTCTTGTATTACAGACATAGGTAGACAAAAGCCAAATGATAGACAGACGTGACATGATATGAAAATGAGCAGCAGAGAGCTGAGCAGCGAAAGGTTTTGTACCATTTCAACCGATAAAGGCGCATAATCTGTTTGAGTTTCCACGGTAACTGATTCAGGATGAGATTGGTCAGATAATATACGGGTATTCGTACGACCTCTGCAGACTGTAAAGCCACTTATATTTCTATATCCACTACCCAATCGAGACTTTGAGCGTCGAACACATTCCCAATACCATTGAGCTGAACTGGGTAACTTGGAACAGGATAACAAAACATGTTAATTTACAAACTAAGAACATCTTAACAAAGGAGTTACAGACAAACCATACAGGGCTGCTTGAAAATTTAATATTCTGATGAAATGGCCTGTTTATACTCCTTTGTTTAAAGCGAGAGAACCACAGTTTGGTCACCTGTTTCTTTTTAAGCATATTTATTTTGCTATACTGAGAAGGAGGTCGGAGAATGATAAAGTCGGATGAACTAGAAGTAGAGGTCGACTGCCTGGATGCGTGTGCAGAAGGAGACATGAAAACTTCAACCAGTTTGCCATAAGTAATTTCTCCTGGCAACAGAGCGGGAAAAGCAGGACGCGGTCGTCGCTCAGGAAGGAAATCTTCCGAATCACTCTCTAGCTGAAGGTCATAGGTCATGGAAGAAATTACGTATGTATTATACGAATGCAACAGTGCATACAAAAGGTCGATTAATACAAAACATAAAATAAAATTCAGATCCTGTTGTTTCAGACTAGACGATGACCCAACACACTCCACTTTTAATTTGATTACAAAGAACACAAGCTGTGTTAAAGGAAGGTGACTTCCTAGAGTCAATCTACCATTTCCTACCTTTGAACATGTTTGTTTGTCATTATTTCCTCTTCTATTTGAGTGTGGTATGAATCCTTTTCAACCAAATATTTTGTAGCTATAGTACCACAGTTTAGTTTTTGTAACACTCAAACTTTCTCCTACACCAAAATGAGACTGCTTCAAATATTATCAGGGCATTTTTTTGACAAAAGAAAATGAGATATAAAGACATATTTTGTAAAATTATGGCATGTGTCTATATATCATAGAGGTATCCTTCAAAGTAATAAAATTATCGTAACTGTATTCTATAAAAATACCCTTTGTGAGATTATAGCGCATTTCTATGTATCATAGAGGTACATTTTAAAGATAATAAAATGGTGATACATTTATGTTATCTTATAAAAATATTCAATATTTAAGTGAAACTATCTTTGCTTATCAGAGAGTTACTTGAAGACTAGATAAAACATAGTTTTAGAAATGTGCTATGGTACATTCTCAATGCTCCAATGTCCGCTTTACATGCAAATGCTAAGGAGTTTGTTACCCATAAACACTATATTTATATGCCAGTGCTTTCCAAATATTGGGGTGCTCTTCCCACTCCCCCAGGGAGGTGTGAGGCTCTGTCAGGTGGCTATTTAACACCTCATAGAACATGCATTTTTATGTTTATGTATTTACTATCCTAGAATAAACTGCCTTTGCATTTCCACTACAGGGAATTGTGGCGCTTGGTTGTCCGAGTGCACTCAGGAAGAAGATGCTCAGTGGTGTAGGCCCTACACTGTAGGGGTTTGTTTGAACTTAGCATGCGCTGAACAAACAAAATTAAATATTTTCTGTTCCAGGTACTACAATTACTTCGATTTACTGTTACTTTTCAACTTTAAATATGATACAGTTTTATGTAGAAGTGTGATAATAAAAATTTTACAGACAAATGACGCTATTTATAGAGGTGGCGAGCGCGCGAGAAGTTTTCTTCCTTCTGGGGATTACAAAAAACAATTGAGAAGCACTGGTATATGCAAACTGCAGCAAATAAAAATCCAACCATAATATTATAATCAGTTATTCCTCCTTATTGACTGCATAACTATTAAGGAAATGTAGACACAAGTGGCAGGGGTGTGTATTTGGTTAAATGACACTCTATGAACAGTTCCCAACCAAGAATGCTTGTTAGAGGATTGAAACAGTGCAGATGCACCATGATGAGTGATTGAACAAGTGATGGTTAGCGTGTAACAGACAAAGGGTTGTGTTTCAAACACTTCAAGCGTGGGAATAAGTGATTAGCTTTTGTTTTCAATAAAATTTATCACCTCTAACTTGAAAGCTGCCAACGCTTTCTCTTCCGCTAAATCAGCTATAGACTTGGGTCCCTAAAATTATTAACAAGATCGTGGACTACATTAGCTGTTAGTAATTTTATAATTCAACTAGCTATGATATCATTGGTTCAAATAGAATGAAAACGTTAAAGTTTAGTAAACTTGAATTCTGAATTGTAGAAAAAGAACATAAAAAAATGGATTAGACAGAATTTCCCTTCGCAGTTTGTACTGTATGCTGAACAGTCAACCACTTACATGGTAAGCGTTTACCAAGATGGAATGCTGAACAGTCAACAACTTTTAAACTAAATTCGTACGATAATAGCATAATGAACAGCCAACTGCTCTTCTACTAGAATTGTACTTACATTGCAACTAAATTGTGTGTTAGACAGATAAGGTAACAAGACTAAGTGATATCTTAAGCTAAAAATCTATTAGCCACTGGTAAATGTTAGAGAAGATATCAATTTATCTCCAACAAAAAAGAAACAAATAACTGGCAATCAAAATCCAAGCAGTTTTCAGCAATATAAAACTTTGTGGCTTCAGTTCTCCTCACCTTTAAATATGTTAAACTTAACAGCATTAACCCCGAAATACTCAGACCGAAGATTTTAAAAAATATTATATGCTTGTTTCAATTTACATCAATTTGCACACATATTTTAGAATGTAAAAACAATAAATGTGTTTTTTGTTATTACACTAGTTTGTAATATTACATTATTACTCCAGCTATTATGATGTTTCAAGGCTCATAGTTCTGATGTGCTTAACGACTTATTTCAAATTTGTGAGGAACTAAATAAAAATGGCCTTCAGGTTACATGACTTGTTGTAAACCAATCAAATTAGTATCACAGTGTAGCTAATGATTACTCTTTCATTTTATAGGTTTTCCACTTAAACGCATATGTATGGTAGGGCAACTCTACGAATTGGTGTTAGATAGGAGTTAAGTTTAGCTCTACAGTTAAATTTAGACCCATGAAAGAGATTCAGGCTCAGATCTGTTTCCACTAACTTATATTTATATATATTATAATATAATGCTTATTTATAATATATTATATATAATTGTCATATATTATATTATAATTACAATATATTATGTTTTAATTATATAATATATTCACATAATATAGATATCTATTTATAATTAAAAACCCAATTTTGTAACATTTTGTAGAATTTTCAAAGAAAATACTTTGATAATGTATATGCACAAAAGATAGCCACTCATTGTATGAGAAGTGCGTAGATGAAATGAAACAAGTGCATATTTTATGACTTTAATAAAAGGAAACCATAATGTGAGAATAAGAAAGTATTATGTCTGTGCTATAAAATATTATCTTTACCAGAATAGGCTTCATTAAGAGCTTATCTTTCCAAGAAATCAAGTAGCGACGAGTACGCTCTTTTTTTGCCTAGACATGCAGATGAAAGACGATTAAATAAACATCTTCAACCTTTCCATGTCTATGGACCACCCATACACCCAGACATATATACAGTCCATAAATGCATGTACTCTCCGTAAACATGCAGATATGTGTTAGTAGATGGTAGATAGATATCAGCTGTATATAAAGATTGATACACATAGGTTTAAACTAATATATATACATATACTAGCTTTGCTACCAGGCATTGCCCGAGTATTAAAAATCAGCTTGTAAACTATGAGAGATAATGAGAGTTGCCTTCCACTTGCTATTAGCCTAGCACATTTCCAATGGATAATTTGAGTAAGCTTACTAATAAGAGCTACCCTTTCTCATGACTTTACGCCATCGCATTACGTCGTGGCGTGATTATCTTCTGGTTTCTACCTGAAGATTGCAATTCAATTGCATGAAATCATTAGTAGCAATGATTTTAAACTGTAGTTTTTAATAAACTTTAAATATAAATAAACAATATGTACATGCATATGATTTTTTAATTAGTAGAGAATATGTATATATCAGCCGTACATCACAACAGACACGCACAGGCTTGTGTTAGAGTTACTGTTTCTTTGCGCAGTAATGTAGTTGGCGCAAATGCACTCGCCAGGCACTAAAGACTAGCTCATTTTATGTTTGAAATGTAGTTCATACAACCTGCTCTGTAGTTGCACATCAGGCCTTTATTAGTACAAAGACCCAAGTTAAGATATATATACATTTATTTACTCAGAGTTCATATCTTTAGAAGTTGATTAGTATAAAATCTATCTGTAAGTTCAAATAACTCATAAACACATACATGTATATATATAACTGATACACATACATGTAAATACATATATGCATGTGATAATTCTAGCTATGTAGGTGTGGGTATAGGAGAGGGTTGAGGTCAAAGCCTTCACCATCACTCTTTGATATTCAAGTCAGGTTTAGTGCTTAGACGATGTCAGGCTAAATTAGCCTGAGATGTTAGGAAAAGGCAGTATTGGTGGGGGAGGTGTAGGGAATGTAAAAAACACAGCGAGCACCAAACCTGCATCATTTTAGTCCGTCGCTGCCGCTGCCGAGGGAGAGAAGCACTAAGCATGCTCTGCCCAAAGCGAGGCACGCCTACTTCAGAGGCTTGCGACTGGTTACTAGACTTAGAGTCCTTGTAATAAAATAATAAATTAGCTCTAACCTATGCACACAGTCAATGTTGGTAAGAACACAAGCTATACTCTGGATATTGAAGTGATCAATGCTAAAAATTCAAGCAGGTCTTAAAATGTAAGTTTTTTAAACAGTTTTGCATATTACTAAAGTGGTGTTTTCGGTTTCGATGTATGAAATAAACAATAAATAACAGCACAATAATAATAATAATAATAAAAGCACAACAAAGCTTCGTCAAGCCGAGGTTAAGTTCAACTAAGTCCAATCAGCAGCCATCATCATTTTACCAGCTAAAATATCAAGTCTAATTACTGCTGGAAAGTTTTGAGTTTTACTTGCAACAATGATAATGGAAAATCCCTTATAATTACAGCTTGGAAAAACCAATGATAATGAAAGTTTTGAAAGTGTGAAGAAGAAAATTATGATCATTAATTTTCAAAACTCTACTACCAAAAACAAATTACTCAAAGTACAAGTAAAGTGAACACAATTATAAATGCAGATGGTTCTTCGTACATGTATCTGATGTTAAAACTCAGAGAGTAAGCTCATTCCTACCCTGGTTTGTCCAATCTCAGCCAGTTGCTGGTCTGAAAGTCGAGGCGGCCGCCATGTGTCTTCCTCTTTCGGTTTCTCAGTCTTTTCAGGAAACAGTAAGCGCACCAGCACAGAGTTAGGAATAAATCCTCTCGGATCAGATGGGTATATTGATCGGTCATGGCCTGAAATATCAAGAAGATGAGTTAAGACCTTAATGGACGGCAAAAAATGACAAGAAATAGAACAGGGTTAATGTGTTTGATTAAACTAAAATAAAATCAGTCATTATCATACTGACAACTGTCATCATCATACTGACAGTTGTCATTATCATTCTGACAGCTGTCATTATCATACTGACAAATGTCAATATCATACTGACAACTGTCACTATCATATTGACAGCAGCTGGTAAGCTAGTTCATTATATAGAACCATATCCCACATTAAGTCTGATCTGCCTAAAGCTCATATACATGCACATGCATTCAGTAAACTTCTCATTTTCATTTCTTTTAGTGTTTTTCCATAAAAAAAACTTGCCAGCTTCAAGAATTAGCTTGTCTTCTTCGACGTTGAATCCTGTTTCTTTCAGAAGATCACCAACAGGAAGTGGATCAGCTTTTTCTGGTGGAGGAAAGAATCCTTCATCTTCATATTTGTAAAAACCTTCATCTCCACCTTGATCACCAGCAATTCTAGATTTTGCTGAGTCGATTGGATAGTTGTCTTCTTCATACAGCTGCAATAGAGACAAATGGAATAAATGTGAATGTTGTGTAGATTTTTATGTGGCGAGTGCTGAGCCATGACAATTTCAACACTACTGATTTTTTTTAAGTTAATCATCATACCAACTTGCAGGCTACCAATTGTCAAAACTCTATTACCAACAGTCAAACCTCTGACATCAACAGTCAAACCTTCCCTACTGACAATCAAACCTTTTTTACCTACAGTCAAACCTTTTCTACCTACAGTCAAACCTCTGCTAACTACAGTCAAACCTCTGTTACCTACAGTCAGACCTCTGTTACCTACAGTCAAACCTCTGACACCTACAGTCAAACCTCTGTTACCTACAGTCAAGCCTCAGCTACCTACAGTCAAACCTCTGCTACCTACAGTCAAACCTCTGACACCTACAGTCAAACCTCTGACAACTACAGTCAAACCTCTGTTACCTACAGTCAAACCTTTGCTACCTACAGTCAAACCTCTGACACCTACAACCAAACCTCTGACACCTACAGTCAAACCTCTGACACCTACAGTCAAACTTCTGACACCTACAGTCAAACCTCTGACACCTACAGTCAAACCTCTGCTACCTACAGTCAAACCTCTGCTACCTACAGTCAAACCTCTGCTACCTACAGTCAAACCTCTGCTACCTACAGTCAAACCTCTGACACCTACAGTCAAACCTCTGACAACTACAGTCAAACCTCTGTTACCTACAGTCAAACCTCTGCATAGCAAGTAAGCTCATTCTGAGATTAGCTTTATATGGTAAAACTAACCTAATAAATAAAATAATTTTAGTTTATATTGCAACCAGATAAAAATAATATACAAGACAGCTACTAAAAGTTTTGGTTGTAATAACTCCTAAAAAAATTTTAAATAGCTTTACACTGTGACAGCGTATTTACTGTCACAGCGTATTTACTGTCACAGCGTATTTACTGTCACAGCGTATTTACTGTCACAGCGTATTTACTGTCACAGCGTATTTACTGTCACAGCGTATTTACTGTCACAGCGTATTTACTGTCACAGCGTATTTACTGTCACAGCGTAAAGGTCGAAACACGTAATTCATACAAGAGGATGTTCAGCTATTACCATTTTGAACAATATGATGATGCTCCATGTCACCAGCTCCATTCGGTACCTTATTAAAGTGGCTTTTACAGAGATTAGAGCAAATATACCCACGGTAATACTGTAATGTGTCTCATTTATTATCTAATTATCAACTAATGTATCTACATTAGTTGATAATGCTATGGGATTATATAAATTTAAAGCGCTAACTTGTGTGTAACAAATAAAACTAATAAAGTTATTATCCATTACAAATATTTTTAGTTTTAGTTTAACTTAGAGACAAGCGAATGGAAGCGTAGATTCGAGAAGGCAAGGCCATAGGAGCACGTGTAGAGTTGGTGATAAAAACAGTCAGTCACTCTAATTTAAACTAGATATAGTTAAAATTACTGTAAATACGTTTTATTATTTTGTACATTGTAGAATTTTTTCCTATTCTCATGTGGAGGAGGCCATCAGCAGAGGTTTGACTGTACTGGCTTCTTCAGCTATGAGAATGATGAAAAGAATCAGACAGTTAGAATAGGTAGGCACATAAATAATCAGTCAATGAGGCAGCATTTGTCCAACAAAGCAGTGAACAACAGCAAGCAGACAAGAAGTCAGTAGGTAAGTACGTATATAAATAGGAAAGTATGTAAAAAGATAAGTATGCATGTAAATAAGCAAGTAAGTATGTAAGTAATTACGGTAAGTATGTATGTAAGAAGGTAAGTACGTATATAAATAAGTAGGTAGGTATGTAAGGAATAAAGACGGGTAAACCAAGAAGTAAAACTGACGAGTAACATTGTATACTATAACTAATTATATAATAATTATTATATTAGTATAGTTTAGTATTATATTAGTATTATATTAGTATTATATTAGTAAGTGGCTTTACAAATTGGGGAGGCAGCAAAAGCAGTAACCATGGTGATAACATCAAACAGATGAAAAGCAAGCAATGGCAGCCAAGCAGTCGATTACCCCTTTTTTACAGCGTCTTCTCCACAGAATAACCTCCAGTTCTTCTAACGCTCTGAGTCGTCTTCTCTCCCTCGCAGCACACTGCTGATATATCTGGTTTTCTTTACACTCACTATTTAATGCATCTTCACTTTCATCAAAAAATTCATACGGCATGGAATATCTGTGTTCTTCTATACTAGGATATGTAGAGCGAGACAACTTCTCTGCTATGTGCGCGCGATCATTTGTAGTAATGCCGGACTGATGATCCCTCAAGACATCTTGACTTCTCTGGTAAGTAGCCATTGACGCTCCGCTATTGGCTCTATTAATCGCTATGCTGGGAATCTGAGAGTGCTTTTGCTGTCTGTGAGGAGACAAATCGCTAACGGAAGGATGACTAGAATTGTGCAAAGTCGTAGGTAAAAAACTGTGCGAGAAATCCTGCGCAGCTCTAAAAATTGATCTGCTTGATGCATATGGGAAAGTCTTGTTTTCTCTCTCGGTATCAGAAGGTATTACTCGTTGTTCGTCTGTTACCGTAGTAACCGAATAAGCAGCCATAAGTTCATCGTTCTGTCGAAGTCTTTGTCTTTTTTTCTTAAAAGCCGGACGCACGAAAGTTGAACTTCTTTGGTTTGCGCTAATTTGTGGTTTAAAATTACTAAACCGAGAACTGGGGTAGCCAGAAGTATGTCTGTTGGGTGACAAGGATGGTTTGGATATGTTAGGGAAGACCTTACGAATACTTGGAGTATGCTTACACAGTTTAGCACATAAATAGGAAGCTGGTAAGCGTTTCTGTTTATTGAAAAGGTTAGTGTTGTGCTCTATGAGAGGATGGAGGCCAGAACACTCTGCCTAGTAGACAGAAAGAGAAAGAAGATGAAGAGAAGAGCTGGTGATGAGGTCTAAGGTTGCTTTGTAAGATTAACAAGCCTGAGAACATCTCAACATTGTCAAATCTATTAGGTAAATATGACATCTTCATATAAAAAATAAACAAGCTAAAATAAGTGCATAGAGACATACACAATATACTGAATATATCGACATGTTTATATACTAAACAGTTGTAGGTACAAATCATACATGGCCATCGATACATAATATACATCGCAAGGCACCAATGAACTACCGTGAAACCAAACTGTTGTGATAACAGCGCGAGAATTAACAAGCTGAGATAGGTATGAGTTAACCTATTTTTACCGATGGATGCACTTAGCATTTTTCAATGTGTAACAAGTTAGAAATACTTAGCAATTGTATCAAGCTAATAGCAGTTCCTTGTTGCGGTCAAGATACTTCGATGTATGCAAAAATGTTTTTGCATTGACGATGAAATCCGTGCTACGACTTATTAAAAGGCTAAAATTTTGTGGCTATTTTTTATTACACACGGTTTCTCTTTATTTGCGCAAAAAGTGTAAATTGATTCGCGTAAAAGTTTTGCTTTGCTAAAAAATTGTTTGGACACTAATATCGACTAGCTCAGCTGAGCAGAAGAGGAGTTGAGGTCAGAAAACACTGTGGAAGAGATTGAACAGCCAGAAGAATATGAATTGGTGTCAAACAAAGGTAACAATCAGAACACAACTGGCCAAGCAAACAATGCTAATATTTTTCTTTAAAAGATGTTAATTTTTGTTTCTGAATGCATTATAAATATGGTTTATTTATGTCACTTGTTTTTAAATATATATTTGTAACATTTGATTGATTATTATCATAAAACTTAAAAGCTTGCAGATGTATAGCATGTTATTTTATCGCATCATTGCGGTTATATAAACTCAGCTTACAATGGATTGACGCTCGTAACTCCTGTTCTATTGCACATAAAAACCCATTTTTGCCTGCAAACTGTAGCAAACATATCACTGAGTGCAATGAGCTTTTATGCAACACCATTAAATATAGTTATAAAATGAAAATATGGCTTCAACTTTAGAATGAAATAAAAAAATTAAAAGCTAAAACAAATTGCAATGCAGGCTATAAGATCATCAAAGGTTAATTACAAGCAATAGATATCAACTGATGGAGATATTTCTCAGCTTTACCATGCATTTTTATTTCGATACCTACAACAAGTTGGAGCTAAATTATAGCAGACTTATTGCACCGAAAAGGATAATGTCGCTTCACTCGAAGGAGACTGCAAAATATAGGCAACCTCCGCTCCCCGTATAAAGGTTAGAATTATTGTCCTAAAATTTTTTCGAGCTATTTGAAAAATGCAACGCCACCCTTTATTTGAACGTCACCTCTAATAAAACGCCACTACAGGAGAAAGATTGAAAAATAGAATGCCATAGCATTCAAATAGAGGTTTTACAGTATCTAGCAAAGAGGCAAAAATGTTGAGCCAAGTTACTGCAAACCTGTTTCGATATATAAAGCATCGACATAGAAACATAACAAACGTTGATAGTGATACCTGCGCTGAAATTATTCCAAAATCTTTAAATAAATATTTTCAAATAAAGAATACAGATAGGCTACATGGTTTCATACAAACTTCATCACAAACGACTGAATAAAGCCTCTACACGTGTGTACTTACATTAAACCACAGCGTACCGTAGAATACGGCTATTGGCTAGATTTTGGCTTAATGCCAATGGTTGTTGATGGACAGTAATTATTTGATTAGTAGAGTGCTAGTAGTTACTAACCAGCTGATGAGTCATGGAGTGACTCACCTTGACTTGAGGTCGGTCATAGAATATGGAGAGGTATCTGATGAAGGCCTCATTTCTTGTGTGTCGATTACGAGGTGGCAGGTTTTTTATCTTGACCTCTCCGTTCTTCAGTTTCAGCACATCCTCTTCTCTGTTGATTATTGCTGCATATGCCTAAGGGATCAAATTATTATAACAAAAAAGGTTCAATTACCAGATTTTTTTAACTTTGGGATAATTTGAACATAACTAGAGAATTTTATTTGGAGCAAACATTTTATTTGTCTCAAATAGGATAGACAAATACCTACTATTTGCAGTACTGCTATACAGAGTTAAAAGAAAAGATTCAAATGAAGTTTAGGTCATTCTCACACTTTTTACACAAAAGTTGACCTTTGAGTAGATATTCATGTAATATCAGTAGTTGTAATTACACTGTGTGTAGTAACACCTACAATGTAATACTATTGCGACTTCTACAAAAGCCCACAGGTGTCAAGGTCAACCAGTTGCAAGGGAGCTTCAGGTAAAACATCTAAACTTTGAGTTGAACGACAACGTTAGTTGGATTTATCCATCCAGCAGAAAACACAATTGTGTAAACAATATATACATATAAAAGCATATTAGCATAATGAAAGTAAGAAAAATACATTTACATTTATTTACGATATAATCTAATTTTAAGTTGGAATAAATATTAGTAAACAAGTTTTTGAGTATTTTGATGATTAATAGGCGTGAAATATTGTAACTAAAATATGAATAGAAAATAAAAGCGTGTTTTAATAATTTCTTTAAAATTATTGTATATATTAATAACATATTATGTTAGGATTACCATGTGGTAACAATATTACTGCTTTATATCATGGTGCCTCACCAAACACTGGACTAAGAGGAATGTGCGGGCAAACTATTTTATTACTAAACGCCATAAAATGCTGCATTGCAAAAAAAGTACCGCTAAAGTTTAAAAGGATCAATATAGAGCTACATGTACTTCATTCATCAGCATTTTTGGAAGACAATTTCCTGTAAGAATTTCCTAGAAAGTAAGATTAAGGTTAATAACACCAGAAGTCACACCAATCTTAGTTTTGACAAAGCTACCCTCAGAACGCCTGTCTGTGATAAAATTTAAAGTTTACCTACGCAAACACTGTTTTAGATCAAAGTGTATATCGTATCTTAATCACATTATACCAAGTAATATGACTTTTATGGTTTTACATTTTTATTTTTTCATTTATGTAATTTTCAGTCAGCATCAGTTTTTTATGTGCATCTACAAACATTTTATTCCTCTTACTGAGATAAAATACACACTTACTTAACCTGAGGCCAAACAAAGAAGCTTTTGATAATAATAATCTATATGTGTATATATATATATATATATATATATATATATATATATAGGCCTATACACACAAAATCAAGTGTTTGTCTGTTGTGATTTGTATGTCCAGCTAATAGCGAGTGGTTGAAATGTGCACACTTGCCGTTCAGTGCGCTATGAGAGATCATGGTGTGTAATGATTATATACGCAATTATTTTGAAGCGCGGCAAGATGGCTGCATGGTTTAGTGATAGGGCGCTTGGCTTCGCATCCGCGCATCTGAATGCACTGTTTGATTCCTGTGAGGTGCAATCTTTTTTCCTAACACTTTCAGCTGACTTCCCACATACACAGCTCTTATTATAGTAAAGATTAGAATATTAGCTACTAGTTTAAGTTACTAGCTTAGGTTACTCAAATTCATTTGGTAAAAAAACTTAGCCAATGACAACTACATTACCAGCCACTGTATATAAGCTGTTTTAAATCTTAAGCAATTGTGTAGCATAAGAAGTAAGAAATGTTTTTCAACAATTTGTTATAGCTGCGTCTCGAGCTTTCAAATATTTGAATTATACATTGGCCGGACAAACACAGAAATAAACAAATATCTTCATTTCAAAGTTAGAATGGTAAATGTTGTATATGTTGATTAAAAATAAATTTTATACGCCAGAACCTTTTTATTACCCGAGCAACGGCGGGTTTTCAGCTAGTCTTCACTATAATAAGAGCCGTGTCCATCAATCTGTCTAAAGACACAGTTTAAGGCATTCACCTAGTATTTACTATAATAAGAGCCGTGTCCATCAATCTGTCTAAAGACACAGTTTAAGGCATTCATCTAGTATTTACTATAATAAGTGCCGTGTCCATCAATCTGTCTAAAGACACAGTTTAAGGCATCCATCTAGTATTTACTATAATAGGAGCCGTGTCCATCAATCTGTCTAAAGACACAGTTTAAGGCATTCATCTAGTATTTACTATAATAGGAGCCGTGTCCATCAATCTGTCTAAAGACACAGTTTAAGGCATTCACCTAGTATTTACTATAATAAGAGCCGTGTCCATCAATCTGTCTAAAGACACAGTTTAAGGCATTCATCTAGTATTTACTATAATAAGAGCCGTGTACATCAATCTGTCTAAAGACACAGTTTAAGGCATTCATCTAGTATTTACTATAATAAGAGCCGTGTCCATCAATCTGTCTAAAGACACAGTTTAAGGCATTCACCTAGTATTTACTATAATAGGAGCCGTGTCCATCAATCTGTCTAAAGACACAGTTTAAGGCATTCACCTAGTATTTACTATAATAGGAGCCGTGTCCATCAATCTGTCTAAAGACACAGTTTAAGGTTGAGAAACAAGATTGCAGCATTCAGAGATCAAACCCGCAACATGCTGGTTGGCCACTCTGTAACTACCTTTGCTATTCTTTCACTTTTAATTGTTTTAGAATAATTGAGCACATACGTATCCTCTGCTCTTTATTGACACACCTGATGATCTCTCAAGACTGCCAGAATACTAGTAGTAATACTATTAACTTATTTATAGTGACAATAATGATAATAATACTAATAATAATTATTATACTTGAAGAAAAAGTATTAATGACAACTCACATCTTTCTTGGCTTGTTCCTCGGTGCAAAGAAGGTCTTTCTCTTCTTCAGTCAGTTCATCAGAGTATTGATGGTAGCGGTACGCTGGTCTAGCACCCTGTGGTGGCAGCGGAGACAACTCAGTTTTATCTTAAGGACAGCGTAGGGACAAAGGTTCAGCTTTGGTTTGTACTTAACAGGCAATCAGCTTCAAAGTTTGTCATACATGACATTAGCCAATATCGAGTGCGCAGTAGATATCCATAACAAATGCTTACAAACACTTCCCAAATTATCTATATTAATAACATCTATATTTCAAAGAGCCTTGTTATACTTATTTTAATCATGACTAGCTACTGTTTTAAAGATTCAAGTGTTTCAATACAAATGTTATTTATGGCTGCTATCTCAATGAAGTCTACATTTCTTATTACGCTATCTACAAGTTCTAAACCAAGGCCTTCCGATTAGAATGGCGATATGTTGTTCGCTGCAGTGAATCAATTGTAAAAACAAAGAGAGTGTATTTGTTGTCGCAATAACTTGCCTATGCAAATCCAAATTTCCATTTTTCTCATACATCAAAAATAATTATCACCCACTCACCCACTGAAATATCACTCAGCCACAAGGAACCACATATTGATCCAATAATACATGTAGCAGAGGAGAGGCAGGAAAAAGTCAAAGATAACAAAGTGAGTTGTTTTTTTATATGATACTGCTGTGAAAACATTGGACTCTTATTAGAATGGCATTCCAATAACATAATGCTTTTATATATTTCAAATATGTCTGTTTTTCTTATATTTCCAGCTGTTTTTGTTTCATTCTAAATGAGGGGGTGCGAGATTGTCCTCATCAGCCCTAGGGGAGTTTGGCTAAGAAAATGAATAGGGAAGCTCTGTTCTATAGCAAAGCAATATCAATGTGGTTAACCAAATGTTGTCTATAGTACCCAATGTTCTCAATGGCTACCATAGTATCTGAATGATATCTAGAGTTGTCCTCCCAATGTTATCCATATGCTCAATAGACAAACCCATACTTCTCACTGCCACTAAAAACAATCTCTGGGTTAAGTAAGACTGGAATCGTGAAAATTTACAAATGAGATGTTCTCCTATAGAGTTGATATCCAACTTTTCACTCAATACGATTAGAGCTGACTGTTTCCACAAGCACATGATGAGGACAAACTAGTGAGTTCATGTCTAAGATATAAAATGGCTCACCTGCAAGCACTTCAAGTCCTTCTTACTCAGCTCTGAAAGTAACTTGTTGTCAAACTCAAGTCGCGACTCAACAGTTTGAGGTTTGAACCTCATCGTTATCTGCTTAAATCGATAGACTCGCGGTAGCACTACAAGTGGAGACAACTCTAGAAAATGTTCAGATTTTATATGAATCCAAATAAATATGAATAACTTAAAGATTGGATACAACCACGAATTTACACTCCTATTACTAACAATGATATCTTCAACTCGTGGTTTCAGAAGTGTTTCTGAGAACAAATATTAAAGATGTCACGGGCTACAATGCTCTTAGATATACATAATATAATTATTTTTGTTGTATGATATTTGTATAGCAGCGCATGTGATTTTAGTAAAAATGTGTGATAGATAGAAAAATGTATAATGAACTTGAAAGTCCTAAAAACTTTAATTGTTAAAAGTACCAACATAAATGTAAGCTGAGAAGACAAATGAGAAAAACATGAGACAAACTGAACAATGAAATCAAGTCAAGTGTAAGCTCACAGCTTCTCAAGAAAGGTTCAACTTGATTAGCTGTGGTCTTAGAAGAACGTTAATAAAAAGTGAACATAGACAAAAGGCAGCTGGTATTATCAGGCTCTTACAATGAAGTTTCAATAAATTATAAACGCTTTTGAATCAGGTTACATGTGATGATAATTTATGAAATAAAATCATCCACGAGGTACTGTGGAAGCTCCAGAACACGTAAAAGTCAGCCATGGAAGGTCCATACTAACCAAGTTGACAAATATTGAAAAACAGAGACTGGCGAATATTCTTTAAAAACAAAAAAAATTTGAAAATACATCCTATAAGTTTAAGGCTTTCATCTCAATAAATACTTTACAGCAACCAAATTAATTTAGACAATCAAAGGCCTGAGAACTTACTATCACTAGAATCAATTTTGTGGAGGTTTTTGCCAATGCCCACAAGCAGTGAGCCTTTGGCATCTACAAACTCGAGGCTATGGGGTGTGGCATTGAGCTTCAGTTGCCTGCAAGTAAAGGAAATTGCCTTTACGAATGTATCAAGGCTTTAATGAGGAACAATTGGTGATTCATAGAGTTCAAAAAGACAGAGATTTGGCCATTCAGAACACATCATCAGATAATTTAATATTAAAATATTTTGTATTTGAAACATTTATATTTTATTTATATTTATAAAAAAAACTTATATTTTATTAAAATTACAATATATAAAATATTTTAGTAGCATTTAAATCAGTTTTTTTGCTGAGATTTGCTAAAGACTGCTTGTTTATACTTTATGAAAATAACTCGTGTAAAAAACGTTATGTTTAGGAGTTGTCCACTTTTGATTTTTACATAAACTTGTGGCGGTAAATTAAATATTTTTAGATTATTCATAGCAAGTTGTTAGTGGCTGTGCAGCTGTCAATAGTCTAACCAGAAATCAGTTGGATTTCATCAAACTGTCAATTAATTGATCGAATGAATAAAGGAAAAACAGTAACCAAAATATTTACATTAATATTATCTCACGTAAACAGGCCAGTTAGGTGAGTTATCTACTCTTACAACAATAGCCAAATCTGTCGCTTTTCTCACCAATCTCCAGTTAGGTGATTGACTGACAGAGTACAGACTTATCAGTGTTATTGATTTGGCAGAGAGAGTGATTTAAGGTGATATTACCCACAGAAGCCTAACCTTGTAGACACAAGCAAGTCTACTGATCGACTGTATTAACAGCTTTCCATCGACTGTGAAAGCACATGGAATAAAAAATTTATTTTTGAACTGAATATCATTTTGAGGCTTTTAGAACCCAATAAAAATAAACAGAAATGTAAAAGAGTGAATAGGTTTTTCACATTCTTTAAAAGAAGTGATGTTTTAAAGTTAATTAAAGAAACATAATAGTTTATGTATACCGAGGCTGATAAAGTGTGTGTATTTCATGAATAGCAAACCGAATAGTTTTATTGTAAAGCTTTTATTGCTAAGAAGAAGCTTTGTAGTCCCATCTAGTCTTTATCTTCATTACTAAGAATTTCAATCAGTATGTCATTAGAAATTAATATTCTGATGGCAGCCATATTTTATTTTTCAGTTGGTTAGAAGCGCTTTCAAGACATTCTCCAATACCTCAAGAACTAATAGGCCAATTGATTTAAAACATCTCGATTACACTGAAAATGCAGACCGCACTGAGCACCTAAAATTTCACAGTTCTGTTTAAACCAAAAGTGTAAAAAAACAAAGCGAAACTACACTGCCAAGTTTACTCAGGATCAGGTGGGAAAACAACTCCCCAAATTTTCACGGGTCTAGACTTCAAAATTCTGCCTTCTGTGTCACCACGAGTAACTCTCTTGGAATTGAACCCAAACCTGCTGTTCATAGACCAGACACTTCAGACCATTAGGCCATAGCTCCACCAGGGTAATAAAATAAACCATTTAAATAACAAAATGAAAGATAATTTCACAAGCCGTTAGGGAAAAACTTTCAACGGTAAATTTCTGGCAAGGGAAAATCAGACCTGACTAGCTGGTTCGTATCACTCCAAATCCTAATGGTTCCGTCGAGGCTTGCTGATGCAAAAAGTCTCATTCTCTGGCAGGCAGTCAGAGCTGTCACCGTGTCTGTGTGGTCCATCTCCGGGGAGTGGTCTTTACGCACTAAAACAGTATCTTTTAATAATGCAAGACTCCCAGGTAATCCAAGATAGTTTCACATTGTCTATGTAAGAGCTAATAAGATTGTTTCAACCAAAAGACAACCATAGCAGAGTGAGATAGATATGTTATATTATAACAGTGTAAATGGACAACAGATTTAAAAAAATTTAAATGTTTTTTAATTTTTTAAACTTTTAAAATTTTCTAAAATTTAAAAACTATTAAAAAACTTGATAGGCTAAAGATTTGCGTTTTTAGACGCTGACAAATAATGAGATAATACATACAGTTATAAAACAAATAAAAAGACAGGATGGGAAAAACTGTCCAGGAATAATACACGTAGATTTGCTCGGCTATATAGAGTAATAGCTAAGTAGTTTTTCTTGTTGTACATGTATATTGTTGATAGCATTTCATAAACTAAAGTGTGCACAACTCCAAATCAATTAACATACTCTTGTTGATCAAGTTGTAGACGACTACAGAGTAGGTAGCTGAGGCATGCTCATGGAAGGCAACTCCTAATTTTCCAGTCATGATGCACATGTGTAGAGGTGTTTGTGAGCAGTAGAAGGACATCATCGGAGAAAGCGCTTCCACAGCATATGGAAAGAGCCTCCACACTTTAATAACATTGTCTAAAATTAAAAAGCATTACCTCTGATGTTTGTCAAGTATAAGGGAAGTAAAGATCCAAATATGATACTTTACTCCACACATGACCTTATTTGGTAATAAAATCTCATCAAAAAATTTATTACTGTCTCTCAATAGTAAAAACAATAAAAACACATTTATGTCAATTTTAAAATGCTATAAAAACAATGCAAAAAGAGCAAGAACCAAATAAATCTAAAAACATAATATACAGATTGCCATGATATAAAGCAGAGATGAGCCTAGCTAATTTATAGTAATACAAGAACTATAATAAATTCTCATGGCAATGTCTGAAGAGAAATATAGCAGTTAGTGTAAAAGGAAACAATCACACACAGGTGGCGCTGTTCATGAGAGGGAAGGAAGAACAATAGAAATAGTAATGTGAATGTTAATAAAAAAAGAGAAAAAGAAAAGGGCGTAGAACAAAAGCTGAATGACCCTAAAATGTCAGCAGAGTCGGTGTCATAGTTCGAATGTTCAATGATTCCCAGAATTCCCAGAACCTCAGAAATGGCTATAGTTAACACCAGCTTTTGTTAATATGAATAAAAGGAATCTCAGATTATTTTCAGTAGCCGATCATATGTATAAAATAGCTATCAACCAGAAATAGTTCATTCTAGAAGCTATGTAAGTCTGCTAGAGCAATTTCGTGTTGGCAAATCAAAAACACCATGAAAATTTCATCACAAAATTTTAAAGTGCTTCAAAGAACCAGTTGAAAAAATTTGAACAAAAAAAATATCGTTGTAGTCTTATAACTGAAATATTCATCAAATTTATATTTACCCATCACAAGTCAAAGTTTAGGCTAAAAGAATGTTTTATTTGTTAAGATGAAATAATAAATAATAATAAGTGATAGTAGTAATAATAGTAATAAGTAATAATCATCAGCTGATCAAGCAATTTCAGTTTGTCTCACTTTACAAGATTAGTATTTGTATAATATTAGCAATACCAATACAACAGCGTATCTACATGTACATCTTCAGAATAATTTGTAATTATAGAATTAGAACTGATCAGATTACCAATTACCTCATCATTCAATAAACCAATCAAACATTTTCTCCTCACTTTTAACCAATCAAACGTCTCTTTATCGCTTGCCCAATCAAATTTTAGATAAAATACCCATTTCTCTATTTACTAAGCTAATCAATTGTGATTTCTATACTTAGCAGACCAACCAGTTACTATGGCAAGCTGAAATATTTTTCCTTATTGGAATAACCAAGCAGTGGGTCTTCCCATAGTTGACCAATCACACCAATTTTGTTTGATGATAACAATTAGGTACCCATGCTTTTTTGGTAATCTTTTTAATAAAAGTAATTATTTTTTATTAAAACTTAAAGATCAAAAACTGTCTAGCAACGCCTATTGTAAAACTTTTGCGGCAGGATGTTAGTAACATGACAGAGTCTGGCTATATTAACCAGTCCAGCAGCAGTCAATCAGCTTCCGTCAAAGAGTAAAAAGAAGTACAGAAAAGCCTGTCTAACTTTATTGGCACACCTCTGTACATAAACTGAGTAAAAGTATTAGCCAAGTCTGGTAGCACAGGCTTTGTTTGTACAGAAAATAGTGTTGTCAGTAGGAAAAGCAAACATAGAAATATCTAGCAGTTGACAGAAAAAATGATGGAGGTAACTTTGAAAAATACATACCATGACCAGCAGATATTATCATGTTAGAAAGTTTGGTTTTAGCTGTAAAGTTGAAGTTAGAGCATAACACATTACACGTGAGGCGGACAACTAAATATTTGAGAGTTGTCTTTCTTTTTACAATGAGAGAATAACTTCTAATTTACTGTAGCTGACATAAGCAACGGTAATTAAGCAACCAATAAACTAAATATTTTATGAAAATAATATAAACCAAAAATATACAAACTAACATCTATGAATTAATGATATTGTTGAATATTTCCATGGCAAATTATGACACATGTGTGCGATACACTAGGGCTATTGTGAAAACAGATTACGTATATTAAAACAAGTGTGAAATCTCAACATAGACATATAAAATGACATAAACAATCAAACTTAGACGTGTAATGTAAAACAGATTACAATTGTTAACCCGCAAAACAAGACAAGTCGCATTGTTTTTCTAAAGACAGCGTATGGCACAATATACTTGGGTTGTCCTGACATTTGCACCCAGCTGACCTGCATGTTTAGGTACGAGTCAGTCAGCTAAAAAGAAAAGAGGCATGACAACTCCGGCATTAAGTTCAATTAGTTCTAGTGAAGACTTTGTAAGCTTACCACGGCCGGCTGACATGACCTGGTCATCTGGGGAGTTGGCTATCATACTGAGGACACCCTTGCTGCCATGGCCCTCAATAGCAAACTCTACATCTCCTGTCTTCATGTTTATCACACATAGATAGCCATCCTTTCTTCCTATAGATTGAAAATTTTTTTCTAGTTTTACCAACTTCACTGATACCTATAATTACACATAAACGGCCATCTTTTCTTCTTGTAGGATACAAGTCTTTCCTATTCTTACCAACTTCACACATGTTTATCACACACAGACATTCACATTTTCTTCCTGTAGGATAGATTTTGTCCCTAATCTCCTCAATTCGGCTCGTTAATTACACACCAATAGCTATATTCTCTTCCGGTAGGATGCACTTTTTCTTACATTATTCCTAACTTCACTCGTGTTTCTTACACACAGACAGTTTTTTTTCCTGTGGCTACAAGTCTTCCCTAATCTTACCAATTTCACTTTTTTATCACACAGATAGCCATTTCTTTTCCTGTAGGATACAAGTCTTACCTAATCTTACCACCTTCATTCAGCTTCGCACAAAGTTTTGTTTGCAATAGCATATTTATATCTTAAAAGAGCTTTTCCAAAACCATAGTATTTTTTTATTTGCTGTTTTCTTGAGTGATTTGAGATACACAACTACTGTTTGATCTTTACATACGATTGCCTCAACATACAAATTTTTCGACATACAGCTATCAGTTACGAGCCAAGGTTGCGGCCAGCTGGCAAGCGTTTATCAAACAGTAGAAATTTTGTCGTTTTATCATCTATTACTTCAGCTAATATTTATCATCTATTACTTCAGCTAATATTCATCATTTATTACTTCAGCTAATATTTATCATCTATTACTTCAGCTAATATTTATCATCTATTACTTCAGCTAATATTTATCATCTATTACTTTAGCTAATATTTATCATCTATTACTTTAGCTAATATTTATCATCTATTACTTTAGCTAATATTTATCATCTATTACTTTAGCTAATATTTATCATCTATTACTTCAGCTAATATTTATCATCTATTACTTCAGCTAATATTCATCATCTATTACTTCAGCTAATATTTATCATCTATTACTTCAGCTAATATTTATTATCTATATCTTCAGCTAATATTTATCATCTATTACTTTAGCTAATATTTATCATCTATTACTTTAGCTAATATTTATCATCTATTACTTTAGCTAATATTTATCATCTATTACTTTAGCTAATATTTATCATCTATTACTTTAGCTAATATTTATCATCTATTACTTTAGCTAATATTTATCATCTATTACTTCAGCTAATATTTATCATCTATTACTTCAGCTAATATTCATCATCTATTACTTCAGCTAATATTTATCATCTATTACTTCAGCTAATATTTATTATCTATATCTTCAGCTAATATTTATCATCTATTACTTTAGCTAATATTTATCATCTATTACTTTAGCTAATATTTATCATCTATTACTTTAGCTAATATTTATCATCTATTACTTCAGCTAATATTTATCATCTATTACTTCAGCTAATATTCATCATCTATTACTTCAGCTAATATTTATCATCTATTACTTCAGCTAATATTTATCATCTATTACTTCAGCTAATATTCATCATCTATTACTTCAGCTAATATTTATCATCTATTACTTCAGCTAATATTTATTATCTATATCTTCAGCTAATATTTATCATCTATTACTAGAGTTGCCCCGATTTTGGTATCGGAATCGGTATCGGTGCCGATATGAGTGTCAAGTATCTGAATCGGTATCGGCCGATCTTTTCTTAAAAAATCTGAACCTGCCGATACTTTTTACAGATCAACCATTTAGCAGAAAACTGTATTTTAACCTGCTATACTAATAAAAATTCATCAGCTGTAAGCTTCTTACTTTTACTTAATGAATTTCAGGCCTGCCACACAATTTATTTCATGTCTATAGCCTGATCAACACAGCGAAGGAAACTTTTTAGCCAGAACGTAAACAAAAAGTGTGGTATTTCCCAATTACAGCGATAGGTTTTATTGCAAGCAATCACGAACAAGATAACAAAAATGGGAAACAAGAACGCAGTGTAATATTTCTATTTACTAGCATTACGAAAGTAATTTAAACAGTCGACGCATAAAGTTATCTATCACTCTCTTGATCCTGACGATACAATGAATCGTTTGTATTGTACAAAAAACGGTAACCCCAGTGGCGTATCGGTATGTAGCCTGTCCTCCAACATCTGTTGCAAGAGAATCCCCCTTCAGGACGCTTGGCTACATTGATAATGATGAAAGAAAAGAGACGTCTTACTGAGATAATTGAATCACTAAAGGTTTTTAAAGGAAACATTGATTTGCTATAAACTTGTACAGGCACAGCAGTTCATCTAACAATAGAAGAGGGACTTCGTTATCACAGATAGAACTGTACCACTAACAGTAATTACCTTTATTTACAAATTACAAGAAACATGGACTGTTTTGTTACTACATGCACGGTATGTCAGTATGTGAATATGTATATATTTTTTTCCATAAATGCAAACAAATAAATACAATAATATTCATGTTTTCTTTGCATTATGTTTGTATTTGCATAATAAAATGAGCTACTATCTATGCAACACAAAAGATCTGAATCGGTATCTGAATCGGATTATTTTTCAATTAGGATCGGTATATCGGATCGGTATCTGAATCGGCTGGTGAATTTAGAATCGGGGCATCTCTATCTATTACTTCAGCTAATATTTATCATCTATTACTTTAGCTAATATTTATCATCTATTACTTTAGCTAATATTTATCATCTATTACTTCAGCTAATATTTATCAACTATTACTTCAGCTAATATTTATCATCTATTACTTTAGCTAATATTTATCATCTATTACTTCAGCTAATATTTATCATCTATTACTTTAGCTAATATTTATCATCTATTACTTTAGCTAATATTTATCATCTATTACTTCAGCTAATATTTATCATCTATTACTTCAGCTAATATTTATCATCTATTACTTCAGCTAATATTCATCATCTATTACTTCAGCTAATATTTATCATCTATTACTTTAGCTAATATTCATCATCTATTACTTCAGCTAATATTTATCATCTATTACTTTAGCTAATATTTATCATCTATTACTTTAGCTAATATTTATCATCTATTACTTTAGCTAATATTTATCATCTATTACTTCAGCTAATATTCATCATCTATTACTTCAGCTAATATTCATCATCTATTACTTCAGCTAATATTTATCATCTATTACTTCAGCTAATATTTATCAACTATTACTTCAGCTAATATTTATCATCTATTACTTTAGCTAATATTTATCATCTATTACTTCAGCTAATATTCATCATCTATTACTTCAGCTAATATTTATCATCTATTACTTTAGCTAATATTCATCATCTATTACTTCAGCTAATATTCATCATCTATTACTTCAGCTAATATTTATCATCTATTACTTCAGCTAATATTTATCATCTATTACTTCAGCTAATATCTATCATCTATTACTTTAGCTAATATTTATCATCTATTACTTCAGCTAATATTTATCATCTATTACTTCAGCTAATATCTATCATCTATTACTTTAGCTAATATTTATCATCTATTACTTCAGCTAATATTTATCATCTATATCTTCAGCTAATATTTATCATCTATTACTTTAGCTAATATTTATCATCTATTACTTCAGCTAATATTTATCATCTATATCTTCAGCTAATATTTATCATCTATATCTTCAGCTAATATTTATCATCTATATCTTCAGCTAATATTTATTATCTATATCTTCAGCTAATATTTATCATCTATTACTTCAGCTAATATTTATCAAGGTGAGAAATTGAGGAAACTTGAGTATTAAATAGAAAGTCAAATAATAAACAAACCTCTTTAGGTGAAGAATAAATTCTTGGTATAAAAATTATAAATTACTAGAATAATAAATTACAACAACATTGTTCAACGAATTGAAATGCTAATCAAAATGAAAGAGTTTAAGAATTTGTAATAGTTACATGTATTTCTGCCGGCAGATAATAAAATTCAGCTTTGTATGACGAGTTACACAGTGACTGTAGTTCAACACCTCTCAATCGTTTGTCTGTTTGTTTGTTTGTCTGTTTGTTTGTTTGTTTGTTTGTTTGTTTGTTTGTTTGTTTGTTTGAGCAGCTCACCAGACTTGAGCTGTCAGTTTATTATTTTAGCTCATATTGCGAAATAGCATGCCTCTAACTCTTTATCCAAAATTATTTCAAAACATGACAATAAAGGTTTTTTAATATTTTCAGTTTTGTAAATAAAAGTAATGATGATGAAAATTGAAAAGAATCAAAGACATTAAAAATATATAAAATGATTCCCTTCAATTTTTGCATAGCTAAGATAGAGTAAGTTACAGTGCATATTTCTCTCATTACCTCTCCAGCTGCACCTACACATCTACAAATCTACACTTTCAATTTCACCTCTCTTTGGTACAGGAACAATAAGTTTTTTTCTATTGAATATTACTTTATTAATTTAGCTTTTACATATAATTTAGCAATTTGATAGTTAGCTTTCAATGCTGTGCATGTAACTACCTGAAGTAAATGTTTTTGGCTAAAAAACAAATTAGTTCGTATTCTTATAGAAATATTTGCTCCCGCATAAAATAGTTTTTAATTTAAGAAACACGTCTCGGGTTGAATTAATTTCATGGGCAGAAGTTTGACCGCTGATGGAACCACAGAGGTGAATTTGTTAATCAGCATAATGATAAAATTTAAAAAATTTGCAAAGACTGTTTATTCTCACTGGTCTCACTACCAGCACGTACAGCGTAATATGTAGATCAGAAGAAAGTCCTGCTTCAAAGGTTGTTATATGTCGGTAAATCAAGAACTCCTTTGTAAGTTACCTCCGTAATCAACTAATCAAACAACATACTAGAGAAGGATAGACAAGGACTCATAAATGTGATATTGGAGTTGTGTGATCATAACAAGTTGGCTAAGATTTTACTGAGCCTTTTACTTGGGCAAACTTCTCAAACATGTCTCAGACATCACATGACCTACCTCCAAGCATTCTCAAACATGTTTCAGACATCACATGACCTACCTCCAAGCATTCTCAAACATGTTTCAGACATCACATGGCCTACCTCCAAGCATTCTCAAACGTGTTTCAGACATCACATGATCTACCTACAAGCATTCTCAAACATGTCCCAGACATCACATGACCTACCTCCAAGCATTCTCAAACATGTTTCAGACATCACATGACCTACCTCCAAGCTTTCTCAAGCATGTTTCAGACATCACATGACCTACCTCCAAGCAGTAGAGTTCGGTCTTGCTTTTTATTTGAAACTCGCTGAGGAGTTGATCTTCCTGAGCTGGAATCCTCCTCAGCCTCGTCTACTGCCTTCTCAAGATGCTTGGTAGTAAAGGCTCTTGCAATGTTCTTCCATGGGTTGGTGCTTTGGTTTCCAATCACATACTCGTATATGAGCAAATAGTTACAGAACACTGTAATAAAGGGAAATGTCGAGTAGTTACAGTACATTGTAGAGAAGCAAAATATTAGGCAGCTACAGTATGCTGTAATAAAGTGAAATATTGCATAGCTACAGTACATTGAAAGAAAAGAAAAATATTGCATAGCTACAGTACACTGTAATAAAACGAAGTATCGGGTAGCTACAGTACACTGAAATAAAGGGAAATAATGGGTAGCTACAGTACACTGTAATAAAGGAAAAATCAGGTAACTACAGTACACTGTGATAAAAATAAATATCAGGTAGCTACAGTACACTGTAGTAAAGCAAAATATCAGGTAGTTACGGTACACTGTAATAATGAGAAATATCAGGTAGCTACAGTAGTGTAGTGAAAGAAATTATTGGGTAGCTACGGAGCACTGTAATAAAGCAAAATATCCGGTAGCTACAGTACACAGTAGTGATGCACAATATCTGGTACACTGTACAATAATAGTACACTGTAGTAAAGGGAAATATTGGATAGCTACAGTACAATGCTATAAAGGGAAATATTGGGTAGCTACAGTATACCGTAAAAAAAGCAAAATATCAGTTTGTTACAGTACATTATAGCAGAGAAAAATATCAAATGGTATTTATACCTTAGGCTTGAAAACAATGTTTAATGAGATGAACATTTTTACTTCATTAACAAGCTCTAGCAAAATGAAAAGCAAAAATCAGTCCAAGCACCTTGTAAATAGTACACTGACATGAGTAGTAACAGATGGCCCCTTCCTATCTGAACATAACTAGAACAAAAGATAATAAGAGCAACAGACAAATTAGCTAGTGTTATAAAATAGCTTAGGAACTTACGGGAAGTCTCAGAGACGTGCCATTGAGTTAAAATGGTACTCGGGTTGGTGCTCGTGCAACATTTCAGTATAACACCCCCTTCCACAACCACAAAAAGTATTTCTGCAAGATAAAACAACTTCAATTTAATAAGCAGTTGCCTTTAAAAGACTATTTCTCTGTGAACTTGCAAATGACTTGCTCAATGCCGGTTCTAAAGGGTTTAGCAACAATTTTATATATACACATAACATATATATTTATCTGAGATATATATATCTATTTATCTCAGATATATATATATATATATATATATATATATATATATATATATATATATATACAGTCAAACATGGATAACTCGAACTTCACGGGACCGAGCGAAAGTGTTCGAATTATCAGAGCGTCCAAGTTATCAGAGCACTGTCACAAGTCCATGTATTTACTTATTTATTAGTAGATACATGTACATATACAAACTATAATATAAATCAAAAGCACAAATGGCTTGTTTCAAATTAAATGCTTCTAATGTAAAGTTTAAAACGTTTTTATCAAAAAGTATAGAGATTTTTCTATCACTTGAGATTGGTTCGTTGTTTGAGGTGATGTTATTGCCAGGACGTTTTTTAGATTGACATTGGCAAAACTTGATCGTTGTTGAAATGCTCAAAAGAAAAGACATCTTTTTCTTTTGAGCGTTTTACCCACGATCAATTTTGCCGATTTTTCTTGAAGTTTATGCAAAGATTACCTTACTTTACCTCGCTTCCGAAGGGCGATCGCTAAGCGGATGTTTAGTATAAATCAAATTTCACCAAACCTTTAGAAAAGTTGTTGACAAAAATATTTTGCCGATGGTGGTAATAACGACGCTTATGAAGTATGAAATGTTGAAGTTTACCTCTATGGCTTGGAATAAAGTGATTTTCTAAAGCGATAACAACCGTTTCGATAGCCGTTGGGAAAAAAACAGTTCGAGTTGACAGTGTTGAGTTCGAGTTATCTAAAGCCATTTATCATTACGTGGGAACGGGCCAAAGAAACCGTTCGAATTAACCATGTGTTCGAGCTATCCGTGGGCAAGTTATCCATGTTTGACTGTATATTTATCTCAGATATATATATATATATATATATATATTTATTTCAGATATATATATATTTATCTCAGATATATATATAACCAAATGTACATATATACACCAAATTTATAATTATATATATATATCAGTGTTTGTCTTTTTCACTCTTTATTAAACCTTGTGTCTAGTTGTAGCAATTGAAAAATTTGCATGGCACTGGATTTGATCTCAGGACCTACAGATCTAGAGGCGGGGAACTTAACCATTAAGCTACTCCGAACACAAAGGAATCATTGGGCAAATAGTCATTACATCAGTTAAGATACTCACACTTAAAGCGTTTGCTTGGAGTTATACGTATAACTAGCACTGTTGACATGTAACGATTGTTAAGCTGGCCCAAAATACTGGTATTGTTTTAGTTAAGATTTTAGTAAAGATTTAGCTTTCTAGGTGAGTTACTCAAATTCATTATGTAATTATCCTATTACTCGCACAACGCCGGGCATCTAGTTAGAATATATATACATATATATTTATACATATATACATATGTCCGAGTACATACCCATATCAGCTAGCAAACACGGCAACATTTTACAATTTTTGTGCCAAAAATATGTTTGTCAGAAATATTCCAAAAGTTTAAACAAGCAGAGAAAACATTACTATATTGTAAAAAAGTAGTCTGTTTAATGTATTATCTAAGAATATAATAATATAAGTATATAATGCGGCATATTGACTTGCTGATCTGAACAATACTATGAAAACTTAATAATGAAAAGAGAACGCTGTTAAGAAGACATACATATACAACCAAAACGTCTTTATTCATCCTTCACCTTTTTACCTGCAAGGCCTGTTATTCCATGAGAAAATCTACCATGTGGTTTAGCCAGACAATATATACCTTTCTCAACACATATATTAAATCTTATGATATATCTCCTAAAACTTTAAGGCAACATCTTACCGTCAGCAATAGAATATGCGGTGTCAACTATGGTGTACTTTTTGGGGTCCAGCAAGAGAGTAGTGACGACCTCTCCTGTATATGGGGCGAGTATTCTGACAGTTGAATCACTGCAGATGGCTACAGCTCTCATTGGGAAATTGGGATGGACAGTGCATTTTATCGATATTACCTGCTGCCTATAAAGAGAGACAAAAACATGGTGCAGCGATTAGGCAAAAACCGTCAGGTTCTGTTTTCAAATGAAAAGCAATAAGATAAAAGATAGCAACAAATGTTGCAAAATGTTGCCTCTTGAAGATGCACGACACCTCACAAAGAGTTTTATGGTAAGTTTAGCACACCAAGTGAACCAGCCTCAGTACAATACATCAGGTTCTGTTTTAAAAACTGCATCAGCATAAATCGAACTTATAAAGAGCAGCTTTTGAAGATGTATTACCACTGAAAGTTGACTATGAAAGAATTACCGTAAAACCTCTGATTGAATGCTGCCTTTATTTGAATGCCACCTCCATTTGACTGCCACTACAGGAGAAGGGTTGAAAAATAGAGAACCACCCTTTAACTGAACTCCACCTCCATTCAACAGCTACTGTAGAAAAAGGGTCGAAACGTAGAGCCCCACCCTTTAATTGAACGCCACCTTCATTTGACCGCCACTTTGACCTTTTTTGATCTTTACGAATTCATAATAGCAAGTGATCAGTAGAAAAGTGTCCACAAAGTCGTACTAATAATGACTCGATTACATCCATAAAATTAATTCTTTCGTTGTTTCTTTTTGTAGCGAAGTCCGTTTTCCAACTCCAAAAGCTATACCTATTCGTTTTTTTCACTAAAACTTTGAAAGCAATACCAGAAATAGTTAATAACTGTATCAGGCTAACAGTAGCTCTTTGTTCAACACCGCCTTGACACTTTGACGTATGTGAAAATGGTGTACATTTACGATTATATATGAGCGACCAGTTTTAGGTTAAAAGTTGTGCTTAGCGTGCATGCGGCTAAAAGTATATCTTTGCACGAAATGCAACGCGTAAAAGTTTTGCTCAGCTCAAAAATTGGTTAAACGATAATATGACTAGTTCAGCAGTGAACTAGGTGCAGAAGAAGAGTTGAGGTCAGAAGACATTGTGGAAGGTATTGGACAGGCAGAAGAATCAGAATGGAATTGGCTGAGCAAACGATGCTAATATTTTCGTTTCAAAAATGTTAATTTTTGTTTCTGGCTGTATCACAAGTATGGTTCGTTTATGTCACTTGTTCTTGAATATATATTTGTAGCATTTGAAAAACTATTATTATATAACTTATAAATTTTTAGATTTATAGCATATTATTTGATAGCATCATTGCGGTTATCTTAACACGCCTTACAATAGATCGACCCTCATAACTCCTCTTCTAATGCTCATAAAAAGTCAGTTTTGGCTTTAACAAACATATAAATGAGTGCAATGAGCTTTTATGCAAAATTGTTATATATAATTATAAAATATAAAAATATTCTTTCAAATTTAGAATGAAAGAAAAAAATTGAAGCTCCAACAAATTGCAAAGTAGGGCACAAGCTAACATATCATCGCAGGTTAATTGCAAGCAATAGATATCAACTGATAGAGATATTTCTCAGCTTCCCAATGCATACTTATCTAGAGATCTTTGACAAGTTAGAGGTGAGTTAGCAGATTTATTGCATCAGAAAGGGTTAATGTCACTCTGTCTGAAGAAGAGTGCAAAATATAGGCGACATTTACTTCGACCGTAAATGGGTTAAATTTATCTTCCCAAAATTCTGGGGAGCAATTTAAAAAATGCAACGCCAGCCTCTATTTGAATGCCACCTCTATTTGACCGCTACTGTAGGAGAAGGGATGAGCACTAGAGCGCCATGGCATTCAAATAAAGGTTTTACAGTTTGCATCAGCAACAGTGCACATAGACAACCAACTCACAGATGCATAGACTCATACAGTGCATAAATATAACGTATTACAGCATTTACCCGACAATGGTATGCACTCTATGTAGATCGTCGACAGTCCATAGATGAAGCACGTGCTCTGAGAAGGTGCAAAAGTTTCTTTCACCGAGACTTGTGAATATTCCGATTGCTTGCTCATCCAGCTGTTGCCTGGGTACAAAAAAATGAACATGACAGCTGTTGCCTGGGTACAATAAAATGAACATGAATGCTATTGCTTGGGTACAAAAAAATGAACATGACAGCTGTTGCTTGGGTACAACAAAATGAGCATAACTGGTTCTCTTTTATCTATGACTGCGTGATGAGTCATAGTAGATGCGGGTTGTGAAGAATGTAGACTGCTAACGATTGTCTTATTATATATAGGTCAAATAATAGGACATAAGTAATGAATAATCGTAGAATTATTTGATGAGCTACTTTAAAACAATAATTAATGAGAATAGAGAAATAGGCAATCAGTAGAGGTTATTTTGAGGTCAGTGCTAGCAGTTTCCCTTGCAGCTTTTTAGTGGCTGTTCGAGTAAGGAATGCAATGTACTATTTTATTTTTATGAGAAATACCTTTAAAATGGAATCATTATTGTTCTTATGGATAACATTACTAACCTGTTTCTCTGTTTCTAAGTCAAATACAAATAAAACAGGTTTCAATATCAAAAAGAAAAAAAAGAATGTTACATGCGTTGTTTTAATTTATGAAAATTATGAAACTTTAATCCTCAGAAGAAGGGCTCAAGAGAAAATAAAGAAATAAACAGGAGGAAGAAGAAATAGAGTTTTTTATACTAAATCAGAAAATATTTTCTATCTGTGTATGAGTAAAACATCCTTATATGATTGTATATGTGATTAAAACATCCTTTTATGATTGTATATGAGATAAAACACTATTTATATGATTGTATATGTGATTAAAACATCCTTATATGATTGTATATGAGATAAAACACTATTCATATGGTTGCACATGTGATCAAGAATAAGACTTCATCACCTACAAATGAATTAGAAACCTTGAATGGGTTAGGCATTTATTTGTTAAACCTACTTGTCAACCTATAAACCTACTTGTCAACCTGGTCCAACACCTCTAGATTCCAGACGCGCAATGTCTCATCATTGCTGATGGAAATAAATTGTGGACTCCATGGATAGACAGCCAGCCCCTTGACTCGCTTAGTGTGACCCACAAACACAAACTGAAGTTTCCAGTCTTCTGACCAGACCTTGACTAAAAATAAAAAGAGATTATCGGTAAGTAGGTAATATTTATAAATTAATATTATATAATTATATTATTCGTTATATTATTACTAGTACCCTGGCAGTCTAATGTGCTGTGTGAGAGATCGTCAGGCATGCCAATAAAGCACTGAGAATAAGTATTGGCACTATAATTCCTACATGTCTGAACTTAAACAGTTGGTGCAGGTGGCAGCTTGCTGACCGGCCATGTTGAATGCTGCGAGTTCAAATCCCATTTGATACAATCTTTTAACCTCAGAAAATGGCTTTGGCGACGGACACTCATTATAATTATTACAGTAAAGACTAGATAAATGCCCAGCAGTAGCATTAACAGGTAATAAAATAATTACTTAATATATTTTACTCACTTAAACGAGTTTAAATATTTATTATAATAAGAGCCGTGTCTGAAGCCAACTTAATAATCATTACGTTACGCGTAATGATCAAGTGTGCTAGTTAATAACCAATAGTATTTCCCCACGCGCTTTAAACGCGAGTATTGTAACCGATGTAATAAGTATGGCCACAATTATTCCATTAAATAGCAGTGTAGCTGCTTGGCCTAGTGGTTAGCATGCCTCACTGTAGAGGTTGCTGAGCTCAAATGCAGCGCAAAGCAGATTCTTCATCCCTATAACTGGACACACGAATGACAGATAGACAAACACTGAAACTTACATACACGTATATGAATTGGTCTTTCCATAATAATGAAAGCCTTTATTTATTACAGAACTTTCTCTTTCAATTCACATAGTTTTATCCAAAGAGAATCTATCAGGATAATTTACTCTCCTATCGACCAGCATTATCAAGTAGTTGGTACCCAAGTAAAAACTATACTCAGTAAGCTGTTAAAAGTTTGTTTTGTGGCAACAGAAAACTATTTCACTCATCTTGGTGTGAATTTGATGCTAATATACGTGAAAAGTGAAGAAAAACATATTCTAAATTCAAACTATAAAGCAGTCAGCAATGCACGGCAACGTTAGAGGAAATACTCAAAGGTCTGCCAGCATGGCACACATTGCTAGTATGGCATGTAAAAACTACTTTTCTGGATCAGTATTGGCACACTAGCGATCTTGTTTACATCAGACTAGGCAAAGACTAGTATACTTCAGGTAGAAAAGAAAAAGGGCACACGAATTTGTTCTTTATGTCAGAGCGATTTTAATAAAACCTGCTTTAAAATCTTCATTCATCATCACAAACAAAATGTGGGTTTCTGGTCATAAAATAAGGACCTTAGTTTATTGAGATATAAAACATGCTCAAGCATATTGATTCGCAAAATTTGTTATTAAAATAGCTCCTTGTCATTCAAACCACTTGTATAAAATTTAATAGTGGTTCATGCGATGTAGAATTTTCTCAATTTATTGCTCAGCCAGCATTCTGCTAACGGCGTTGTTCACAGAGTTCCATGCAACAGGAACAATGTGTCAGTGAAATACAACATCCTTTGTTCCTGATGAATGAACCATAAATATATCGCTAGTGCATCACAAGTAATCAATATAAAACATAAAATACTCAGTTGAATTTTATACTCTAGTCACTTGTTAGACTGAACATGCGCAAATCAGGGGCCAAAATGGAATAAATAAAAAAGGGGAGACGACTTACTTGATCCGTCATCAGATCCAGTTATGAGGTATTTCATTGGATTGAAAAAAGTTATGGCGCTTATTTCTCGTTGGTGGAGATTCTTCTGACTGGTCACCATTTGTGTGTCTGCCACGGTGAATACCTGAATGTATACATATATTCGTATAACAGTACATATATTCATATTAGTATGTATCTTTTAGTTTCGTTTTACAACTCAAAGGTGAGATATCTTACACACTGCATAGGAATCTCACTAAAGCGTTATAATATCTCCACAATAATGATTACTGCAACCTACAATAATAAGTCATTACAGAAGTGGCACAAGAAACCAATGCATATAAAACTGTGTTTGTAATTAAAAGCAGTTTTTAAGTAAATATTCTATTTACTGGCATCTATAACAATATATTACAATTTATTGTTAACATGATAATAAAATTACATGCCTTCTAAAAAACATTTACATATCTTGTGATTTTAGTGAAACTAAAATTACATTAAATTACATAAAATTAATTTCTTACATGTGATCAAAGTCTACTTATATGATTGTATTTCTGTTTATAGGGCGGCCATATTTCTGTTTATAGGGCGGCGCTATTAGATGGCCATATTTTATGCACTCTTTAATTTTCTATCAAATATTTTTATAACATGAAACTTCATCACAAAGCTGGATGACAAGTATGAATATAGCTCATACTTACAGCTACACAGTTTTGAAAAGCCACAAAACATTTCTGTGTTCTGCTGGGCGTGTCTTCAAGAGCTATTAGCTCTAGCTCCTCCCCTTCCAGGATTTCATTTTCCATCCTACTATGTCGAGATATGAGATGACGATTCCCAAACCGGAACACGTACGACTACAGTACACCGGAGTTCAGTAGTATGTCAGAGGTGAAGAGATGATTGAAAAAATGTGCTCTAAGAATGACATTAACAAAAAAATGTTTCATGGTGAACTACCGTCAAGAGTGAATTTGATTTAGCAAGAAACGTGTAAGCTTTGTTTAATGTATTTTACACAGCAATAAAGCCTTCACTGTACATCTCACACACTGACAAGAAACTCCCTGTTTTAATGACTTTTACCTACAATGTACATAGCTCACGAAATGCCTTTCACACCGTGACATGAACACACAGGCATTAGAATTTAGTCCAAGGTCTTTTAAACAATTACCACTTTTTCAATAACGCCATACAAGAAGAGTTTGCGAAACTTACCTGTAAGTAACCGTTGCCACAAACAATGAGCTCCTCCTTAGACTCATTGTAAATCACTTGATAAACTTCACTAGGGGCTTCAGTTTGGGAATAGAGCTCAAAGTCGTGGCCATACATCTAAAGCATTAGTACAAATATGACGGACTAGTTCCCTCATAAAGAGTAACATGGACTGATAGTGGATGGAAGGGTAGTTGCTAGCAGAAAAAAACTCGCAAAGAAATGCATAGACTGAAGCTGAATTTTCCATTCAAAGAGACTACGTGATAACCTGCCACTTTTACTCTGATGAGACAACTTGCCACTTTTACTCTGATGAGACAACTCCATGTTGTATTAAAAAAAGTGGATGCCATTTAAATTTATAATAATAATCTTACACAATGTAATTGGAGGTATTACTGCAAACAGGTAATGTTTGCAAATGTCAAGATGTAAAAATACAAATGAGCAAATCAGTGAAAAAGACTGATCTGCAATTATGAGGTAACAGAACAGGGATATCTACAGTTGAAGTTGGAGACCATCACAAAAAACAGATGCTCAAAGCCAGATCACAGTTTAGATTCATCATAAGCTTGATTTTAAAGTTCTAACATATGAACTCAGTAGAAGACAGCCTGTAACAGACACCAACCAGCCCTCGACTCAAACAAGCTGCACTGAGAGAAAATCAACCAGTCAAAGGCTGGCCAAAAAAAGACAAACACCCGGCTTAGCCCGAGGGCTGGGCCTAAGTGTTTAAAAAAGTGCGCAAGACACAGTATCTGAGAAGCGCTCAAGCTAGACGGTTGTATTTTGTATAGATGCTACCTTGTACCCCATTCTACATTGTATTTTAGCATACGGTACTGGTAAAATATATTTTTACATTACAAGTCGAAGTGGCTGGTTCTCTTGGTGTGTAGAAGTAAGGGAAGCACAAGTTCCTTCACAAGCTTAAACAAATCTTCCAAAGCCTCACAGTGCTTTTTTACTCGCATAGATTTTCAGCAAAATGTTCTGACTCAAGATTTTGGGAAGGTTTTAATCCCAATCAGGATTTCTTGCTAACTCATTACAAAAGAGCTAATCATAGAGTTATCATAGAGTTCATAGAGTTACCATAGAGCTTATTATAGAGTTCATAGAGTTATCATAGGGTTCATAGAGCTTAGCATAGAGTTTAGACAAATAGAGATGAACATTTTCATCAATATGATCAGATCGTCTCAGCTTTTCCGTAGTCAATGAGAAACTCACATAGAGAGAGGTATCTTTGTGTTTCCAGCCAACATAGGAGTTGATGTGTTTGATATGACAGAGCCTGTTAATGTCCTCCGAGGGCATCACTATGTCTTTCTTCATACCTGAGCTGTGGAATATCCGAATCGCATCCTTATCCATAGAGATAAACTCCTGCAAAAGCCAAGGCACCCAAAAAAGAAGTACATCTTTAAGTATAAAATATATTGAATTGCTTTGTTAATGTTGGTCTGTCATTTTTATCAAACCTTTTCACCTTGATAAGACCGCAAATAACAGTCTGTAAATAATCAAAGTAATGTTATTTGTATTTTTTAAAGTTTCAGTGTTATATAAATTGTTATTATGTGATGGAAAGCAACTGTAGCCTAGTGGTATAGAACACCTGACCTGTCAGCAACAGGTTTGGGTTCAATTCCCAAAAAGGCCACCTGTGATGACAAGAATTACATCCAACCTCTCTGCAACCGGACGTGGCTTCAGTCATCAAGGTTCCCTTGCCACAGGACTCAGACATGCTCACAGAGACATTTTTCGTGCAATAATGATCTTACAAACAAGCACACAGCCTCTGCTTGTAGTAAGCTAAGTAAACATCACACTCGGTCTCACGCAATTCCAAACAGAATGAAATTGTTTAAAATATTTTAGGAGAAATGCCAATTAGCAAAAGGCAAAGGAGGTATTAACATCGTATGATCATTTGCAACATTGCAGTTGATTTATAAAACTGTTTTTTGTATTTTTTGAAGAGCTTCCATAAAAAATAGTGCAAGCTAAGCTGGAGTCATACTATGGAACTCATAGTCTAAGTATACTGAGAAGTCTAAATATGTAAAAAAGATCACAACTAACAAGCGTGTCAAAGTTGTGCAACGATTCCATTGATTCTGTTCACCCTTAATCTTTGCGTTGTTGAAGTGTGACAAAGAGATGATGTGGGTGAGTGTGAGCAATCTCACTCACTCTCACTCTCTCCCACTCACTCACACTCACTCGCTCGCTCGCACTCACTCACTCACACACTCACTCACACACTCACTCTATCACTCACTCTCACTCACTCACACACTCTCACTCACTCCCTCACACTCACTCACTCGCTCGCTTACTCACACACACACGCACGCACACGAACGCACACACACATCAGGTCCTACTGCTAAGACTCCTATTAAACTGGCAACCCTCTGGCATCCAATCATAACAAAAACAAAAAAATCATACAATCTACTCATACTAACTACTTGCAATTAATAAGAGGTTTGCTTACAATGCTGAACTGTAATACCATCAAAACAGTTCTTCTCATTTCGATGCTACCAAAAGAAATAGTTTCCTGGTTTCTAATTTGTTCAAATCAATTTCTAAGCAATCAAACCCCTGCATAGCAATTTGATTTTTGCGTATGTTAAAACCATCATATATCAGAGCAGATAACTCCATAAAAACACCATACATTTAATTCGTTTAGTTCATTTCACAGCTTTATATATGTAATCAAAAACTTATTAAAGCATTTATAACAGGTCTTTAACTTGTTATAAATTCTTTAATATATACTGAGATAATAATGCAAATCAATTGAATAAATGCATTATCAAAAACAAAGCAAGGGTTAAAAAATAATTTAATATAAATGTGTTCAATAAAAATAGGTTTTTAATGTTACTTTCTGTTAGAGACACACAAGCAAAAGTGTAAGCTAGATGTGTGAGTGATAGGAACTTATAATGTAACTTATTCTAGTTTAAACCAAGTAAACTTTAAACTTATTTAGCATACTTATATTGTTTATGGTTGTTTTTCCATCTTTAATATCTTCATTCATAAATTTTAATGTTTTGAGAAGCTCGAACTTCATATATTAAAAATTACAACCAGTGTACAGTCAACAATTTTATTGAATTTTAAATTGTAACGTTTGTTAAAAAATTCATCAACTGAGACAATCATAAGTAAAAGCTGGCCTGGACATGCAACTAGGCTCTTCGGTGAATATGAAAACTATCAGCAGACCAACTAAGGTCGTGCTCATCTCCCGCCACACTTATAGGTTAGAAAAAATAAGTACTTTGGGTGGGAATCAAACGCAGATATTCACCGTAGCAGGCAGGTACACTAATAACTTAACTACTCAACCAGCTAACTGGCTTGTGGAACAATTGAGAAGATAGCAATTACACATGATGAACTCTCACAGCACAAGAGACTGTCGGCGCATTAGTAATAATAATAACTTGGGACATATGAAACTGATTCAAAGAAATTTACAATAAATGAAGAAATTCAAATTAATAACAATAATCAGACCTATTTTGGCCAGCAGGTTTGCATCTTAGAAGTTTTAAAATTAAAACAACAGCATGGAAACTGTTTTTAAATCCACACATAAGCATCTTAAAAAGCTAGTAACTTACAATCTCATGAAAACAATATTAACTACTTTGTTAACATGGCAGACACTCAACAGTGTTTCGTCAGTAGACACATTTCTAGTTCATCTATGGTGCTCATAGGTAGGTAGCACTTATCTGTTGGTATGCTCATCACATAACTAATACTCAACACCTAATCATTTTTTAAAACAGAGGCTTCTACTTTACTTGAGTAACCTTACTACAACATACTGTAGTCAAATCCACAAACATGACAGTTTCACAACAAGATAATAATACTCTTGGCACGAATAAGCTACTACCTTGTTGAAAATTGCAAACAGTAACTTTAAGAGCCCGACCTAGCAGAGTTGCGAGCTTTCAAGAATATAGCTTACAAACCAAATTTATAGAATTCAATATGCCTGTTCAGTATTAATCATATAATTATATACTATTAATAAATCCCACGGTGTCATTGTGTGTTTGTCTATCTGTCTTATAGTATGAGTCTTTGGTTCGTGCAAATGTTTCGACATTTTTGGTTGATTTCATCCAAACTTCACACACACATGCTTCTTGCCTTCCAAGAAGGTCACTAAAAATATTTGGTTTCAAAACTCCCGTCTAGTTCCTGACAACCAGCCTCGTAAACACCTCTGATCGAAAATGAAGGACATCAACGCACTTACTGCTAGTCTATTATATAAAGCATCATTAACAGACAAAAAATCTTCAATCTCAAAGGTCACTCAAGAGTCACTCAAAGGTTTTTGCCTTCTAAGAGTCTGAAGAAAAAGTACTAAAGAAGACATCGGTAGCCAGATCAAACATTACACTCACCTCGGTATTAGAATTGTAGAACGAGGTGATAATGGGATTTCTATGCATGACTTGTCGATGAAAATGCACACCGTGAGACACATATCTCTCTTTAACATCATTTTCAAGGCTAGCGTTCACTGTGTCTAAGATTGTCTCTCGCAGTCTGTTCCAGAGATATCTTATTCTAAGGGAATCATAGCATTCATTAATAAATATTATATATCTTTCATGGTGGTCAGACCTTTCTGAGAGTCTCTTGAATAGGCTCTGGTGTTGTTGTACAAAGTATCAAATCAAACAATGACAAAGTAGTGTGTTTGTATCACATAGTTTACCAGATAACCAACACGTTTAAATTTAGCTAACAATTGTATGTCACTCTGACAAGACCATTCCTGCCAACTCTCACGCATTGGGCGTGAGACTTACACAACCACCCCAAAGAAAAAATGAAAATGCGTGAGAAATGTGTGAGATTTTTGCCCCAATTTCCACAATTTTATATATACTATCATTGATACATCAATTGCCCCAAAACCAAATCTCACGCATTGCCCCACTCCTGGGTTGGCAGGCCGGACAAGACAAAAACTTGTTCAAAATATGTGTTGACAGGTGTGTATATACATGAAGCCAAATGTAATTGACTGCAAATATTATTAGGTAAAATTATGCATTAGTTGCAGAATTATCTCCTAAAAGGTAAGGTATAAAAATGTCATACCTGGCTGCTTTTAGTTCGTCAGCCCGTTCATCTTTAACTCTTTCTGAACCAACACTGTCCGACCTTTTGCGGCTATTTTTGTAAGCCTTCATGTTATTGCATTCCTGTAAAATAAAAAAACACTTTTGCAGTTACTAACAAAAGCGTCAGAACTGTGATAATGGTGACTTATTTAAATTTAACAATAAAAATAACTTGATGAAAGTACCTCGAAAATGTCAATAATTGTGTTTGCTATATTAAATCGTTATTTAAAACTGACGATTCTGTTGCATCGTAATAGTTACAATAGTAAGAATAACAATATTAAACAGTAGTAAGCGAGTACTAACTAGTTTCGTATGGCAAAATAACGAAATTCCACGATGTCGTCGGCCATTATTGTTTATCACTATGGGAGATCCCGCGGGAAACGTAATCTTATTGAATCGCTTTTAGGTCAGAATGAGACAACTTCAAAAAGACTTCAACCAAGAGGGAACAATTTCAAAATTGTTCACTCTCTGTTTATGATTTTCTTTTTGTACAAAATTGTAAATGGAAATTTTGCTTTGTTTGGTTAATTTATGAAATCAATAGTTTCTTGCCTATTTTTTTGTACATGTAAAATAAGATTGGGAGTAACTCACAAAGCTTGCTTGAGCATTTCATTGAAAATAATGTCGATGTTTTACGGATGAACATAGAGCTTAGCAAAAAGCTTCCATTTAGGACGTACAATTTGTAACTAAAATTTGGTTATTGATAAAAACGTATTTTATACTGTTTGTCTTATTACTTACTGAAATAAATAAGCTCATTTTTTTCTGTAAAAACTAAATAGTAGACTTCAAAAGTGACACCACCCTTTTGCACTGCTGACTGCACCAATAAAAGTACAACAGAATGTACAACTAGCACTACAACAAGAATGAGAAATAACTGTTTGCAACTAAACTTTATAAAAAACTTTTATATAATTTTGCTATGGTACATACACTGTTAATCGCGGTAAATTGACAATAATATCTCCAGCATTTGAGCTAAATGGACCGATTTGAATATCAGAAATTTCCATTGTCTTTCAGAAAGAGATTCAACAGTTAGCTGAAAGTTACAAAAGGTTAAAAATATTCCCTATATGTATTGTAGAGTAGCTGTAACATTTGCAAACAAAATTATAATTTCATTATGTTGCACCATCTCAGAGTGACAGAGGATATCCTACAGTGACAGAGGATAGGCCACAGTGACAGAGGATATCTCACAGTGAGAATGATTTGGGCATTTTTATCATAGGGTGTCATCGCAGCTTACAAAGAAAAGCAAGCAAAAATAGTTTTCATGTTATCACAGGCTCGCTTTAATTTCAAAAATAGTTCTAATGGATTTTTCAAATCAATATCATGTTTGTAGAACACCAATATACATACATTTACATATATTGTTATAAAATGTTACAACTATATATATTATATATATAATGCATATATACGGCATGTATATACCATATATGCATACCGTATATATATTAGGTATATATAATATTTATATACGGTATATATATACCTATATATATAGTATTTATATACCATATATCTATACAGTGTATATATATGTATATATATATATATATATATATATATATATATATATATATATATATATATACGGTATACATGTATATATATACCGTATCCGGTATATGTTTACCATGGTAGATATATACCGTATATATGCCCTATATATATCATATATAGTATATATATATCATATATATACTGTATCATATATATACGGTTATATATACATGTATATATATATAACATTTTTTTATTTATATATATACATGTATATACATGTATATATAATACTATATATACTAATATATATATACTATATATATATATATATTATATGTGTGAGTATGTGTAATATGATCTTGGTGTTTATGTTTAACTGTAATGTGTCGATGACGTGAAAGCTTCGCACGTCAATCACGCATATATTCTCAGTCAACAAACCTTTCTTTGCTCCTTCTTACGTACGACAGGCCAGAAAGAGTTGAATAAAACTTCACAACTCGGTTTACAAAACTAGCCTTTGACCACATTATTCTCACTAGAATGATAACAGGTATTCCATAATGCGAATGTCGCAACACTGTATTTTGATCATTCTATTGTGGTTGTTATAATCAAAGGGTCGTTACGGCTGATTGAGCTAGCATGTATCAAAATCAAAACAGAGTTAATACATTGGTCGTGAGTACGAACTTCAATTATATTCATTGATTAAAGTGGCAGACAGAATTAAACAAATGCGGGCTAACAAAATTCATTCTACCTCAGGTGTAAAGGCTCATTGTGGCCCGCATAATGCTATCTTGTTTGACAATCAAGTTCAGTGAGGTTAGCAACCGTTACATAAAAACAATTCTCTGAGCCATATTTGCTACAGAATTTTACAATCGGATAGGGTTAGCTAGACCGTACGAAGATATAGCCAGTTTTTTTGGGGTCTAGCGAAGGGCTGCTTTCCATTCTTTACTTTGATGCAATAAAATGTCAGAACTTTCTCTGAAAAGACGAAGAAGCGGAGCTATATCTGGCTCAGAAAGAATAACAGGAGTAAAAAATGCTCAAGCCGATGTGCTCCTTTTGAAAAAGAAACAACATTATGACTTTCTATTCAAGAAGAAGGAGCAGGTAACTATTGAAATCGAGCGTTTGTTTTTGGCAGCGTATCAAATCTTTTTCCTGTTAATGTCTTTGAGCTTTAGGTTAAACCTGAAAATGTTCTCATTGGGTTAAACCTTTCTATGTTAGCTTTAGGTCAGGTCAGACTATATCAACTTGCTACCAGTAATTTGAATAATCTGGTATCATTTGTGTGTGGGTTGGGCCAGTGACGAGTAAACCAGCCCTATACTAATGGAGAGAGTTAACTGAACACCCTTACAGAACAAAAACAGCATCTGTAAAAGCACTACTTTATACCAATGGTGCTCTGTAGCAGTAATCTAAAGTGCAGGATAGACAAACCTATTTCACGGCCAGCTGCCGCAACAGGATAGAAATGCTAGCATGCATCAACCAGATCATGCCCATTGGATACCACAACTTTTTAGTCAAAGCTAGAATCATTTCATGGTCGCGTGTGCCTTTATAGAAGAAGAAAGACGACCCAGAGCAAAACCACGGACTAGCGACAGACAGACTAGTGACTAATGTAGATCACAGACGTTTCTATAGCAACACAACATGACATAAAACTAACATGATTAGTGTTTATTGATTATTATTGACTAGTTATTATCGATTGATTAATGGACAGTACTGACTGCAGATCACTTGTTTATCTGTAGAGGCTATGGTATTATGTCATACCATTCATTACATGATTTTATTGCTTTTTTCCAATCATATTAACACCTGTTAATAGTGTTAATATTAACACCTGTTAATAGTGTTAATATTAACACCTGTCATGCGTTAGCAGCTTTAGTTATTTACAGGATGTCTCCAATTGAGCTGTAAAAACTTGTTCACACTGTGTTGCCGTATTTTGGTGTCGTTCAATGGGTGATTATTTGTCGACTATGTACATCGTAAATCGATGGCATCGTCAAGGCAACGCTGATACGTCATGAAAGATTGCAGCTGTCAAACTTTCCCGATAGTTCCTCAAGCATCCAAGACAGTCTGTGCAATGTGCATCACTTCAGCAATAGTGATTGGCTGCTGCGGATAGCTTGATATAAAGTTTTCTTCCATGGCGGTGGATACGGTATGCGTATTTCGCCGTTATCGCGAACACTTTGTGTAATGAGAGTGCTATGCCGTGGACTATTCGCTGCTAAAACATGGATAGGTTTATTATGGTGATTACAACGTAATCGTTTATGATCATCAAAGTATTGTGGGAATAATGCTGACATATGACGATATAGTGTGAACCAGACTTAAATCTATGTCGATACGAACAAACCAATTTATGAGAAGTCATAGTAACACACTCTCCATTATCCTTAGAAAAGAACATGTTTGATGATTCACCCTGATATTGCTGGCTCATTCTGATATGCTGTCGTGAGGTCCGTGTATACAGTAAAGTCTTCTGTTTCAGGATATACAAACTGAGGAGCACAGACTTGAGAATGAGAGCAAATTACTAAACTTGGAGAGCAAACGCAACGAGCTTGAGTACAAACGAAGACTGTATCCAGACGCTGACTTGAGCAATGATGAGATGACTGTGAATAACCTTCAAAAATATCTGGTACATAGTTTGTTCAGAAAGTGAGTGAGTGAGAGTGGGTGAGAGGGTGAGTGTGAGAGAGAGTGAGTGAGAGAGAGTGAGTGAGAGAGTGAGTGATTGAACGGATGAGTGAGTGAGTGAGAGAGTGAGAGAGAGAGAGTGAGAGAGTGAATGAGAGAGAGTGAATGAGAGAGAGTGAGTGAGTGAGAGAGAGAGAGTGAGTGAGAGAGAGTGAATGAGGGAGAGTGAGTGAGTGAGAGAGAGAGAGAGAGAGAGAGTGAGAGAGAGAGAGAGTGAGTGAGTGGGTGGGTGAGAGAGTGAGTGGGTGAGTGAGAGCATGACCATCCAAACATTGTCTAACACCAGCATAAAAATTTGTGATTATTCAAAAGAGTATGATACATACATGTACATGCATTCTTGTGAATTGCAGGTGAGAAATGCTGGAAAACTAAACTATACAGACAAAAGTTTAGAAAACAAAGTGAGAATTAGGTGTTCGACGGATACTGTTTCTCCGATAGTTGCAGAAGCAAGGACGACGATTACAAAGAAAGAGCTGATGCGAGCCGTGGAAAAGAATAGAAAACGGATGTATAATTTTTTAGAAAAACCTATAAGCAGACAAAACAAGAGACACACACAAAACGAAGAAATTGAAGCATTCGAAAAAGTTGTTGAAGAGAACACCGTAAGTTTTCAAAACTCAAGAACAAGCCTAGATATGAAATAGTTATGGTTAGTGCTTTCACAAACTTTGGATGTTTAATGAGTAAAGATTCTTCAATTAATAGATTAATGCTATTGAGTTTTAGGCCTAGGCAATACTGTTAACTTTTATAGCGCTGCCATCTTTAATTGATACATACAGGTAATTTATCAAAGTTGTATATATAGAGGGAAAGACATACAAAAAGCTGAAAAACAAAAACTTAAAAGTAAAATTGAAACTGTGAAATCACTTTATAGAAAACAACTTCAACTTTAGTTTCAAGTCTGTTCTTTTTTATAACATTTTTTACAATTTGTATAATTATATAATAACTATATAATAACTATATATCAAGTGAGAAGTGATCATAAATGCAGATACAAAGCTGTGAAAAATTATATATACATATATTCATGCGACAGACAGTACTGTTTCGGCTATTGAAGCCTCATCAGTGCAGCTCACAGCCAGCAAGGGAGAAAAATCCCATTGCCAATGAAGGTTGAATTCCTGCCATGAAACAATTAAGCTACCTCATAGAATTTAAGGAAGTCAATGTGCTGACACCAGAGTGCTCCAATCGCCAAAGTGATGAGCTTTGCTTGAACAGTGTTTAACAACTATGTATACAAAAAAGTATATTGCTAACCACTATTAACTCAATGTTTAACAATATATATATTATTAAACATTGAGTTATATATAGTTATGATAGAGTTAAACATTGAGTTATATATAGCTATACATAGAGTAAACATTGAGTTACAAAGAGTTACATCTAAAGTTAAGCATTAAGTTACATAGAGTTATTAGCTTATTAATTATCCCTTTGCCCATAAGATTTGAAATTGTAAAATGTGTGATAAAACTGTCTATAGTGACACACTTGTCAACCTTTCTGCTTGAACAGCTGCCTGGATATGCTGGGCATTTGATGCCAGATAAGCAAAGGACAACAGCAAAAAAAACTGAACCTTACAAGCCAACGTACTTAGCATTGCCAGCAGTTCAAGAAACAGCGCCAAAAAAACTGGTCAGTTCACCTCGACAGACAGGAACAGTCAAGCTAGTTGTACCTCAGAAAGCGAGAGAGAAACAGGTGGGATATGTATTCTCACTGATAGGGCATTCGCCAAGTTGCTGCTCTTACTTGTCAAGTTGTTGTACACAATTATCTCAAGTCAAGCTAATGAGACACAACTCGAGCTTGGCAGCCAAATACGCTACTACCCGCGCCACTAGACCTCCTTGCTGCTTTTCGGAATAATTGTGTTCATACTTATTTCACACGACAATCTCTCACAGTGCACCGGATTGCCAGAGAAATAGTAGTTATAAAATAAAATAAAGAAGATATACAACTATAGCTAAAATTTTACTTTTCTGGACACACCCAATGAACATCTTTCAATGGTTTAGTAATGAGTCATCATGAGTCAACTCAAGTTATATACAATGTACATTCGATTCCGTAAAGTGTGATACGTTTTTCAGTTTTCGATACAATATTCATGGAACAACAACAATGTACATAACTAAATCTTTAGTTCATAAATAACACTGCATCTATAAATATATTTCTCAAAGTATGTCTGTATGTCTTATATCTGTCTGTCATTCTGGCTATAGCTATTATCAGAATAGCTGTAGCTGGACAACAATGCAGACACAAAGTCTTGGCTTACCGCCATAAGAAGCCTAGCTTATTAAGCAACTTAGTGGAATTTTCCATTGGCAATGTGCCTGGCTAGTAGCTTGAAAGTTATAATTGTTTGACAAAGTTTTAAAACCTTTACAGTTGTTTTTATTTTTCTCCTAATTTATTTCAATTACACAAAACACTTCTCTCATGATATGTAGTTTGAAAGTTAAAATGGGAAATGTTGTTATATCTTAAATACAAATCAATTTTCTGTCCAAAGACTTTTTTATTACCTGGGCATTGCGGGTTAGCACAGCTGGTTGAGTAATAATGCTTTGAACATCAAGACAATGTTTCGATTGTAGCTGTAGCTCTTTCTGCACTTTTATGTCAGTGAGTAGCTTATTTCGTACTCTGTTAGGAGTTCCATAAAAGACTTAAAGACAACCCGATAATTAGGGAAGCAATGGAGACACATCAAAAGGACAAGGTCCAGTCTGACCTAACAAAACCCAGTCAAAGCGTGGCAGGAGTACTCTCTCGCATGTCTAAGAAGAAACCACCCACTAAAAGCCAAGTGCAGGTAGGTTGTCTCGTCTGGATGGTCTTAATACAGTATTACACAGAGCTAAGTGTTTTGGGATTCTGGGATGTTGTTTTGGGCTGATTTAGATCAAATATTTTTAAAGAAAAAAAACAATGTTTTGTTAAAATTGTTTTATAGCCTAACAATAAAAACAATATATAAAGAATGTAAAAAAGTAAATTAATATGGTAAGAGTCAGTAAAAAAAGGTTGTTTTGTTACTATTAATAGAGACAGACAGGATTGTGTATAGTTTTTAGAAATAGAAATTTTATTCGAAACTTCTAAATGTAGGTCATAGTTGTTACATTTCAAACAGATATTATACATGGAAATGTATGTATATAATTTATAAATGTATAAATATATATTTATATATATAATATATGCATATATATAATACATAATAATATATATAGTATATAGGCCTATATTATAGTATATAACATACATATTATATATAAGGATAAGTATATATATATACACATAGGCAACCACTTCAACCAAAACGATCTGCCAAACCACTGAGGAGCGAAGGTAAAATGCAAAAATGCTTGCAAAAAACTGCTGCGAAAAACTCATGCTAAACGTTGCGTAGGTTTGAAGGTAGAGAAGAAGATACTGATGCGATGCATATCTTATTGTAATTTCACTAAGTAGATTTTACACCTAGTTAGCTCATATATCATTCTGTATTGTAATAGTTTTGCCATTTCTTATCAATTTTCACTAACCTTCACGCTTTCTCTTATAAAACTGCAATATTTCAACAAACTCTGAAAGCCATAGGTTAGAAATTACTAGTAAAGAGTGTAAGAGGGGTGGAGTAAAATACTTTCTTGAATTTTGTATCGCATGCTGAAAAGCTTATATGTTGAGCCAATCATGAGTAGAAGTTTGATAAATTTGGTAAATTTCCATTTTGGTTAAGTCTGCATCTCTTTTTAGAAATCGTTCTCTTTCTAATACAAACTGAATGATAAAACATGCAAAAAAATATAAAATAAACCAAATATAAACTAAGTTATACTTCACTTAGTATATGTGTCAGTTATTTGGTGGGGTTCCTTATTACCTCCCCCATCTCTGAACTGATGCATTGCCAGATTTACTCTTTCCTTTTATCTTTTTAAGGTGACAATAATGGTCAACAATGAAATAAAATTAAAATAGAAATGATTATTCCAAGTTTTGCTATTTTTGCGATGTTTGAGATTTTTATTTAAAAAAAAGCCCTACTGCAGGAAGAAGCTGAAGTTGTACAAAATCAGGTGGGAGAATTCTGTGACAGAATAGAAGGCCTTCTTTGGGAGTTTAAAGAAGAGCAGTTTAGACAAGGAATCAAATTTGTGAAAGATAAGGATGCAGCCTGGAACAAGTCAGTTGACTATATTATATTGTAATGCAAGGTGTTATCCTCACCATATGAAATCACTTTCACATATTTACTAAATTTTATGTCTATTATCTAAATAGAAAGTGGCTACTTTTTAACAATTTGACAGAACTATATTTCTAGTTGGTCAATAGGAAAGTTTTGTACATGAGAAAAAAATTACTCATGCTACTACGTACAGCTGCAGTGAATTGGTAGCATTGGTAACAAATACTAACAGCTTAAAGCAAAAAAGAGAGGAGGCAATCACATTTCGTATCTATATATTTATCGCAGAAATCAAGGTGGGTGTATTCTAGTGTAAGCAATTCCTCGAAGATCGAGTACAAGGCTTCATGCAAGCAGTCCTTTTACCACATTTGCACAAACAATGGATTCGTGATCTTGTGTGCCTGAGTCCAGTGGCAAGGGAACTGTCCCAAAGAGCAACAGAGCAAATTGAGGTTGGATGTCATTCCTGTCACCACCATTGGAATTTTTTGGGAATTGAACCTCAGCATGTTGTTAGCGAGCCAGGTGCTCTGGACCACTGGGCCATGACAACTCACTTATAGTATGGTTCATAGGGAATAGCAAGACTTATGCGTAAAATGCTATCATCTGTTAGAAAGAGAGTTGTGTTCAATTACTTACTTTAAATTGTAGACTATATATCATGCTTACAGTTGACTCAAAACAAATCATTAAAACGCATGCACAACTCAATTAAGGGCGAGAGTTGTTTTGGTTCAAGTATGCACCTAGTACTATCTACCAAAAACAACTAACTACCCATGTGGTCACTACTGACAGATTTATGGAAACAATGAAAAAGCGAAACAGAACCAACAATGAGAAGGAGGAATCTGACCCGGAAAAGCCATATCTGTACCTACCAGACGCTCCTAAGACCAGACGGCCAACCACTTCAATTCATACGGAGTTTTCTTCTCTCACAGAAAAGCAGCGAGAGATAATAATGGTAGAGAATCTGAAAGTTGACAAAGAGCGACTTGTGGAATCAGCACCTACGAGAAAACGAGGTTAGGCAGCTGTATATGCTGTAGGTGAGCAGGTACTCAGTCGGATGACATGAACATAGATCGCGCCACTTTTTTTATTGGCTTCAAACAATCTATGTAAGCGGTTTTTAAGAAGACTAGTACACTAACAGTTCTATGCACTGTGAGAAGTCATTATGTGGAGTCACTTTATTCATAATTATTGTTGAATAAAAAGTGGTTGATTGGGGTGGTTGATTGGGGTGGTGGCAGTGAGCTTGGTGTTGATGCCGAAGTGTTGGGTTCAATTCCGGGATGAGCCAATTCTTTTGTAACGCTCTTCGTGTGGCTTCGAACAGAATGGCATTGCTCTTATTATAGTAAGAATTATAAATGTGATCAAAAGCATTCGGGTAGTGAGATTATGATATGATAGTCACCAATCATGTACTACGCGAAGAATAAAAACCGTCTAAATAAAATTGCTATTTGCATGACTTTATAGTCTATCTGGCACCTGGTTGTTCCGAAACGTTAAAAAATGTATTTTCATCCTATAAGTCAGTTTTAAGCCACACCCTAACCTCGGTCAATATCAATAGATAGTGATTCCAACTACTGTATTTATAACCAAAATGACGCAAATTAGCAATTGCCGAATCATACTGCTTCAAGCGGACTGACTTGTTTCACACTGATGTAAATGCAATGAAAAATGTGGAAGGAGAATGATGACGCCGATACCTAGTTAGTTTGAATGGTAATATGCTACTGAGCTATTGAGTTTATTCGTACCTAATCGGCTTGCTATAAAATAATAATTTGCACTGACGATTAATCAGAATGGGAGTTTAATCAATAAAGCAATCACTTGTTGGTTTCTTAGAAGATAGGTTTCCATTAGCTAATACATAATCTTATTAAAAACTTATTTACAAACATTTCAAAAATATATCGCTTTTTTGCCAAGTGAGATTCAGAACTGAAGCCTGGTATGAGTTAGAAACATTGTTTGACAAACAACCTTGACCTTGTACTTTAACACAACTGTATTATTGCAGGTGTTCCACATCATACAATTCAAAGGTCTTTTCACCACTCACCAAGAGCAAAGTTACAGCGCATGTTGGAGAAGAATAAGAACATTCTAGATTCTGTCGCGCAGGCTTCCCAAGACAAACAGGAGCCTGGAGCTACTGAGCTGATCGTAGCGACAAAGCAGTCACAAATTGCTGCATTATAGCTGGCATCACCGTTGCTGGTTTTAGCAAAAGATCAAAACAAGCAAGTTTCCTAAGAGACCTTCTCCACATTTGTAGTATTTTGCGACGGAGTTCGATGGCGCCCCATGATACGGCCTTACTATTACATCGACTTGACGCAATGCTGCTCTCAGACATGTACAGTGTTCATCAGATTCACTGGCTAATGGCAACTAAAGCTACTTGATCTTTTACTAAATATGAGCTTGCAAATACTTGTAAGTTTTTCAAGAAACAACCCTTCATATTCATGTTATGCTCAAGTTGAGATTTGCTTTTCATCATGTGATTAAAAATGGAAAGTCCACATTTCTTGTTTTTTTTTACGATTTTGCTTGTATTAAACATAAAAGTTATCTGGGTATAGGCTATGCAGCAATCTGAGAAAGTTCAGTTAATAACTAGAGAATGATTCTTTGTTGCTTTTGATGAACATATGTATTATCATTTCACCACATCACTGACACTGTGTAATAATAAATATATAAAGGTAGATGATAGATGCTTCGGCTTCATTCAACTGAAAAGGCATAAAGCGATACGTAAACAGTCCCAATCTAGCTTATGTAACAACGTGTTCAGCTCCACAGGGATCAGTTTCACAGCAAAGTGACAAACATCTTCATACTAATTAATTATTGTTCAAAATCAATCTCGAACAATGATTTTGAACCGCACACACTTGCAGCGCTGCAACCTCAGAGTAAAATACCTGGCAAAACATTAACAACCCCCTGAGAAACCTAATCTTGCTAGTTTGTTAGATATTTAATATCAATGGTAAGCTTACAGAAGATAAAGAAGACAAAGGTGAATTATTTGTTGCTACTATACATAGAATGAACATGATGAATGCAGAGTATTGCCCAGGTAATAAGTCTTTGCACAGAAAACTTGTTTTCATTTAACATTATATACAACATTTACCATTCTAACTTTTAAATTTCATATGATGAGAAAAGTTTTTTTGTGCAGTTCAGATAGATTAAGAGAACAAATGAACAATGAGTACGTGTAGATGTGTGAATAAAAAAGGTGATTGTTGAAGCAGGAGCTTGTTGTATTGTAAGTGTTGATGGACGATACTGGTACCTCTCGATAAGAAACTAATGTAATAATGAGATATCGGACTGTCTGTGTCTGATACTTTGTCTGACCAAACGGAGAGAGAATGAACAATTCCTATTCAAGAATGCCCATGTGAACATTTTTATTTTACAATTTCTAGCAATTGCCCTTTGCAATAACCGAAAATTGAAGATTTAAATTGCGCCGTTAGAGTTGCACTGTACCAGAACATTTAAATTTGAAATGGCACAATCAAAAATTACAAAAAATTGAATCTTGGATTTTGAAATAGCTTTTAAAAAAATTTCAAAAGAACAACGCAAAAGGTAATATTAATTCATATTAAAACGTACATATTTAGCTTTAATCGTGATAAAGATATCGTAGATAAGCTAAATATGATAAGAACGACTTAGCCTTGTGGTTAGGTGCGCGTGATTGCATACTTGCAATTGCCACGACTTGAACTCCAGCATGGTGGACATTTTTCATTACTAGATTTTAACCGCTATAGCTGGACACATCGGTGACAGGAAACACAAGACAAACTTTGAGAATTATATACATGTATATAGATGGATATAGATACATTATATTTAGTTTTACAATATGCGAACTAGCAGCAATAACATATGAATAAATTTTCAGTTCTAAGTTGGAAATATTTCTCCACCATGAGTAAGAATTTCCAGAAACTTCATATAAGCACAACAGTAATATAAAGTGATTCTATATACAAAATATTCTCTATATACATTATAGCCGTCCGATAAAGATAATGAATGTGTTATGATATGAAAGAGACTACAAATTTAGGAAATACAACAAATTTAACTGACTAGAAAGAATGGCTCACCTGAAGCACTCAACTCTACAAATCTTCAGCAACAGAGTCACAGCATGTCTTAAATCTAACTAGTTAGGCATAAACATAGAGAATACCTCGTGCCAAGACTACTCGGGTACCGAGTTTTTTCTAGATAAAAAACGAGCAATATCACGACCAGTTGGCTAACTTAGGCTTTTTGCTATAGGTTTCATACTCGGCATCGGAGATGCGCTTGAGACATGGTCTGCATTTGTCAGCGTTGTGCATAGAAAAAAGATGTATCTTGTAGTGAGTACGCTTGATCTGCTTGTCACAGGCGAGGCAGAACCTGAACGGATGCACCATCGTCTCATGTTCCTGAAACACCAAACTGCATGTAAGCTTAGAAACAAACATCGTTCATTTGTCTAATAGGAGAACAAGTACAAATGGTGGACGTTGCCTATACAGTAGAATCTCTACTTATGAATGACTCTACATATGAAAATTTCATGTTATAAAATATCTTTTGGAAAAAATTTTGCTTCTACTTACGAAAGATATTTTTTAGATATGAAAGGTCAAAAAACCTTTTGTACTTTGGCCCGTTTGATAGTTTCATCTATTGGCCTATTTGCTTTCTTTCCTGGGCACGAAAGTCAGTAAATGACAAGTGTTGCGCTTCTGTTCGTTGTATAGTTTGGAGTTGTCATATATCGCAGAATAGGACAGCCTCTGTTTCGGGTAATTCAAGTTGTGTTTTCTGTACAATAAGTTTTTTTTTTCAATTCGTGCCGATGTAATTAAATTTTTCTACTTACATTTTCAAAAACATTTATTCTGAACAAAACAAAACCAAGACAACAATACAGCACCCACATCTTCTGACGGTCATCCACCAGCCATTCACACTTTTCTTAGCCTTACCTCGACGGCCAACGACAAAGGTGAACAAGCTTACCTTACCATTCATAGTTTAGATTTGTTATTTGACTGTTTTTTTTCTTGATTTTCGCTGTATACCTTTCTACTTTATATTTTCTACTTATGAAACGGTTTCCGGAATGAATTACTTTCGGAATTTGAGGTTCAACCGCACAAGCGCATTCACCAAATAGAGCACATGGATTGCAATTATGAATACCAAACAATTATCTGTTTGTACATGCTCTGCATCTCCTTTTCATTGTCCTTTTCTTTAGCTTCTCCATAACACCACAACAAATTCATTTCATCATCATTTCCTAAAGCAATGATATTTATCCCCTTGTGCATTACTTCCTTTCAACCACATAAACAACTAGCAGTCACTCATACCTCTTAGCACCATTCGCGCTTGAGTGTGACAAAGTGGAGATAAAAGTCAAACTTTAAAGCACACGAATTAATAGATTATAGATAAACACATCACTAACTTTGCATACAAGTGTTTAATAAGCACTTTGAAAAAGCAGATAGAGCGTCTAGTACTTTGTCACAGAACCAAAGGACACAAAACAACTCTTTCGAAAAAAGGATGAAGTTCAAGGTTCAGGTTTTTCTGTGTTAAAATAATATATGTTGGACAACATAAAAATCAAGTAAATGTAACAAGCCCATTTAATCATTCTGTCAGAACTAATGTTTTTATGAAGAATGACCTCTTTCACTACCAAGCGCGGCTTACACTAGGTAGTACTGATCATAAAAGCGTTGGTTGGTCGCGTATAGCCAAGAGCTATACAGTGCAGCTTTAGCAGGCTTTGTTTAAAACGTTTCTGATTAGTGAGTAGTTAATTAGCCTATGGCTCTTAATTAGCCTATGGTCTTTACTTCAACGAAAGACAACAATTATCAGCACGGGTCGAGCCAATGAAAAATATGTTTGTAACCCATCCTGAATTTAGTTTCACTTTGCAAAAGCTTTATTTTTAATGAAATTTCTTCTTAGCAATGACCAGTCGTTTCAAAGGCATTACAGCTACGAAGCTTTCACTAATTGTAGACCAATAAACTTTAGTTGATTTTTTTTTACTAATAGTACGCCAGAGAGTGATAATTTTACTTTTAGGAGTAATAATAAAGCCGAAACCTGTAATAATATTGATAACTCATCCGACTTGGACATGCTCATAGTTGTAGCGAAAATGGCTGAAAATGTATTCGAGCTCATTGTGCAACACACTTGTGGCATTTTTTATGGCAACAGCAGATATAAAATTTTACGTTGATTAATTTGATATTAAAACATTTTTCTAGACCTTGTGGTTCAAAGATTTTGCCAATTTATATGTGCCCTTGCCAGATGTTGTTTTACTGACCGAATATGTAATCATGTCTTAGTAAAAAATTAATTTGGTAGCGAAAGAGTTAAGAGCTATTCCAGCTACTCAGTCAAAGCTTTGTCTTTTTCCATGACCTGATTGATACTAGCGCATAACATATACAATGTTGCAGCGCCCAAACCACCTACAACTCATTTCAAATATCCCATTTCAAGGCTTTATTACAGTTATTCAAAATAAAAGTCACTTTCATAAATATGCTTTGTAATCAATAACGGGGCTTTTCAGCATTTGGTAGAACCACCGCCTATTTACTTCTATAAACTAATGATACACTGACAGTCTTGCGTGTCGTCACAGATCATCATATGTATGTCTATATGTATATGATCAGTATGTGTATAATTATTCTGTTTAAGCTGCAAGGTGGCCGAGTGGCACAGAGGTTATCACACCTGTTTGCAAACCGGAACATCAAAGTTAAATTTTCTCGTGAGGCAGTTTTTCTCAACGCTTTTAGCTTGGTTTCGGACAGACACGGCTCTTATCATAGTAAAGATTGCATAAAACGTGCAATTGAAAATGCTTTACAGTAAAAACAAAAACAAGAATGTAGGCTCCGCAATGCAAAAATTTGGAGGTAGTTGTGCTTCATTTCAAATTTTAGCTAGCCTCATCACTTCCCTTACGATCAATAAGAAAAACTTGGAAAGTGCTAATAATTCCCGGAGTAGAATCAAATGTTGAAACAATTTTAAAACCACAAGTTGGAAAATTTATAAAAAAAAAGGTCTGACAGTACAACTGCTTATTTAGATAACGAGAGTAAACAAATCCTAGTCAATCATTGTTTTTACACCCCCAATGCTATGGGGGTGTAGAATAGAATATATGTAACTACATATATTCTACATCGCACTCGACTCTGACACAAATAGACCGAGTACTATATTTAATAAAAAAAGTTGCAATACTTTGAGGATAAAATACAGAAAACAATACCATGAAAAAGGGTGGAATACAGACATATCCAAGTCTGCATAACGGAACTTGGCTAACCTGAACATATAGGCTTTCACACAATGGTCCATAAAAGGTAAGACAACAACTGACCTTTAGCCCTTGCTGAGTGCTACACTGGGATCCACAGAGGTCGCACTTGTGAACATGCTTTTCAGCGCAGTGTTTGGCAAAGTCGTTCGACGTGCTAAACTTGAGCTTGCATATCGAACAGAATGGCTGAAACTAGAGAAAATATAAGAATGCTTATAGTTGAGAACAGGCTTTGTACAAGCATATCGAGAAAGTGACACAACATGCAGTTAGTGGGATAGTGATATGGCATAAAGAACTTCAAACGGTGACATATACTGCTGTCACAAGGCATGCATCAGATCACTGACCATGCCACTAATTACAAAAAATCTCACATAGTGCAGGCTTTCAGCAAATAGCAAACATGCCTGGTGAATAACATACAGTTATTCTTTTTACAACTGTTAGGGATTAATATGTCTTGACACGTTTTCATCAGAATACCATAGTCTCATAACTGTTTAATTTTTTTCTGCTACCAAAAATCTAGTTTTCGATAGTAAAAATGCTATGAAGTCACAGACAAAATTGCCTAATAAACATAAGAGCAACAGCAAATGCCTGTTGTCTTGATGATTGCTTGTTTGCTCTTTCCGCGCATTTAAAAAGTGTGGCCCACCCCAGGGTACCATGTGACAATGGCAAATAGAGATGCCCCAATTCTAAATTCACCAGCCGATTCAGATATCGATCCGATATACCGATTCCTATTGAAAAATAAACCGACTCAGATCTTTTGCGTTGCATAATTGTTCATTTTAGTATAGAAAATATAAATGGTAATGTGTTTATTTGTTTCTATTTATTTATGGAAAAATAGATATATATTCACATACTGACATACCATGCATGTAGTAACAAAACAGTCCATGTTTCTTGTAATTTGTAATTAATAATAACAATTACTGTTGGTGGTACAGCTCTCTCTGTGATAATGAAGTCTCTCTTCTATTGCTGAACGAACTGCTGCGCCTGTACAAGTTTACAGCAAATCAATGTTTCTTTTAATTACTACTAGTGATTCAATTCTCTCAGTGAGAAGTCTCTTTCTTCTATCACTAACGATGTAGCCAATCGTACTAAACGACTGTGGGACTCACTTGCCACCGATGATGGGAAGAGAGGCTGAATACCGATAAGCCACTGGGGTTATTTTGTATGATACAAACGACACATTGTATCGTCAGGATCCAAGAAGAGATAGATAACTTTATGCATCGTCTGCTCAAATTTCTTTTGTAATGCTAGTAAATAGAAATATTACACTGCATTCTTGTTTCCCTTCTTTGTTATCTTGTTTGTGAGTGGCTGCAACAAATCCCATCGCTGTAATTGGGAAATACCACACTTTGTGATCACGTCCTGACTACCCTAGGACACTTACATTTCGCTAATATTTAGTTTCGTGAGTAGCATACAGAGTAAAACTTCGCTGCAATTTAATTGCGCATCTCTGATGAATGCGAAAATATAGTGATGTGAAGATAAATGCAGTGGAACAAACATAATTAGATTCCTCAGGTTCGGTTCACCAGCAAGAAAATTTTTTTCAATTTGAGACTAGTTTGTAATTGTGAACCGCAGGTAGAATTGTGTGGACGAGATCGATAATACAATTTGATCGCTTGCTGCCATTTGGTTCTTTTACTATCAATGAACAAAGCTATTTAATTCCGCGTTTTCGCTCGTTCGTTATGATAGTTTAGTTCCGCTCATGAAATTTTCGCGAGAGGATGACTCTACGAAAACACGAAAGTTAGATGAGACGAACACATAAGTGTCCTAGGGTAAAGCAAAAAGGTTCCTCAGCTGTGTTGATGTTGATCAGGCTATAGACATGAAATAAATAATGTGACAGGCCCGGAATTCATCAAGTAAGAGTAAGGAACTAGCAGTTGATGGTCTTTATTAGTGTAGCAGGCTAAAATACTGTTTTCTGCTAAACAGTTGATCTGTAAAAAGTATCTCAAGTTTCAGATTTTTTTTAGAAAAGATTGGCCGATACCGATTCAAATACTTAACACTCATATCGGCACCGATACCAAAATCAGGGCAACTCTAATGGCGAATGTGTGCTCACCACAAGGTGGGCCATGTAGCAATGGTGACTGTGTGCTCATCACAAGGTGGGCCATGCAACAATGGTGAGCGTGTGGCTCACCACGGGGCGGGCCATGCAACAATGGCGAATGTGTGCTCACCACAGGGCGGGCCATGCAACAATGGCGAATGTGTGCTCACCACAAGGTATGTCATGTGGCAATGGTATAAGTGTGAATGAGGGCAGTGGAAAGGTGTCAAGCAGGGCATGGGTGTAAAATGTGGAACAGTGCAAGCATTGTGTATGATAACGGTATTGTAAAACATGAAAAATAGTGTAAAAAAGGTTGTATAAAATGTGAAAATATAATACAAATGAGATCGTATCAAAATATGACATAGAGAACCTAGCAGGCAGACCTCAACCAAGTGGTAAAATGAAATTGCTAATCAGGTACTATAGTCTATGGGGTCTTAATATCTGACAGTTGGCCAGCCTGTTTAAGAGGATGGTAAGGAGATGCAAGAGAAATGGCTTGCTGAACAGGAAAGCTAGCAAACATGTTGCTGATAAAGCTACCTTGATGTTGCTGACATTAGCAGAGGCAAGGCCAGCTAATCCTGTCATCTTGAGCCTGTGCTCCTTAGCAAGATGGAACTGCAAGTTTTCAACAGAGCCAAACAAGAAAGGGGAGCACTTGGGAGCCAAACACTTCTTGATCTCAACCATCCGCTGATAGAACAATTGAAATAAGCTTTTCAGTTTTATCTATTTAATACTTCCATAAAAAGTAACACTTCCATAAAATATAATATAAACTTTTATAGAATATAATATTACACAAAATGTAACACTTCTATATAATATAATATAACATAAAATGTAACACTTCCAAAAGAATACAATATAGCATAAAATGTAACACTTCTATAGCATAAAATGTAACACTCCCATAGAAAATAATATAGCATAAAATGTAACACTTTCATAGAAAATAATATAACAGAATATCATTCACGCTTATAATTTTAATAGTCATCTTCAAAACTACAGCTTTTAGGATATTTTCAAAAGATTAATTTAATAACACGTCATAGTTTTTTTTATAACAGAGTATATTAATAATAAACACAGGAATAAACTGCCTAACTTGGACACCTAGTTTTAGCCATTTTCAAATAATGTAAGCAACAAAAAACTTCGAAGTTCTTCAAAAGCCTTTGAAACAAGTAAATAAGCTAGACATTTTGTAAATTGAATTCAAAATAGAAAGCTGAGGCTAATCATAGCGAGTCAAGCTAATTAAATAACATAGAGTAACAATTATATGGTTTAAAATGGCTAATCTAAAATATCTGAGAGAAACTTGGTTGGAAGTATCCCATAAGCAGTTGGAGAACTAAGGCTTTGGTACTGCTGAAAAGAATCCCAACTAGTAATAATATACATGTAATACAAATGGTTGCAAATATTTAAATGTTACGTGGTGAATCATTTTACCTTCAAATCATTAAGATGCTTGGCAAGGAGATGCTCCACCTGACTAGTAAAATATGGTTTGCAGCATATGAAGCAGTTAGATTTGCTGTCGGCAACATTGACGGAAGGCAACTTTTCAGCGCAGGTCTGTAACAAACGCACTAGAGTTGTCACACCTACTTATCAGACCAATCTAATACTAGTATGATACTAGGACTATGTTGACCCAATTATTAGAGTTTGAGTCCTACAGTAGGTGTAATGTGTGCAAAGAGTTTTGCTAGATTTTATGATAGATGTGATGATCTAAAATCACTAAAAAGGTCATCACTGCTATAGTATGTAGCTCCTAAACTTGACACGAAGACTCAACTTCCCATATCCTAATTCAGTTCAACTATTTTACAAGGCTTCTAAATACACCATATGTAGACAGGGAATAGTCCACTTTAGATAGATACCATGTGTAGACAGACAAGATAGAGTCCACCTTAGATATACACCATGTGTAGACAAGGTATAGTCCACCTTACATATAAGCCAGATGTAGACAGGGTATGGTCCACCTTAGATATACACCATATGTAGACAGGGTATGGTCCACCTTAGATATACACCATATGTAGACAGGGTATAGTCCACCTTAGATATACACCATATGTTAAAAGGGTATGGTCCACCTTGGATATAAGCCAGATGTAAAGCGAAAGGCAGGGAATAGACCGCGTCTCCCTTAACCAAGAAGAAACTTACTGAAGAATGCTTAGCCATGCCCTGGACAGTCCAGAAACGCTTGAGGCAGGTAGTACACTGAAACTCTGGCTTCTTTAGGTGAGAGATGTTGATGTGATGGCACCACTGCATGTGTACACGCATTGCATGCAGACCCTGGATGAATCCGCCACAGATCTCGCATGACACAACATCAGTCTGCCAAAAGGTAACGAGTAAGAAGAGGTAACAATGTTGGACATCCGTAGATAACACCGACGACAGAAATGCTTATCTCTGAGGGAGAGTCTAACTATCAAATTTTCTCACAGAACCATGGAGCAAAGAACCATAGAGCAAAGCACTCAAATTCTTTTGAGATGTGATAGAACCAAACAATGCTCTCCATACAATGCTCGTGTGAGTTGAACTTGAACTCGTTTAAGTTAAACATTGAAATAAAATACTAGCTATAACTTGAAGTTGTATCACCATTGCCAGAGCAAAGAGAGCACAATTCTGTGAGAGCAGAAGCATAGACAAAGGCTTACATTGACACTTGCTGGCACACTTGTTATTTTAGTAACAGGTGTGGGGGGCCTGTGTAAAGATGGCTGTGCGGTGGTAGTGCGAACCAACTGGTGTGTGTTGGTGCCTCGTAACAACTGTGCGTTGGCAGTGTGGACCACTTTGGAATTAATTTTAATCTGCTGCAGAGTTCCTAGAAAACACCAACAAGCTTGAAACCTAGACAGAAATGGGATTCAATATGATGCAGAAAAGATCTCAGAGACTTGGTTTCTGCACGAGTACTTGGCAGCGAATGATGTGAACTGATTTTCTAAGCTCCATGGGTGATATACACAATTTATAGTGTGTGAATGACAAAAACTGACCTGAGCCAGGTAACCTTGAGGATGGAGTCATTGCAGGACGAATGCATGCGAGATGCTTGGGAACACCTTTTGCCACAGGCTGCATTATGTTCAGTGTATTGGTTGGCCGAGTTGTCACCCCGGGCAGACTGTTTTTGAGAGTTACTGTAGTTACAGTCTTCTTGGGTGCTGGTGGTTTGAATATTGTCTCATCAAGAGGAGTAGAGGCTAAGCCATTCGGTTTTAAGTTATTGGCTAGCTGAAAGTTTCTGCCACAATTGTTCATGTGTGTCTAAAATTACACAAAAACTACCATGATTGCCCAAAAATATGACAAAGTTTTCAAAATGTAATTCGGTGTTAAAAACTCAGTCAACTTAGGAAAGTTGAGAAGCTTTTAAATGAATAGAAAATGCAAATGACTAAAAACCATACCTGCAGTCTGTTGGAAGAGCTGGATTCAAAGAAGCAAAGTTTACAGGGAAAGAAGGGCAATGGCTTGTCAACAATTGCATCCAAGCCATGTTTGTCCATCATATGATTCTTGAAAATGGTGAGATGGGGTGTGGAAAATGCACAACGGGCACAGACATACCGGTTACTCCTGTTCATATGGGTGGTGCTCTGATGGGTCTCCAAGGCCAGTTCCGATTCGGTGCGAAACTTACACCGGTGTCCATCAATGACAACGTTACAAACCTACGCATACAGCAAAATAGATATGGAAATACAAAAAACCCCATGGCAAATGAATAGCGGTTTATCTTCGTAGGTAACAGCAAAGATCATTGGTGAAATTGGTCATTGGTGAAACTGATGAGAGTAAGGCAATGAGGCAGACCACACTCCTACGAGTTCATGACCAACACGAGAGTAAAGTCCCGTGAGAGTAAAGTCACATGAGAGTAAAATCATACAAGAGTAAAGTCACATGAGAGTAAAATCATACGAGAGTTAAGTCATACGAGAGTTAAGTCACACGAGAGTAGAATCCCAAGAGAGTAGATGACCAAACTTAGAGCCACCAACCTTATCAGACTTGAGGGTGAGGTGCTGATTGTCCTTTCTGAGATTCGTGAGAGATTTTTGTAAGGACTGGAATTGCTCTTCACTATATTTCTTGTCTCCTTTTTCTCGCAGACCACCAACATGCTCTGCAAGGCCTTCATATACAACCTCTCGGAGGAGTGAGAGCCCAAGCTATTTGAACATACGTGAGAAAAGGAACGGTTAATGATTGACCTCCGGGTGAGTCACATTAATCGAGATATGTTGGCTTGCTCTTAAATTCTATGTACAAATTAATATGCATGCAACTTAGTATGAAGGCTTTACAACCAACGGCAGATCCTTGTTTCTTATTAACCATACCAACAGCATATATATGAATGCCAATAATTAAAAAAAAAAAACTTTGGAGATCAATTTCCATCGCTCATTTTCTAAATGTTTTATTCAATTGCTGAATATCATTTTCTCAAATGTGGTGCTTTTTGAAGTCCAAATATAAAGCTTTCTGGTTCATTCTATGAATTCCAGACTTCCTTAGTACTACCACAGAGAAACAGGTTTGTTAGTTTTTAACAATTTGTGCTGAGTTTGGCAGTAAAATCACATGGAGATATTGTCAAAATATTCTATAAAATCAGATGAGTTATCTGATTTATTATTAGATGCGCACGTGTGCTGCTAGCAATTCCAATTTTCATTTAATCATCAAAAATAGCGAATCAGTAATTGTACAGTATGTTTGTGTGAGTTGTCAGCAGCTTCATGCAAGGCATTGTGAATAACTGTCTCTTGCATAGCTAAGCTTATGGCCTCACACCACCAATTGCCCGAGTCCAAAGTGAAGTGATAATAACATTTTGTTACTTTTTTAATAAGTTATATGTTATACATCTTTGCTACATAGTCCATGCTTAATCACTGCATGTAACTGTAAAAAAATTAGAAAATTATTGTACATGTAGGTATTTGAGTTAGAAACAGATTAGGTGAATCGCAGTGTATTCATATGAGAATACTTGATTTGACACAGAATAGTTATCACTTACAAAGTATGACCTAGAATGGATTAACTTTATATACCGTTAAAGCTTGACTTGAAATCTACGTTACACAAGAAATTTTGATAAACAACGTAAAATTTGAGTAAATATTCGTCTCAGCATGCGGAATGATTTCCAACAAATGAAATATAAATTTCTCGAAACACTAGCTTTGCAAATAAAAGCAAAAAGATGATAGAAATAAAAAATATAGCAGACATATATTAAAATTTGGGAGTTTGACTGGGTAAAGGTCCCACTGTATTTAAATCTGGTGACAACTTTATGGTAAAATGAAAGTGTAATTTCTCACCTGGTAGAGAAATTTGGGCATAGGTCTGAGATAAGCGTGTCCATCCTTGATATCCTGTGCAGAGGGCGTATCTGTCTTACCAGTCGTAGCTGACTCGCCTGTTGGTGGCTGAATGTTGAAGAGTGACTTGCTATCCTTAGATCTATCTGTATTCAGTATCACCTGTTTGGAAACTATAGAAGCCTCTGACTTAGAGGCCGTGGTACCTGTGCTCACATTTGTCCCATTTCCAATTCTGAAACAATGTTCAAACGAGCATTATAAGTCCAAAAAGAACTTGAGCATGTCTATAAAGTTCCTATTTTCAGTTCGATAGTAAATCTAATAACTATATTTATGCATCTACCTAAATTTGCAAAACATAAGCCTGATGCACACTGTATAGCAGTATATTGGGGTTGTCCCATCAGCGATTATTCGTAGTCATTAATGGTATCATCAAAGTAACACAGATATGTGCAAGAAACATTCTGGCTGCCAAACATTCACGATATTCGCAGTGCAATCACGGCAGCCTGTGCAAGGAGCACCACTTCAGCGATAGGGATTGGCAGTTGCAGACTGCCAATCTGTCACGGACAAAAACTGTCACGGACTATTGACTGATGTAAACGCAGATGGATTTATGACGGTGTGAACGATTTCATCACAGACAATCACCAGTGTAGTGTTGGGATTACTGCCGATATACTGTACAGTGTGTACCAGTCAGTAAGTTTTGCAAATTGCAGCTTATGTTTACTTACTGCAATTTATTAGAGACAGTAGTTGGAGATGGGTTCGTATCAACTTGATCGATTTCTCTAATTGGAGAGTTTTTAACATCTTGGCCATCTCCTATAATTTCAACTGATGGGTTCACATTTGAAGCTACACTAGTGTTACTCATGTCAGTAGTTGATTGAGCAGATGGGCTGCTTGTACTAGCTGTTTGGTCAGCTTTATCAGTTACATCACCACTTTGATCAACAAACGGTGTGTTAGATTCTTCTTCACCCGATAGGCTTCCTGTCACAGTTTCAACATCATGGTTGCTGGTAGAGCAAGGTTCATCGCCTTCTTTGTTATCTGGCAAGGGCTTCTCAACGGGTTCTACATGATGAAAAGGATCTACAGCCTTTCAAAGAACGTCAACATATGTGGGCAAAATACTGCAGTTTGCTCAACATAAAAATATCATACAGTAGAACTTTCACTAACAAACAAAACGTAAATATGAAATGTTCAAGTTATGAAATGCTTTTTCATAGAAATAATTTTCGGAATAACAAGATACTTCTAAAGATGAAAGAACAAAACTAAAAATTTAAAAAAGTGCAGCAGCTGTTTAAAGATGTGATTGCGTCAAAAAGGTCGATCAAATGAAATTAAGACCAATAAAAGGCTAAAACATCAGCTACAATTTGATGTCATTTTTGTCTTTGTAGACCAACTCTGTCCAGAGATTTAAGCGTTTGAATGGAGCCATCTTTTAATAAGCTCAGATTCGAGCGAGTGCTTCATTCGTGACGGAACGAGTGATACACGTGAAAAGAGTTCACGAGCAATAAATATAAGATCTCTTCTTTAGCCAATCATCAGCACAAAATTTTTATATAGGTCGTAATAAACATTATCGCTAGTAAAACGAGTTGTCTGTGATCTCAAAGTTAGGGTTTTACTCAATTACTACAGCACACATAGACATCGATATTTACTGACTTAATTGACATCGTTAATTCACTGAATTACTGCATCGACACGTTTTATTGATGAAGAACAGAATTATAACAATGCTTCCAGCTACTGCGAAGGTGACTCTAGTTTTCTGAGCATCTGGTAGTTAAAGTTTAGGGCAGACAGCGTATGGTTCGAACTGACAGGTGTCAGCAGCATTATGCTGCAGAGGAAGATAGGAGAATGGAGGTAAATTTATTTTTAACTTTAAGTCTCCTATATATATATATATATATATATATATATATATATATATATACTGTTGTGTTTACATTGAGATTATATTTAGTAACGTTCGTTACTATTCGTTATATTAGTAACGTTCTGGGCACGTGTGCGCGCACGCGCGTGTGTGTGTGATACGGATACGCAGTGAGTTCTTGCTACAAAATAAACGATGTTGATTATTAAATTGGCAGACGGCTTCCTTATTAATCTATAGCATCTAGCCATATAATGTCTTAGATTGATGAACAAATGTTAAGTATACTAAAGGTAATAATTTAAGTACTGATGATTAAATTTACTAATCAATCAAATTATAACTTTTTGCTATCATGCTATCATCAATCATTGTTTCCTAACTTTTTTTTCGTTTCACCTAGCTATAATATTTGCTTCAAATTCTCTTTGGTAGTTTTAGCTGGTAAATTAGATTCATGATTAGAATTTATGTTCACTTCTCACTTGTAGAAAGTGAGGAAAATCAATTGATCAAAGCTCATCTTTAGCTCCCAGAAACAAAGCTTCGAACTGCTGGCTTGGCGCACTTATGTTTTTGTTAAACATATATTCATTTTTAAAATTACACTCGCAATCTATCTAACTCCCAATTTGAAAGCTTTCAGTAGATACGCATTAAAACGACATATCAATGAATGACATATATTTCTTACATTTGTTTTCTTGATTACAGGATGTTTATCTGGTACCACCAGCCGAAGCAGCTGAGTCTGGAAACTGCCATAAATGGGAAAGAGAGACACAAATGTGTGCTGCACAAACCATGATATGTTTTGTTTGAGTTTGTTGCAGTAGATTAATTTATCCTATTATATGAGCTAAAACTATGTGAGTGGCTACGAGTTAGATGGATATTTTTAATAAAAGCGTTATGCCGAGATGAAAACTTTTTGGCTTGTAAAAATTATATAAAATAATATCGTTGAAGCTAATGCAAAACGTGATTTGCAGAACATTGAATACATCATAGCTCCGTTGCCACATGTGCTGAAATCTTGCCTGATAGATGGATTTATGAAGTGCAATCAGAGCTGCATGGACACGTACTTTTGCATAGCTCGACCATTTGTTTAGTACTTGAATCAACTAATCAAATGTGACCAGTGAATTTTTTCCTACACATTGATACCAATGATGACTCGAAAACATTAACTATACATGACTTTTAAGGAATGCAGTTGGTTTTGCCATATATTAGAACATCTGCTTTTCAAAGAAGCAGCTTGATTATTTTACTTAGTAATTAGTTGCCGGTGTGGGTAGCGACAGAATTGAGCCGATACAAAGACCTTGTTCTACTTAGTTTGCTTGACATAATTACCGTGGACCAGTAAAATTGGTAGTCGGGACTCATGTTTACACAGCATTTAGAGAAAGCTAATATGACAAGTGTTTAATTTCCTTTATTTGAGGCGTTTGAGACATTTATAATAATATATTTGTAGTTGGATTAAAAATTTTATTCTAGCCAACATAAGCAAATACAAAATAAAATATATATATGCCTATAGAGCCGCGTAGGACTAGACTTTTATCGCAATAGTCGATGTGAATACGAGAGATAGAGACAGATTGTATCACTAGTTACATAATTTTGGGCAAGTTTTTCTTTCCTGAGTGTTTTTACCGCGATCAATTTTTGTCGATTTTATTCTTCAAATATCTTGACAATGAGATCGCCTAACACAACAAACAACATCTCAAATGATAGACAAAAAAATACGTTCTTTTAAAATCTTTAAGCGAATGGGCTGCTTGGTTCAAATGTGTCACATCTGAGCACGTTCAGCTACTTCCCTTCGTCCTAGTCAATCAACATAAAAAGTAAACACATACCGTTAGTAGTATTTATTCATTATTTCTCATTTTTTTCCATCTGTACTTTTTCTACTTACTATGCAGTAATCTAATTCTAACAGGCATTTGTTCCAGAAGTTAAACATTATTTATAATTTATACAAACTTCATGTCCAAGTTTTGTGGTGGCATGGAAAGGATTAAAGCGTTTACTGGGTAAAATGTGTTACAATTTACAAAAGTTTCTGTTTACAAAGCGGCTTGCTGAATGAATTTCATAAGTACAGGTTCTACTGTATTGACTATTGTAATTCTCTAACAACAAAGATATTATGCAAGAGAAAAAAATCAAACAGATGGGTTTAGTTGAGCGATTGATAACTAAAAAAGTTGTCCAAACCTGAATGCTCTTCCCCTTGGCCAGTAAGGGAACTTTCCGTGAGACTTTCTGGGATTGCATCACTTGTACTCTCGCTGGGCTCAATGGGCAGAGACATTTCATCGTTTATGTTTGTCTGTTCATCTAACTTTGTGTCAATTTCCATATGACTTTGACTGCTACTGGCATCAGCAGTTGACTTAAGTTGGTCTAAATACGTAGGATCAGGTTTTTCAAGAAAGGGTAGGTCTTGACTACAGCTATCATCTTTCGTGGATGGACCAGACTTTTCAGACGTGCCTGAGTTGCCCTGAACTGGTGCAGTATTATGTTGCTCAAAAAGAGTTTTGTTTGTACTTTCAGTGTTATCCTTACCAGACTCTAACAAGGATTCGATGTCATCGGACACCAGTTTCGCTCCATTTTTATTTGATGTCACGGTTTCTTCAAAGTCTTTAGCTGCCTCGACAGCAGATGTTGGTATTTCAGGGTCAGTTGTGCCATTGGCCGTTGGCATATGGTCATCAGAAGTAGGCATCACCGCATTGTTGATCAGAGTGTCAGTCGATGACAACGCATTACTAGAGGTGCATTCTTCGACATTTGAGGCAGCATCAGAGCTGTCCATTTGCCCAGAGTCTGACAATTCTCTAGAACCAGCTAGGACTATACCATTAGGTTGTACATCAATTTTACCATGTGAACCAGGAACTTCATCAGCTACTGTAAAACACAATTGTCAGCCAATTAACATATTTTCAGATATTGTGCAGCCATCTTGTTCCATCGCATCAGGTTTTACATACTCATCCATAACTTTGACTCATCTACGTGTACATACAATTATTCATTGAAGGAATAGAAAATAGTACAAACCATTGCTAACATTAATGAAATGCATGTACTCATGTCCTGTGTGATGGCAACAAGTACATTCTAAATTTGTACAGTTCAGTATTTTACTGGCCACATCAAATACTGCAAAGTGCAACTAAGGAGATATTTGATTCTTTGAAAATTTACCTTAGTTGAAATTAGCTTATGTACAAACTGTGGCTCATCCTCGTTTACAATATGACTGTTTCATACCACATTTGTTGAGTGCTCATAATAATATGTGGCAATAAAATTACAAATCGTTAGTCTTACATTGTGAAGTTTGCTATGGAAGATTAGATAAAGAGACTAGAAAATATTGTTTAATAATTATAACTAGTAGAGAAATTGTTTTTACAGCTGTTACAAAACTTTGGGAAACATTAATTTTTAGCAGGCCACTATTGCTGTTTAGCAGTCGAGGATTGGGAAAATTTTTAGTTTTTGCTTCAATTAATATTGGACTAAATTAAGCGTTACTTTCGACTCATGTAATCATGAATATAATAGTTATAACTTCTACTTCAAACTCACTTCCCTGACTGCAGCACGCCGACATCAGTAGAAAGTTAGTCAACATGTTTAAACAGGCTAATTCTCTTCAGTTCAACCTTGCCAAATTATTAAAAGTTGATTTGCAACAAAATTCACATTACAGTTATTTGATATCAAAAGATTCACCATGTCTTACTCTGTTGTGTTGTAGGTGCAAAATATGTGGGAATGTGATTACAAGCTCTTAAAAGCTCAAAAACGAACAGTTAATTGCAGCCACACGAGACCGCCGTAGTTTGGATTCTCTTTCCAAAACGGCTCAAATATGACATAGCTTTGGTAGATGGTTTCTGTTTACACTTTCATGCAACCTCATTCGCCGAAATATTTTCACAAATATACTTCACGCATTCAATAAAACCATGTCTATTGTTCTTACGCATCTATTTTATCATCATTGCAATGCTTTCACTTTTAGCACTGATATGTTATAACTTACCGTAAAAAATCGTTAAACTTTTTAACCTAAGCTCGAAGGAGTTCATATCATTGTCTGATAATCATGACGAGCCTGTTGGTCACCAGTGATAATCGAAAAGTGCTGCAGAAATTATTTTCGAAGTGTTGGGCCACATGATCAGATTACGACTTGACAATTAGTTCAAGCCGAAACAAAACTGTAAAGTAGCGAGCATCTATATTTGATACAGGGTCTTCGGTAAAACCCGAAGTGTTTGTCATAAACTAGTGCTACGATAAGTTTATATTCAGCTTTTTATTGGCCTTTCAATTCACGTGAGAACATCACATGACAAAACAATAACCAAACTATGATGACTACGTCAGAGAAATAAAGAGATTCCAATCTACGGCGGCTTTTCGTTTTTGAGCTTTTAAGTGCTGGTAATCACATATCCATATATTTGGCACCTACAACCCAACAGAGTAAGACATGGTGAATCTTTTGATACCAAATAACTGTAATGAGAGTTTTGTTGCAAGTCAACCTTTGAGGAACAAAATTGGATCCGCTATATTCATCTTACAATTTACCATTAGTTCATGACCTTTGAAACAACACCAAGGGCTTTTTCAGAGCATGCTTATTTTATGTGAGAACTTTGCATTTTCGAACTAATGACTTGTCATACTATCTTTTAATTTAAGCAAAAATCAAAAGTAAAAGAGGGCCAAGTGCTGCTGTCAAATATCAGTTGGTGCGCATGGAAATTCCTTAAAAACATGATGCAACGGTTCCACTGAAAAACCAACGACAGCCACAGAACAAGGAAAATTAATTCCTATATCCTTGGCCTGAACTTTTGACGAAAACTGAACCTTAATGAGAAATGTTCAGCAAAAGAAGAAGTGTTCAGTTAAAATAAACATTTACTATTTCATGAGACACCTTAAAGGATGACCAGATCGTTGCACATATACAAAAGCTTATACAATAACACGTACCTTTTGAAATGTTACTTTCTTTGATGTCTCCATTATCTACATCCACTAAAGGAGGTACATCAGCAACATCCATAACTTGCTCTACTGATGTGTCACCTATCTTATCTACAAAACAAAGTTTATTAGCTGCAGCAAATTATGGTCATGAATAAGCTGAACATTTTTCTATAGCGTGACACAGTCATCCGCATGGCATACCTGCAAGTTTAGTGTCGTTCTTAGGAGAGATGCAACCAGCAGATGTGAGCTGCATAATTTTTAGAATATAGCCAGTATCATATCCTTCCTTTGTTTTTTAACCATGAAGCGTAACTGGATCTAAAAACAAAGATTATAAATAAATTCAATCAAGCATACGGCATCCTGTAAAATACTTTACAGGGTCATCAATCCTATAATATTTCAGGCACATTTCACTAACAGTGAATATAGTTATTCTCATATAATCAATGCTCGTGAGATTTCACATATGATTCGCCTAAACCTTTATAGAATAGACCTCCACAATACGATATTAACTCGTTTGATGTTGGCTTCATAAGGCGGAAAAGTCGCGTACAAGGGTATAGAAACCCATAACAATTATCTAACGCGAACACCTCCCGGTAAAAAAATGTCAAAATTTCATATAAATCTCACATACACACTAAAAATTCTAAAAATTAGTAACAAAATAGTACGGTCACCTTAGTAACTATAGTTACCTAAAGTAACTTTAGTGTATTTAGCGGTTATGATCTGCAATAAAATGTAACATTATAATGTACTATGTGCAGTGCGTGCCGTAGGGTGTTTTCACCTTAAACACAGACGTATAACATAAACTTTGAATTTAACTTAAATGAATTTAGCTTATTAAACACACACTTGAAGCTAAGTTTTAATGAGCATTTTACTAAACTAATCTTTTCACTTTGCCATCGTCCTAAATTTTATCAACAATCTGCTTTTTGGCTTCATTTTCACTATAACTTATAACGAATAATGCTGATCTGACAGAGAATGAGCATTGTATCTCTTTCAGCCGCTGCGAAAGGGAATTCGATGAATCTCGTATCAGCATCTTCGTTATTCCGATGTATTCAGCACACCGACTGATAAGTTTAAATTTCGAGATAAATTTTGGCTGATATCGTATGGTTGATATCGATTTTCGTATGGTAAGGATGAAAAAAACATTGTGTTCCACATCATCTGGCAAAAAATCGTATAATAAGGACATCGAACCCGGGGGAAGGGGGCACTGTATATAGATTTTATTGAGTTTTTTATGTCGGTGTGCAGCAGTGAAGCAAGATCTTAACCAAGAGCAACTAATTCGGAGAGCACCTACAATCATGCCAGTGTGCTTACTTGGTCAAAAAAATATTACAAAGCTTATGTTTAATGCTAATGATTTGTGAAAAAAACCTGTATGGTTAACGGTTTGTTATCCATACTTAGTATAATGACAAAAAACTTGGTTTTTCTAACGTTAAAAGATTAGACATTTTAGTAAAAACTAGATCTAGGACTACCGAATAGTGAAACGTTGCTAACCCCTTCGTTTGACAAAAATTGCCATTATGTTCCAATCTTAAAGGTTGACTTGCAACAAAATTCACATTACCGTTATTTGATAAGAAAAAAATCGCCATGTCTTACTCTGTTGTGTTGTAGGTGCAAAATGTGTGAAAAGGTGATTACAAGCTCTTAAAATCTCAAAAACGAACAGAAAATCGCATCCACACGAGACCGCCGTAGTTTGGATTCCCTTTCCAAAACGGCTCAAATGTGATGTAGTTGTGAGAGATGGTTTCTGTTTACACTTTCTTGCAACCTTATTCGTCGAAATATTTTCACAAATATACTTCAAGCATTCTATAAAACTATGTCTATTGTTCTTACGCGTCTATTTTATCGTCATCGTAATGCTGTCACTTTTAGCAGTGATATCTTATAACTTACCGTAAAAATTCGTTTAATTTTTTAGCCTTAGCTTGAAGGAGTACCTATCATTGTCTGATAATCATGACGAGCCTGTTGGTCACTTGTGATAATCGAAAACTGCTGCAAAAATTATTTGCGAAGTATTAAGCCACATGATCAGATTACGACTTGCCAATTAAACCAAGCCGAAACAAAACTGTAAAGTAGCGAGCATCTATATTTGATACGGGGTCTTCGGTAAAACCCGAAGTGTTTTTCATAAACTAATGCTACGATAAGTTTTATATTGAGCTTTGTATTGGCCTTTCAATTCACGTGAGAACATACGTGACAAGACGATAACCAAATTTCGTGTCTACGTCATCGAAATAAAGATATTCCAATCTACGGCGGCTTTTCGTTTTTGAGCTTTTAAAAGCTTGTAATCACATTTCCACATATTTGGCACTTACAACACAAGAGTAAGACATGGTGAATCTTTTGATACCACCAAATACAGTGAAACATGGATAACTCGCCCTCGGATATAGCGAACACATGGTTAACTCGAATGGATTTGCTTGGTCCGTTCCCACGCAATGATAAATGGCTCTATATAACTCGAACTCAACACTGTTAATTCAAACTGTTTTTTGCCCAACGGCTACCGAAATGGTTGCTATCGCTTTAGAAAATCACTTTATTCCAAGCCATAGAGCTCAACTTTTCGTAATTCATAAGCGTCGTTATTACCACCATCGGCAAAATATTTTTGTCAACGACTTTTCTAAAGGTTTGGTGAAATTTGATTTATACCAAACATCCGCATAGTGATCGCCCTTCGGAAGCGAGGTAAAGTGAGGTAATCTTTGCATAAACTTCAAGAAAAATCGGCAAAATTGATCGTGGGTAAAACGCTCAAAAGAAAAAGATGTCTTTTCTTTTGAGCATTTCAACAACGATCAAGTTTTGCCAATGTCAATCTAAAAAACGTCCTGGCAGTAACATCACCTCAAACAACAAACCAATCTCAAGTGATAGAAAAATCTCTATACTTTTTGATAGAAACGTTTTAAACTTTACATTAGAAGCATTTAATTTGAAATAAGCCATTTGTGTTTTTGCTTTATATTATAATTTGTATATGTACTGATGTCTTTTCTTTTGAGCATTTCAACAACGATCAAGTTTTGCCAATGTCAATCTAAAAAACGTCCTGGCAATAACATCACCTCATACAACGAACCAATCTCAAGTGATAGAAAAATCTCTATACTTTTTGATAAAAACGTTTTAAACTTTACATTAGAAGCATTTAATTTTAAACAAGCCATTTGTGCTTTTGATTTATATTATAGATTGTATATGTACATGTATCTACTAATAAATAAGTAAATACATGGACTTGTGACAGTGCTCTGATAACTTGAACGCTCAGATAATTCGAACACTTTTGCTCGGTCCCTTGAAGTTTGAGTTATCCGAGTTTCACTGTAGCTGTTATGTGAATTTTGTTGCAAGTCAACCTTTAAGTTTTTATCTTCACCCTTTGGGTACCATTTTCGCACTTCGGCACAAACACTTACATGCCCCTAGTGCCACTTTCTATGAATCTGCAGGGGCTCAGGAACGTAACAACTAAGTGAAAGAAATAGATAATGCATTGAACATGCATTTTATTGCAATGGTGCCAACGATTACTAATTATTATGAAGACTTTCAAAACTTCATGATAACTCCTTTGAAGGTTGACTTGCAACAAAATTCACATTACAGTTATTTGATATCACAAGATTCACCGTGTCTTACTCTGTTGTGTTGTAGGTGCCACATATGTGGAAATGTGATTACAAGCTCTTAAAAGCTCAAAAACGAAAAGCCACCGTAGATTGGAATATGTTTATTTCTCTGATGTAGTCATGACAGTTTGGTTATGGTCTTGTCACGTGATGTTCTCACGTGAATTGAAAGGCCAATAAAAAGCTCAATATAAACTTATCGTAGCACTAGTTTATGACACACACTTCGGGTTTTACCGGAGACCCCGTATCAAATATAGGTGCTCGCTACTTTACAGTTTTGTTTCGGCTTGGTCTAATCGTCAAGTCGTAATCTGATCATGTGACCCATACTTCGCAAATAATTTTTGCAGCACTTTTCGTTTATCACAGGTGACCAACAGGCTCGTCTTGATTATCAGACAATGATATGTACTCCTTCGAAGTAAGGTTAAAAAATAAAATGAATTTTTACGGTAAGTTATAAGATATCACTGCTAAAAGTGACAGCACTACAATGACGATAAAACAGACGCATAAGAACAATAGACATGGTTTTGTTGAATGCGTGAAGTATATTTGTGAAAACATTTCGACGAATAAGGTTGCATGAAAGTGTAAACAGAAACCATCCTGTAACTACTACTTCCCATTTGAGCCGTATTGGAAAGAGAACCCAAACGACGGCGGTCTCATGTGGCTGCGATTAACTGTTCATTTTTTGGCTTACAAGAGCTTGTATCACATTTCCACATATTTTGCACCTACAACACAACAGAGTAAGACATGGTGAATCTTTTGATACCAAATAACTGTAATGTGAATTGTGTTGCAAGTCAACCTTTAACCTGAATTCTTGCACACTATAAACATCTATAAAAGTTTAAAATGAAACGTTTATCTTTGTTGGTAATTGATAATCTCACCAATAGAAAAAATTTCTTGCAAAAGTCAAGGATCCAAAACCGTTGGTCTCTAAAAACAATACTTTTAGTTTTGTATGGTGTTTTGTGTCTAATGTTGTTACAATTTCTTTCAGTTTAAATTCGAGCCTTCTTTGTTGAAGCACTCATTGTCATTCACTTTAGGATGCTCCTGCTAGTGTCAATTATATATTTTTTACGATACAAATCTATTTGTTAGTCGATCTTACATTTTTTCAGAGCTCCACTTCCGGTTTTTTATATTCTTATTGCGTTATATGACTCCGCATTAATTTATTTTAAAATTTTCATACTGAAACATTTTCATATTTGGCATCATATGGTTGGTTATAAGGTCGCTCAGGTCAGGTACTATTGGTCATATTCTCCTGTTAAAAGAGTTCTAATGATATAGTGTTAGTTTGGGGTAATTAGAACGATTAACAGCAGAGCTAAATACAGGGTTTTTGTGAAAAAACTGACACACTTAGCGCAACGAGTAAAGTGGTAGTAAGAGGGTTAAAATACTTGTAATCAAACCCTAAAATATAGCTATTATTTTTTTAAGACAGTACTGAAGTTTTTAAATACCAGCACGGATTAAAAAAGATAATGATTCACAAACTCTAAGTTTAGGTTGTAGGCACATTTATTAATAGCAGTGAGAAAATTTATAGAAATCAGTGCACTACAAGCTGAGACAATTGTGATTATGTAAAACACAGTTGGTCAACTCCAGATTGTAATCACCAGCTATTGAGTAAATACTATTGTGAATATGCCCAATTTTAGCAGAAAGTGATAAGGCTGCTTGAAAATAAAATCATACTGCATCAAAGTTTAGTCAATTCCCAAAAAAACTACTATCACAGCAGCCAGACTCAATCATATAGTAGAAACTATCATTATTATTTAATACTTATTGCTCAGCCTTTATCCAAAGTTTTAACATTGGACAACGTTTAAATAACCATATCTTACCTGTAAGTAAATCTTACAATTGCATCTGCTTTTGAGACTTATCTAGAGCTAGTGGTAAAGTAAAGAATATGTAGTTGAAAAATTATATGATAGTGAAAATATAATAATGCTGCTGAAAAAAAACCGATTCTCAAATTTTGCTGATATATGTAGATTATTCTTACACCAACTTAATTAAGAGAAAAAGCCTTGTTAATTCTGTTTTACAAGCTCCCCCTATAGCAAACTGGTACTCATTTAAAAGCTTAGAATGTGTACTGTGTGAATATTGTAGCAGAATCCCGATATAACAAACGAATTTTGGACAAATCACTTAAAAGGTGGCTCGCCGATAATTCAGGATTCGGCCCGGGGGATAACAACTTCTTCCTGATTAATTCGATTTTTAGTAAATGCCGAATTGATAGTAAAAAGTATAGTATGATATAGTAAAAATCCCGAATTAATCAGGAAGAAGTTGTTATCCACTGGGCCGAATCCTTAATTATCGGCGAACTACCTTTTAAGTGATTTGTTCAAAAGTCGTTTGCTATATCGTGATTCTGTTGGAATATTCCGACAGTACACATTCTAAGATTTTAAATGAGTACCAGTTTGCTATGGGGGGAGCTTGTAAAACAAATTAACAAGGCTTTTTCTCTTAATAAAGTTGTTGTAAGAAAAATCTATCTTATCAGCAAAATTTGAGGATCGGTTTTTTTTCAGCAGCATTATTATATATTTTCAATATCATATAATTTTTCAACTCTACAACTTCTTCTCATCATCATCATTCTCAAATAAAACTGATAGTGTAATCATTTAAGACATTCGTATTTAAGTATACATATTAAAAAAATGAGCCATGATATATTGAGCCCAATTTTAAACTTCAATCATAAAACTATCTACACAGAATAAAATGTTTATGTTGGCAGATAATAGTAGGCTAATGTATTATACAGTGTATTACTAAATATTGATAAAAAATTTTGGCAAGTATTATCTGGGCATTAGGAAGGGAACAATTAATGTAATGAAAACAATTAGTCTCTGTTCTATAGCTATCAACTTATTGCAATTGCAAAAGTATTTTAATTATAAAGCCAAATAAATGTAATCAGTGAATTTTATTAACACAAGATGTTCATAAACTTCTTCCTTTAATTATGAAAGGCTAAACACAGCTGATATTATGTTACAGAAAACCACATTCACTTACAGGAGAGCTTTGCTGTACGCACAAAACAGTTACTCCAAACTGTAATTACTGACTGATTTTAATGGTTCTGTTCACTTTATAACCTGAAATAAGGGGTCGACCTTAGCACATTACATGGTTAGCTTGTATGGAGAGAAAAAATTAACCACCACAAGCCAAAAATAGATCTGCTCTAGAGCAATATGTAACAGATAACAACCTTTGCTTTTGGTTACTGTACATGTCACATCATCGGTCGACTACTATTAACTTATTCTCAACTAGCATTACTTAGCTCATCATGAAAGATCAAGTGATAAGTTATGCAGTAGTTCTTTTTGGTGTAATGATACCAAATACCCCACAAGTAAAATAAAAAAAACTTTGATTATGTAGCCGATAGTAGCGTTCAAATTCATACAGAGGGGTTTTTAGTTGTTACTAAGCAGTGAATGTAGCGGTAATTCTTCAAAGTAGCTGTTAAACTGTTGATCGTTTAGCAACTAATCTAAATCGACGTAAAAAGTCTGAGTTATCACCAATTGTTTAATGTAGTTACCAGTTTGAATCAAAAACATTTCAATTAAATACTTAAAAAACAATAATCGAAGGAACATAACAGTCGACTCCTCGTAAAAATTAAAGCGTCACCTGTCGTGCGACATATCCAGTAAAGATTTATTATTATAGCTCAATACTATTTTACAAGATTCAAATGGTTGTAACAAATTTGAAGGATTTAACGAAGCAACTAGTATTTTAAAAGTTAGTCTTTGACGATTAGGTACCGACACCAGGTGTGAGGATAACTCCGACAAAAGTTGGTAGCGCCCTTTCATCTGCTAGTTGGTAATTATTTGCTTTGAATAACAATTAACCATGTTGCAAAGTGCACTACTTATAAACGCAATTAACAATAACGTAGAAATACGGTTATGCTAACGCGGTGATGATATCGGCTACGAATATAGCGGTTGGGAAATTAGCAACCTGACGAATCTTTTTACCTTTTTGAGCAGCTTGGAGTCCACACTTTTTTCATCCGGGTGTTCAGCCAACATTGAAACTGGTCAGGTGATCAAAATGTGAAGGAGCATAGCCAATAAAAAGCAAGCAATAGGCATGCTCTAATTGGTCATCTAACATAGCCTGAGAACTAACAAAATAGTAAACCAAAGCATCAAGATCTCAGTCTATAGCCTTTAGGTTTGAGGTTCTGGTACAAAATGTTCTCTAGAAGGCCTTCAAACCGCCCAATGAGCATTATCCCGACTGAGGCAGCTAAAAGTCAGCGCAGAGTCCCGTTCAGTGTCTGGAACTTCTTCGTCAACAGTCAGGCCAAGTAACTGAAGTTGTGAGCAATGTCACAGATGGTGTAAGACGTACTTGGTTTATTAAATATTTGTGAGGAGCAGCAGAACCTTTTTAACCGATCGACAATATTTATTTCAAATAATATTCCTAACATTCTACTATATTTGCCAACCCAAACCTGCATGTCAGGAAAGTAGCACTACCAAAATATATAACCCTATGGAAAACAAGAATTTTTAACATTACATGCCAGCACATCTATAATAACACTTTGTTTCACGTTGCCGTGTTTCCCAGTGTACGTATGTAGCTGCATAATACATGTAATGGTTGATAAATGCTCAACAGTAAAAGTGGCAAACAAAAAGCTGTTTGATACAGCATGTTTATAAAACATAAATCACTGTTATTCCAGCAGGATATTCCAGCAGTAGCTAATTTCTCATGATATATACAGTGATCAATGAAGAGTTCTTTCAAATGTAAAGTTGAAAGCTTCTAACCTTTTAATGTTGTTTTGTCTGGAAAATCAAAAACAATCAACGTAAGCTATGCAGTATGTTAATATCAGGAGGAGCATGAATCACAATTTACTATGAGAAGTCGGGCAACAAAAGGTAATGATCCAAGCCTATTGATTATATACTGAGTTATCTGAGGCTATTCCACTCAAGCGTGTAAATGAGCGGCAAATGAACTAAAGCTATATCAAGTGCAGTGAGATTCTAGGCTATCATTAATGTGTTCCAAGCTACACATGGCAAAAGCTCAGTACCCAGTGTGCTTAGCGGCAATACAAATTCAAAGGGCATTCTCTAGCAGTAGCACCTACAGTAAATGTGCATTCTTCTTGACATCCATTTTGTGTTCATATAGGGTTGTCCTCTTTTCCCGAATTCTTTCAACTTGGATTATGGCGTGATAAACACTTGCATTAATGATACAAAAGATTTTTTTTTCGGTTTATCTGCAAAATTACCTGTTGATCAGGAGTGCAGTATTGCCAGTTGCAAGAGTAAGGCTTCAAAGATGAGCCCATAACTCTCCCCAGTAACACATGATGACCGACCAGGCAGCAAGGTCAAACAAACTCTAGGATATGCTAGCATGGGTCATCCTATCGCTTAACTAAACTCACATGTCCAAATTCATACAAGGTCGCGCACCAGCTTCTCAGCCAATCATTTTTCTTTAACCTACTTGCTGCCGTCTCATTTTACAATCTAGGTATGAATAAACATCGCTACATTGCTAACCTTTGGCCTTTGCCCGCAGCTTACTTGCACCATGATACTTTTAAATATCAGCAGATCTACTGACCTACAACCAATTACTATGTGAATAATCTGGATATGAATCCGAAAAAAATATCTTGTAACTAGAGAATGGTGCAGGCTGGTATATTAACTCGAAATACATAGACACGAATATGTTGCTTTTCTCTGCTACACCAAATGCTATAGCTCGTTCAGCAAAATGCAAAAAGCTGTTAGTTTCCTAACACAGTTGTTGTCTAGCTGCCAGTTTTAAAATTATGTGTTGGTGATTGAGTGACATTCATTGTTTTTGTTATACATGCCAAGTATTGCTCATATGGAAGATACTTTATCTCACTTATATCCCACTCAGTTTTGGTGCCTCTTATCAAACTTAGACAAATGTAAATATTTGCTAGCAGGGTACGATTTTGATAAACATAATATCCATTTGACTTGAGCCAGTGGTTACACACAGGTGCAGATGTAGTCACCTGACTACATGACTACAGTTGTAAGCAACAATTGGCTAGGATTACAGTGGAATTCCAATTGCAGCATTGCACAACAGGAGGTGTATTAATTCGTCTATATTAGTTTGCTGAAAGCAATACATTGTGGTTTTTAGATGTGCGCAGTGAATGGCTCAACTCCTGTCAAATAGAGCGCTGATAGGTAGTTAGTTTTATGCGCATATCAATGATATTGGCTCAGTTATATTGCTGCACAACACTCTTATACATGCCAGAAATGTGTTCAACTAATGCTACCTTTGGTCTGGTTTTCCCTTCCTTTATGGAGTAGCAAAAACTAAATAGTTTATAGCATACCAACTGCGATGTCAAAATAGTCGAGTTCCAACAATATCGCTGCCAACGGACTAAATAATTCTTCTATGATGAATCTATGCAATAAAATAAGGGATTGAGAAAAAGAGCCGTGCAATATTTCATGATAGTAATAGCGCATGACAAATATATTCTGCATATATTTAGCCCCATCTAAACAGTCAGTACAGGATTAAAGAAAATAATCTTCCGTATTTTTGGTATAGACTTCCTATAGGATGTTGTTACCACGTGAGCCGTGAGCTGTGTGAAAAGCAAAGGACACACGTTTTCTCACACGTTTTCTCAGTACGATTGCTGAAGAACATAGCTTGTACAGTGATACAAATAAATGATTAAGACGATATTTAATACTTCAGTATGAGCATTTGTTAATAAATATTTAATAATAAAATCCCAACTCATCAGACCCAGAATTATGCAAATATAATTGTAAGCAAAAGTTTGGCATCAAAGATGTGTCCACTGAAGTAAGATTCGTCATTGGTAATTATACAAGGCAAATGTAATCTCAAAACGTGATAAAATGTTAGCTGTTATCTGCATTTTTAAATTTTGGCTTAGAATTGCATATATAAACTTGTAAAACAATTGAAAGTATGACAAATAACAAATATTACCTAATCACAAAGATGGAAATGTATGATGCTTGTAGAGGGCAGCAAGCCCTGTTTCTATTGTGCATTCGCTATCAACTTACTGGAAGGCCTTTAAAATTTCACCGGCACGATCAATGGTTTCTTCCTTTTTAAAAAAGCAAAGTCGAATCAAATCTTTTGCCAGACCCTCATTTTCTGGTCCATAGAATGCACTTGGAGGAATTACAGCCAGCTTCTTTTCCTTTGTTAACCATTTGCAGAACTTGGCATCCCTAGTATCATCGGTACCGTCTTCGATCATCTCGTCGGTGATACCCAATTTGGACCAGTCAGCTAACATGAAGTAACCACCTTCAGGAATTGTGGGTATCATTCCAGCTCCTCGCAGCATTGCAGCCATCTTATCACGCTTGGGAAGAAGTTCTTCATTAGGTAAAGTGTACAAGTAGCATTCATCCCGATTGTCAATCATAGCCAACTCTCTTTCGAGTCCTACAGCAACTGCTTCAGACACTGGAGTACTGCACGTATACACACAGTTTTGATGAACCGCCTTTAAACATTGGAGCAAATGATTCGGGCCTACCGTCCACCCTAACTTCCAACCAGTCGCGCTGAATGTCTTTCCTGCAGAGCTTATTGATACTGTACGATCCCACATATTGGGAAGCTCAGCAATTCGAATGTGTTCAGCACCAGGATAGATCATCCATTCATAGACTTCATCCGCTACACAAACAACGTCATGCTGAATACACAAATCTGCTATTAGCTGAAGTTCGTCTTTTTTGAAAACCTTTCCACACGGGTTGTTTGGATTATTTAGTATGATAAGCTTCGTTTTGCTGTTAAACTTAGATGCCAATTCCTCAGCATCCAGCTTCCAATCTGCGCTTGATAATTCACCAGATTTGCTAGGGCTAGGACGCAATGGAATATAAACGGGTTTACCACCGGCTACGGTTGTCATAGGGCGATAGCAATCGAAGAATGGCTCGATAATTATCACTTCATCACCAGGGTTAACAAGGCCCTGGAAGCAGCAAAACAAGCTTTCATATGCACCTGCAGTAACCAGCACCTCGTTCATGGCATCCAGTTCACGGTTGTGAAAGCGACCATATAGTTTGGCAATGGCATTTGCTAATCTTGGATGCCCAAAGCCTCTGGTGTATTGGTTGAGCATAAATTTACCGTCATCCGTGCTCGATCGTAATGCATTAATAACATAGTCGGGTGGGCTGTAGTCAGGAAATCCCTGCCCAAGATTCACCGCTCCAGTAATTCTAGCAAGTTCTGTGTAAGTTACCCAAACGCTGCCTTCAGCTCCCTTCAACCGATCAGCCATTTGAATTTTTTTGTTTGTCGCCATGTTGCTTGAGGAAAATCGTACCCGGTTAGTACATCCACCGTTGACTAAGTTGGCGTAGATAGCCTTCGTCTTACTCAGGCTTGTCCTAACAAACGTACTGATCAATGTTTTGGCCATAGGCGGACGATTTTCTCATCACCGGTCAAATAACCTGTCAACCCGCTAGAGGGCGTGATATGCCGAACATTTACCCAATCAACGTCCAAATCTAATAAGTAATTTTCTGGTTGCCCAGCAGTATTTGACGCAATCTACGTATTGTTTTATTGTAGAGGAGCCAAAAATGTCACTGTAGCAAATCTCGAACTAGGGATGATTATTACATATATTCTTTAGAGGTACAGCCATAAAATGCAGTTATTTTTGTTTGCAAGTACTTTATTCATTTAATCTAGATGTTTAATAACAAATGACTTCCAAGCAGCGAGAACCTGTTGACGCAAGTTTTTTTTATATGTTTAGAGTTTTTTTGAAAACGGTACATTGATTTGATAAACCACATATTATATTATAATGTAAAACACATTAAAATTATTAGCTACATCAAGTGGTAATAACATTCAGAATATCTACGTTAAGTTGCGTTAAAGTTTTTCACAAACTATTGCGCGATATACATTACCGTGTACGTAGAATAAAGATTTGCCTAATCGTGCTACGATATGGAACGACAACTCTAAAGTTAACTCTCATTTGTGGAGCAATACCTAATACAACTTCACTCTATGCCCTCAACATACACAATATCTAACAAATATTGTTTTACTTTCAAAATAGTGATCAGCATACGATATTTGACATTTTATAGACAATCAGGAAAAGCGAAGGATGAAGGGAAAACTGGGAAAGACCTTGCCTCTAAGACATGTGGCACAACAAGATTGAACAAGCTAGCCAACTGTATCAGTTGGTCCGCAATATTGTGCAGCTAATCACAATGGAAACCAGAGCAACCTCAACTATTCGGAAACCAAAGACAAGCTAGCTATTGGTACCACTCAATAAAGACAATTCACATACATTAGCAGGCTAAAGAAAGGATAACACAACAATGGAGATCGCACACCTCACTATTCAGATCATCCTGAATATCATGCATATTCTTCTTGCACAGTGACAAGGCTACACCTTGGATTATAGGCTAGTTCGTATCTAAAAGAGATAGGCAGTTTTTTCTGCAATTTTAAATCTAAACAACGGTTTCTATATGTAGCTCTGAGGTAGTTGAAAAAGGTAACTTCGCATGAGATTTTATGATACCTAAAACTCAATGATCGGCTAGCTCAGTTTATATTACATGGAGACAATTAGGATCGACAGGCTGCCACGAAACAAGTAACAATGCTGGTTGTTTTGCAAGCATGCCATGGTTTTTCAAGAAAACATGGGCACTACATTCCCAAGTGCATTTACATGAAGATACTTAAAAAGGATGTAGAATGTTCATTTACATGCATTAAGGCTGCTAAGTTTGTGATGGTCATTTACCAAATATTTACATATCAAACATGGTGTTACATGGAGAAAAGATCTGAAGTAAGCCATGGTTCTTTAAGAAGACATGGGCATCACATTCAATAGCATCTGTTATGAAGATACTTAAAACTGATGTAGAATGGTTTTTTTACACGCATTAAGGCTGCAAACTTTGTGCTGGTCATTCACCAAATATTTACATACTAAAAATGCTGCTACATATAGGAAACATCTGGTGATATCATGATAATTTTTGGCAACATTTTAATTGTAAAAGACTAGAAATAACAAATTCAAAAAGCTATCAGCAAGGCATGTAGAGCAATAGACTTTGAACAGATAACTACCTGCACAAGCAAACTATGTTATTGCCTAAAGAGAACTAAGAAAAAGCGCAAAGGCAAGAAGCATACAAGTCTCAAGTCTTATTCAAATTAATCTAAAATTTGGAGACGCCTAGTCTTTCTGAAATGATTTTAAAATTACTCCAGCACTGTCAATGGTTTCCTCCTTTTTGAAGTAGCAAAAACGAATGAGGTCTTTAGCTAAGCCTTCATCTTCCGGTCCATAAAATGCACTTGGTGGAATCCCTGCAAGCTTTTTCTCCCGTATTAGCCACTTACAAAACTTGGCATCTCGGGTATCATTGCTACCATCTTCTATCATCTCATCAGTAATTCCCATCTTGGACCAATCAGCGAGCATGAAATAGCCACCATCAGGAATTGTGGGTATCATTCCAGCCTCTCTCAGCATTGCAGCCATTTTATCACGTTTGGGTAGAAGCTCATCATTGGCCAGTGTGTACAAGTAACATTTCTCCTGATTTTCCACCAGAGAAAGTTCTCTCTCTAATCCAACTGCAACTGCCTCAGATATTGGGGTGCTGCAAGTATACACACAGTTCTGATGAACGGAACTTAAGCATTTTAGCAGATGTTCGGGGCCTACTGTCCATCCTAGCTTCCAGCCAGTTGCACTGAACGTTTTTCCTGCAGAGCTGATAGAAACTGTGCGATCCCACATGTTAGGAAGATCAGCAATACGAATGTGCTCAGCACCAGGAAATATCATCCATTCATAAACTTCATCCGCTACACAAACAACATCATGCTGAATGCACAAATCGGCAATTACTTGAAGCTCATCCCTCTTGAATACTTTTCCACAAGGGTTGTTTGGATTGTTTAGAATGATAAGCTTCGTTTTACTGTTAAACTTGGAAGCCAGTTCATCACGATCGAGCGTCCAATCGGCACTTGACAATTCACCAGTCTTGCCAGGTGGTGGACGTAGAGGAATATAAACAGGTGTACCTCCAGCCATCGTTGTCATTGGGCGATAACAATCAAAGAACGGTTCGATAATGATCACTTCATCACCAGGATTAACAAGACCTTGAAAACAGCAAAACAAGCTTTCATACGCACCTACGGTGACCAGAACTTGTTTCATTGCATCGAGTTCCCTGTTATGAAATCGACCATATAATTTGGCGATTGCATTCGCAAGCCTTGGATGCCCAAACCCTCTTGTGTACTGGTTGAGCATAAACTTTTCTTCGTCCGTGCTGGATCGTAAAGCACTGACGACATATTTTGGAGGAGTGTAGTCGGGAAACCCCTGGCCAAGATTTACTGCTTTTGCAGCCGCTGCAAGAGCTGTATATGTTACAAAAACGTTGCCTTCTGCTCCTTTCAACCTATCTGCCATGCGAATTTTGTTGTTAGGCGCCATTGTTGTGGATGAAAAGGGTGTCTTGGTGCTTGCTGATAAGATTTTGCTAATACGCAGAGTCTCGCAGATCGAGTATCTGACTAGCTTAGTAGCCATTAAAAGATCTTGATAAGCCTAGGCTTACGCACCGATAAAGCTTTTCATATCACAATAGTTGACACTCTAGATGTCAATTGTTTACACTTGACAGCTACCTACGAAATACAATAAAGAGACAGCCGGCAGATAAACTCGCTCCTTTCTTTCTACGTGAAGCGTCGCGACAGATAAAATTGTCCACATGTCATATAATTGGTTGCCGCTTCACTCACCCGTTCCTTCCGTAAATGCCAACCGAAACCCTGCTAATTTGAAAAAAAGTCAGTTTAATAAATAGAAACACTAAAACTAATTTAGCTGAACAACATAATTGTTGTTCTAACGTGTAATCTAAATACTTTATGTCGAGTATTGAAGTGTACTAATAACCTTTTTACTTTGGTAGTTGTTGTTTGTCTAAATATTTTGTCAAAGAGAGGACAAGTCCAAAATAGCTAGTCGGGCTGTTCAGAAATATCTTACTTTATTTGGGTTTAATAATAATAGTTACGGCTGCCAGGCAGTAAGAGCGACGAGTGTCCCTACATCAACCAACAAATAGTGTAGCTGTCTGCTGGTGCAGCTGGTTAGACTGTTGGGACAACTGTTTAGACTGCTGGTGCAGACGACATGCTGGTGCAAATGACTTGCTTGTACGCAATAGAACGGAGTTATTGCTGGTGTAATATAAATTGCTATGGAGCTTAAGCTGTATATATTTATTAGTATGTGTGATCTTAATTCTGCTGGTGCCTTTTGAGTACATTTACTTGTAAGAAAAGGAAGCAGGCTAGTGGTAATCTAGCTTGTATGTTGTCGCAGAGAATTAAAAAGTGTCGTCTTCAGAACTTCACATTGGCCTAAATAGAAGGTGGCTAGAGCTTAAGCGCAAGATAACAGTTTAAACATTTTGATGATGGGCGGAATTTTTCTCAATTGAAAGTGAGGCATAGATGACATACAAAGTCCAGCCCATCCGATTATATACAAAGTCTACACACATCTAGAATGAGATAATCTAGGTATAAACACTGCAATACTTAGATGATAATTTAAAGTGGGATCAACTATGGGAGTTATCTTTCTATAGAGGAAGTAAGTCATACTTACTTAAGATTTTTTGTTAGAAGCTAGGTTACACATACTAAAAAATATTACCTATTTGAAAAAGAACAGACGTTTTTTTGAAGCTAGGAAATATACCAGATGTTGGGACTGCCTTGTCGCATAGCGCCAAGAGATTGGCAGGGCAATGGTGAGTGAGAAGGAAACAGAAAGAGACCATTGCAGAAAAAATCCATCTTTTTGGAACACAATTTTGAAAGGTGAAAATATGCTGTGCTGTACATGCTAAATTTTATATCTCAGGGGCGTAAAAGAAAAGTTACAAGTGTCGTAGTTCTACGGTCAAGGGCAACTTAAAATCGTCATGCTTGTTCTATATTTAGTAATGCTTCATTGCTGTGGAAGAACCAAATTGAATGCATGGAAAAAGTTTTTTGACGAACTATATTGACTTTTGCAGGAAAGCCAGACTTTGAGCTTGATGCGCAGTTGCTTCCTAGAACCATTCTGCTAGCTTGTTTAAATTTATCAACTAGCCTAGATGAGCTTTCCTACAGGTTTGACAAGGCATGTTATAATAATGCTCCTGAGAAAAACCGATCCTCAAATATTGATGATAAGGTAGATTTTTCTTACACCAACTTAATTAAGAGAAAAAGCCTTGTTAATTCTGTTTTACGAGCTCCACCCATAGCAAACTGGTACTCATTTAAAAGCTTAAAATGTGTACTGTGTGAATATTTTAGCAGAATCACGATATAGCAAACGACTTTTGAACAAATCACTTAAAAGGTGGCTCGCCGATAATTCAGGATTCGGCCCATGGGATAACAACTTCTTCCTGATTAATTCAGTATTTGACCTGAAAAGGTTTTACTGAAAATGTGAAAATTACTTCCATATTTTTACAAAAGGAGCATGATAAAAATGAAACAAAGTTCAATGCCTCAACATGGTGAAGCAGAGAATAGCAAAATATGGTTATTGGAGATCAAATTAAAACAAGTAATCAACAAAAGGCAAATACCAGTTTTAGTGCAATCAGCACCTTAGACCGCCTGCCATTTCTATCTGAAAAACTTATGAAAGGAGAATTGTTAACATTCTATGATTTCCTACGTACACTTCTTATAGATGAAATACTGTCAACTGAAAAAATGCAGACTATATTATTATGTTGTTTGTATTATACTGTATAATAAACTGTAGCCATCTCTCAATCCTTTTACAGCAACACAGATTTTCAAATTGTTTTTTTAAGAAAACAGGAAACAAAGTTCTTAATTTAATCTTTTTGCTGTTCAAGCCTGAATATATCTAAAATAAACATCCATATGGCTCTTTTAATTTATAGAACAGGCTGGCCAAATATCCGGAGTATTAAATAACAACTTATAAACAGTGGCAGGTAGTGTAGTCGCCTGCTACTTGCCATTACCCTGACACATTGCCAATGGCTAATTTGAGTAAGCTAGTATTGCTAAACTTACTAACAAGAGCTGTGAGAGCAATCTATAAAGACATTGCGCCATAACACAGAGTGTTATGCGTATTGTAACTTAGATAACGACTCATGCCGCCCAATGAATCAAGTATATCGCGTTGCTCAATGTGTTAGTTTAGTGCCTTGTAAATCAGAGGTTCCGAGATCAATTCTTCTGTGATACAGATTCTTCATTGCTAGATACTGATTGCTATAGCTGGACAATCTGAATCACAGGTGACACACAAATGTCAAGATTTATATATCTGCTAGCTGTACCACCCGGCGTTGCCCGTGTAATAGAAGAGTCTTTGGACAGAAAATTGATTTGTATTTAACATATAACAACATTTGCCATTATAACTTTCAAACTACATATCATGAGAGAAGTTTGTCGTGTAGTTGAAATAAATTAAGAGAAAAATAAAAACAACTGTAAAGGTTTTAAAACTTTGTCAAACAACTGTACCTTCCAAGCTAGTAGCCTGGCATATTGCCAATGGAAAACTCCCCTAAGCTAGTTAATAAGGTTAGGCTTCCAATGACGGTAAGCCATGACTTTGAGTGTGTATTGTTGTTCAGCTCAGCTGTTCTAATAATAGCTATAGCCAGATTTCCAACAGACGGACTTTGAGAAATATATATATAGATATAATATATATTGCGGTAATATTTTATGACCAATTGGGGTATGCACTCTTTGTACCATTCAATGCAATATGGCGATGTTTCTTTAGGAGTCATCATTCCTCTGTGGGACAGTATCGCTGGATGACTTACAAACATTCCCTAAATGTTTTCTGACAGATTAAAAAACATTCATAAGTGTTGAGAAGAGAAACATTAAAAACTTTGAAAATATTTACAAAATCAGAGGTAGGCATGGTGCATTAGGGTTACATTTAGTAGCCTGAGAGAGTGAATGGAATAAAATCTTTGTAAGGTGGTATCCACTTCCCTTTACATCTATTCAAGCTTAAAGGTTAGAAACCTTTGTTAAAGCTTTAAATGTTCATACAAATGAAGCAAAACACAATTCAACAAAAGTGATTCTGATAACAAAGATTATAAAATTGAAAAACGATTTGCAAAAGATACCCTGGCAGCGCTGCAGAAGCAACTAATAAAAAGATCAATAGACGCTGTTGCAAGTGTGTATTAAGCAAAGATTTAGTATGTGCCCCAAATATTTTCAAAATATATTATCTCATTTTACGACAATTTACGAATGTTTGCATACATGTACATCAGAGAGGGACAGATACATGTAGTTCAATTAATGTTTGAATTCAACTCTCTATTTGCAAGCTTCAATGAATAACATTTAGACATGCAAAAATGAGCGGTAATGAGTTTGAGGCAGCAACAACCTATAGTAGATTGAATGAGTAATGGTTGTATAACTTCAGTCGGTAACTGTAAGTCAAGTTTAGACAGAGTGCCTTGGAGAGGAATCGTGTACTCAGTTGTTGTAAAACGAGTCCTTAGAATTCCTACTAACAATATAATACCACCACGTTGTTTGTCTATCTCTATGGTGATGTCTAGACTGATAAAAAAAAGTAAATCTGGGTGTAGATGGTTAAAATGGATTATTTTGTAAATCAAAAAGAATCAAATTTCCAAAGTGTTGAGCACTTTGCTCAGTCTCATAAAGCCAAACATGGAACTACAAATTGTTTTCTAAATTATCATAGAGTGCACCTTTACAAATAGTCACAGTGAGAACTAGCAGTTGCACTTCCTTTCCATATGATGTTCTTATAAATGCTAGCAAAAAATCTCCTTAACCTCTGTCTTTAACAGTATGGAAAAGCTTTGAGGGGAAATGACGCTTCTAACCTTGCTCGAGATCAATACTATTTATTGTGTGCTAGTGTTGGAGGTCCAGTACCCATTACAATACTATTGGAAATTATATTAGAGTTTTTGGGTTGCGAGTATTAATATTTGATAATATAATAATATTAATATACATATAAAATACATAATATAGAAAGGCTCAGAATTGGATATTGTCAGAGAGAATACTTGTATGTATTGAATATTGATTATTGCCAGATAGTTTTGAATATTGATTATTGGATATTGTCAGATAAAGTATTGGATATTGTCGGATAGAGTATTGGATGATGTTTTTTGAGTATTGGATATTGTTATTGCGTATTGGATCACAATGTGAGTGCATGCAAAGTATTGAGATGGTTTTTGAGTATTGACCCCCAGCTTGCATCTAACATTGAACCACTTGATTATGACTAATGAGTGCGCTACACGTGTGAAGCAGAAAGGCAAGATCTATGATCTTCTGATCCTTGCGTGCGACGCTAAGTGGTCAGAACAAATACTACCTTAAAATGCATCAATTTAGAACATCTAGCAGTTTTTAATATACTGAAAAATAGAGAAATGTGAGCCCTGAAGAGTCCATGTAAACGCAGTAGACGAAAAAACGAACTCCGTAAACATCACTTTTTTGTGCTACTGATAAAGTAACGATTAATGTAGTCATGTACAATGGAACATATCATCTACATATATGTGAAATATTTCAAGACTTTATAATCTAAAAGGAACATTTGAAAGCTTGTATCTTTAAATTATTTATTGTTTGCATTCAAAAACACTCATGAAGAATTATAAAACTATAAAAATCATCAAACATAAAAACAAGCTAATCATAACACCATTAAAACTGCACCATAAGCTGCGTCAGCATCATCACAAACGCTGACCCTAGACATATCGGGGAACACTTCCTTTACAGCTGTGATAAAAAAAGGATGTCTATTAAATATGCTGCCACAACATTTGATCTCTGTTATACCATTCCTTGACAGCGCGCCTTGTGGCAGCATATCACCGACATTTTTCACAAGGCCAGTGCAAACCTGCTGATAAACCTGAGCAAGGGAAATATTGTCAGCAAAGATATTAGACACAGAAGCGCCTTGATGACTTCCTTCGCTGCCTCTTTCTGAATTCAAAATTGGTCGCACTAATACACCGCTTCTTGTCTCTACTGGACAAGTCATACCAGATAATTTGGACCAGATGCTGGCTTCCGACACATCTACATCTGGATTCAAATAGACAAAAATAAAATTGTGATATTAATGGCCAGCTGATCATTGTGTCTAAACGTAGATGACGGCATAGGTTTTGCATTTTCTGTCACATATTCAAAGCCTCAAAGGCCGCCTGCCTATCTGATATATTTGCTCCGTCTAGTCACCGCGGAACACGACAGATAAATATAACTCAAGGTTGAAGCAGATTTCACAAATACTGAAAAATAACAGTATTTATATTTTGTGTTCTTACGCCGCCTATTAAAATGAGTTCAAATACTTTCCAATACGTTCTCTTTTTAAAATTTGAAGGTAAATAGTCCAAGTCCTCGAAAATATTTAATATAGTTTATGAATTAGTAAAATCAAGGCAAGCGCTGTGCTTCAAAATTACCAGTTCACATAATATAAAAACCAGATAAATTCACTACCTGATAGTGTTCAGCTCATCTGTATGTTGCTTTGCGGGCTTAAAGTCCTACATCCTACATTAACTTTTAAGTCAGTGGTTCCCAACTGGTGGTCCATGGACCCCTAGGGGTCCACAGGAGGTTTTGAGGGGGTCCACAGACTGATGCCAGTATTGGTTTTTCTAGCTAGATATTTACAGCTATTTCTGTCATAGTGGTTGTATCAATGATATAAAACCCTAAAAGGATAGACGACGGCTATCATATGGGCGGGGTTTAATGATCGAAGTCTGTTGGGATTTTGCTAGCCTGGGTTTCGGGGCTAATGCAATTCTCGCGGGGTGGTCGCGTTGTCTTGTTAGGTTTTTGGGTCTAGACTTTTATCACCTATGTGCGTCAATCGCTGGATAGTACCTGATTTCCGGTTAGTAGTACAAAACAACACAACCTGTAACCAGCAAACACGTAATTCTCTCTTTCCCTCTTCAATTTCAGCGATATACTAAGATCCATGGAAAATAAAACATTTCAACTTACTTATTTTTACCAATTTTCAGATTGGTAGGGGTCGCAATATATGCTTAAATTTAAATATAATTTACCCGAAATCACCTGAACAACCGCCTTTTTTCCCTAGTTTTTGATTAATATTTTTCCACCTATAATATAAAATGGCAAAGTCTTTTGTTGTTGCCACATTGTTTGACCTGGCCAATAAGATGGGACAGCAGCAAAGCTGTGCAGTGTAGTTTTTATACTCAAAATCTAAATGTAAAACCAAATTTGGGTCATTTCACAATGGTGACTATAAATATCATGAATGCTTGTTAATGGCAGCTGACTGATCATAATTGTGACAATATTTGGCAACTATATTTATTTGACAACAAAATGAAACCACCAGATCGGTAAAATAACCAAAGATGTTTATGAAGATAAAACCATTGAAGAATTTTGGCCCTCCATCATTCATCCATATCCACAGACAGCCAAACACGCCCTTCGAACAATGCTCCCATTTGTGTCTACATACTTATGCGAGTTCGCTTTCTCCTCCATGGTTGTTCTCAAATCGAAACAACGAAACCGACTAGCACTTGAAGACGACATGTGATGTGCTTTGTCAACCATTTCCCCAAAGATTGAGAATTTAGTGAAAAACAAGAAGTACAATCCATCCCACTAACATACTGACTACTGAAAATTAAAAGTCAAAGCAATTTAGTATAGCATTGCTTTATATAAGTAAATAAATAGAAACATGTCAAATCTATTGACTCTTATATTTTTCAAATTTATAATATACGCCAATTTACAATGCATTGTTATAAACACCATATTTTATTATGTTTATAAAGGGGTCCATGACTTTTAGATAAAGAGCTCTGGGGGTCCATGGCTCCAAGGTAGTTGGGAACCACTGTTTTAGGTGATGCTCATAGAATACACTAATCGGTGTGTGTGCACACATTTTTTGAGTGTGCTAGCAAGAAATTCTTCCTTCACATAAATAGGAATTTAAAAAAATTGTCTGTAAAAATTAGCTATTATTGGACGTAATCTGTTTGAAACCTATTAATACAGTCTGCTTTAACGGACAAATTTTAAACAAATTAACTCAAAAAATGAGCAATTTTAATGTAATTATATAGCCTCGCAGCTGTTTCTAAAAAGTTTTGGTTTTGGCTATTTTGCAAAGATCAGGATGAAGTTAGTCCATTTTCCCAGCTTGCAAACGATCAAACCTTGTATTTGGTCAAAATTACACAAAAGTATTATTCAAGCTTCAATCTGTAATATTATTTGCTAATGGCAATGCAAAAAAATTTTGCGGTGTCGGCTAACCTTGAATGGAACTGGATATTTCAATGCAATACTTATTTAAACCACCGCTAATAACTACTGCAAGGCTAAAAACAATAATCAAGCCCAAGCGGAGGTCAACCAAAGTCTTATTAACATTACCTAGCTCACTCATCCACCCGTGCAACATCTTAACGAAAGTAGATAACACATTTCCTCCATTCATGCTTGCCAACACTGATATGAAGTTGTCTGCTTTAAAAGGCCACCTCTGCAGGTGCTTGCCTTCATCCACCTTGGAGGAGCTCAAGAACGACAACTGGCAGGATGTTCCCAGATTTAAAACTAAAACACACAAACTAAAGAACATGTATATGATGATTAATTCACTTTGTCTCTTCCCACAGTCCAACAGCCTGAATGCTGCCCTACTCTATAGATTTGTATGAGCTCCTGAAATTGAACAAAAATTATTGAAAATATTTAAACCGATTGTATTGCTACTTTAGCTGTGTTCTTCCGTTCACATAAAACAGTTTTAAAATGCGATGGTGAGAAAATGACAACTCAAATTGGTAAAACAATGCATTTATTTACATCAGCCATTTTTAATAGATCGATCGCTGACTTTCTACATGGACCAACTTAGTTATGAAAAACTAATAGTAATAACAGAATTATGTTTGACAAGTTCCTTATAAAATTTACTTATTACTTTGAGCAAACGTAATAAGACTAACAAATAGAAAATGTGTAATCACTTACTGCAGGTAATTATAACAGGTGCAGTAGCTTTTGCAATAGTCTATTTAAAAATGGACAGAGTACGACTTTTGTATATAAAATGGAAGATTTTGGATTTGAAGATGACCTCTTAAAGATGAGGTCGCTCCAAATTTTAGTAGATTTTATCAGAAGGTATCAGTATTTTTCTATCATTTGCGATTGTTTTTTATTTATTTATTATTTTTTTATTTGCGATTATTTCGATGATTGATCTTTGTCATATCGCTTTTTGATGTTCAAGATGATCTGACTGCCAGGATGTTTCAAGATTAAAACTGACCAAACTTGATCGCGGTTCAAAAGCTCAGACAAAGAAAAATGTGCCCAGACTTCTCCAAAAATTGCGTGAGTAATCATGCATATTGTTTATAAGTGATAAATTTACACTTTCTAATCAGCATATGGTACTCATATGTTTACACAGCATTTAGAGGGCAAGGTCAATTTCTAACCCGCCTAACTTTATATTATTTGAAACATCTATAGAAATATTTCTGAAGCTATATTTGAAACAATAGAGCAAATAAAAAATAAATATATTTCAATAGAGACACGTAACACTGCAACTTGACTGCAATAGCCGAAGTCATAATGAGACGGACAAACAGGAAACACGACTACTGACATCATTTTTGGAGAAATCTTTTTCTTCTGAGTGTTTCAACCGTCTTGTTCATTTTAATCTTGCAACATCCTAGCAGTCAGATCACCAGAACATAAAAAAACTGCAAACGATAAAAGTATCAATACTTTCTGATAAAATCTACTAAAATGTTGTGCAAATTCATCTTGAGGAGACATATTGTACCTGCTTGATGAGGAAGAAACTGCGTGGCCTTCACTGAGCACTGGGCATCGCCTGCAGCGACGTAAACATCCACATCTGGGGGTAAAGCTGACCAAGAAAGGGTTGTCTGTCCTACGACTGTGCCAGCTGACACAATTGTCGGCAGCAGCCGAATAGGAAACTCTGTGTTATCCAAACTGAAATGTATACAAAGTGGTACAAAAAACAAGTACAAGATTATGTAAAATGATTTTAGATCTCCTTTCATCCAGTATATGGTTATGTTTTCATAATAACTGGTTATTGTTATTATGGGTGCAATTGGAAAAAGGTTTGTGCCCTGATTCAGTATTGTCAAATCTTGCCATGATTACTTGTACATCTAAACTTTTCAATCTACGATGTACAACTTTAGCAAAGATTTTCTAAGAACATACAAAGTTTTTCTAAGCATTAAAGTTCTATAAGCAAATGTAAAAATCAAATACAAATAAAACACTAAACGAATATAAATTCAGTTGATTTAAACCTTGATTTAAAAGTTGATTCAACTCAATCTAGCATAAATAATACAGTGTACTTCTACTTCTCCCTCTGCCATTGAACCAACACAGTGACAAGCCCACACTGCCTTTTCCATGTCGTTAGATTAACAACAAAAATCTCTTTTTACTGATTATTATGTTAATGTTTCAGGATTTAAGATACTACATTAAATTTCTTTGGTCTTTTTATGCAATGAATTTGGTTTAATGTTATAAAATG